>NC_047524.1:9873007-10214795 GCF_902827115.2 Pseudochaenichthys georgianus | reverse complement strand
CTCTCCTCAGCCACGGCTGTGAGAGCTCCCTTTAAAGACCAGTTGTGTCACTTCTGGCTTTGTTCTTAAACAAAGAGAACTGCCCCTCATCTGCCCGTAATTGGGCCGACTCTTGGAATGCGCTTGATGTCTCCGCGCGGGCCATTGCCGCTCCAACAGACAGGCAAGGGGTTTCTGGGACGGGAGATGAATTAGTGGAAGTCCATCCAACACCCTTATTCTGTTTTCTTTTGCTTTCCTTTTCTTCCTTACCTCCTCTATCATGCTTTTTACCTCTGTTTCACCCTCTCAGTGGTCCATTTTCTCAGGGTGGAGGATCCCTGAATTGAAATAAAGAAATCCCACACTCACAGTAAATGGAACAGTCTGCTGATTGACTTCCCTGGGTCTGTTTGGTCTCTCTGAGCTGCACCACCTCGCTAAGGTTGGGTGGTTGGACGCACTACAAGGCCGATCTGCGGCACATGTCACTAGCAGTTACCGAGGTGATGTTGACCATGGGCAGATGCTTGAGAGGGGATTGGAGGGTGTTTACGGCATTGTTACTAAAGGGAAGCAATTTAGGGAGTTCAAATTCCACTTTCAAGGAAGGAAAATTGTTGAAACAGTAGTTGGCAGGCTACCAAAAGCCTGAGCCCCTAATTGTTTTTCATCAATAGCAAATAATCTCAAAGTGCTTACTCGGTATGCTGGGAAACATTATGGTGTTATGTTCAAGACATGTACATCTGGGAAGCCTCTGAGGATTAGGTTGGACATTTGTCTGTAGCAATCACACGAACCCCAGGTGTTCATGTGAAGGTTTAAGGACTTTTACGCTCCAACCACAGATATGTGAGTGTCTTTGTGGAGGTGTTGTGTACCTTTTGGTGTTTAAGCAACCTTGCCCTCAGGATCCGACCCTTTGGTTTTGGTCATGACTCATTTACTCCCGAATCCTTCACCTTTCACCCCCAGCTCCACTCTCCATGTCACTTGCTAGCAACCCTGGATAAGTAAATACATGATGTAATGTGTGGTTTTCGCCTCCACCCCCCCAAAGCCCCCACCAGCCACCTCCACCCACATCCAGAGGTGATTAAACTGTAGCACAGCAGTTTTAGGTGGGGATAGCTGGGTGTGGTCATAGAAGAGGTAGGGAAATGGAGGGGAATTTAACAAGGCTGGTTTTGGGCAAACATAATGGAAGGGAGGGGCGCATGCAGGTCACCAACAGGGCGGGACTAAGAGCAGAGAGACGTCACAGTCGTGGTTGATCAGTCTGGGCTGGGGCTCCTCTGTCCCTGCAGCCTGTAGCCGGGGTCAGGCCAGCGGCTCCACCTCCCCCCGGCTGTCTGGGCTCCAGGTTCCAGGTGGGTGATTGGGGCTGTTGACTTCAGCTGCCTGGTCCTGTTGCCCGTAACGATCTCCTCCAGGGCTCCCAGACCCATTGTCATTCAGACTCCCTGCTCTAATTCACAAGTGTCCCTCCGCGCTGGAGCCTGGCCTGGGATGGGCTGCCTGACTGCTTTCCCCATGTTTGTTTGTGTGAGAGAATTTGAGTTTGACAACAATAACAAGTCTTTATATGTGGTGGTTTTTCATTACAATGGGTGAGACCTAATAATGGAGTCTATTGTTTGTTATTGGGGTTAGGGTTGTGTGTGTTGCTGTCTCTTTTGCTTTTTGACCTGAAAAACTAAAAAAGGTTAATCTCAAACAGGTTACAGTTCAAGCATTCAAGTAACCTTAATAAATAGTGGGACATTTTGGAAAATACCTGTATTTGCATTTTTGTACATTTAAATGAGAGGATTGATACCACTGTCAAATTTGAGTATTTAATTTGAAGTTGGGTCCAGGAGATCATTAGCTTAGCTTAGCATTAAGACTTGCAACTAATGGAAACAGCTAGCTTGGCTTTTCCAAGTCCACTTCACCTTTAAACTTCGCTATCATGCTGCATTTTCATCATTCATTCCATTGAAAAAACAAAGTTTGAAAATTACATATTTTGGTTTCAGTGTTAGGTTCCAGAGTATTTGTTGGCCAGAAACAGTGATTTCCTGCAGTTTCCGATGGTTACCTCGGCCTCACAGTGAAGACAAGAAAGGGTCACTGTGAACTTCTCGTCTTACCTGCACTGCTTCCGTGATAAATGTATTGTTGACTGCTTTAATAGAACAAAAGGATGCTGCAATGTTTCAAAAGGTGGACAAGTCTGCCTGCCTGGTTTCTGTCGGCAGGCAGAAGTCTTTCACTTGAGTAAAAAAACTTGGTGTGAGTGAATCAGAGCACTTCACGAGGGCCATCTTTAGACCATAAACCTTATCAGGAGAACTCATTAACTGTACATGTAAGTTTTGATGTGCTCTCTTCGACCTGTCATAATAGAGCAGCCCCACTTCTTAACATGCCAGGCAGGAGAAGAAAGTATTTGTCAAAACATATTTTGGAATTCCATGTTAAGAGATGAGCAGTGCAGAAAGCATGAACGAGTTCAGAAAATAGCACAGCGTTCAAATGACAGACTGTGTAAATGATGACTTGTGGGTGACGTTGAACATTTAGCCTTTTAAGTCGGCTGTTCGGGTATCAGTCACTTTCACCTCCATGTAAAAGTAAACTTGCTGGGGAAACAGACAGCCGTGGAGTGGAAAGACCCAGGAAGATTAATGAGGTGTGTCTTTCCTCTCTTTCACACCATCCCTCTCTTTATCCCTCTGTTTGCCTGTGTGGGCTGTGGGTCCATGTGTGGGGGTCCATGTGGGGTGGCCCGATTGGGTAACATGCTGAGGTAAACAAGTAAAGTAGACAGCAAGGTGACGTTCCTCTCACTCAGCTCTATACACATCAAACAGGGAGCTAGTGTTGGCTTGTTTGGACAGACACCTTCTCCAGCTCATTTTATCCCAATGCTAGCCACTTTAATGTACACACTTGGTATTCATCATTCGTTTTTCCCAGCAGAACTTTGCTTTCTTGATGAGAGGCCAATCTCACATACTGTATAGCCTATAATATGTCTATTAATGGAAGGGCTACAGAAAATAGGCTGGTAGTTTAGCTTAGCATAACACTTGGAATCAGGGGAACACTAGCATGGATCTGTCTGAAGATAGGGACTGGTAGGGATTAAGCAAATGAGATGAGATGTTAATCGATGAGCTTTAGAGATTGTATGTGGGTTTGGTTACTGGCTAACTGCTTCCAGTAAGTCAAGTAATTTAACAGACAGATCAGCAAAAAAACAAACATTGTTTTCCATTCTCTCTTGCAAGAAAGTGTTTGCTGCACTGCTTTCAGAACTTCTGCCTTTTAGCCTTTCTTCTAGTACAGATTTATAATCCCTATATAAGCAGAAGGATAATGTCTATTCCATTGTCCCTGAGAACTTCTTCTCTTTTAGATCTGCCTGTCATTTACAAGGTGAGTGTTCTGCCCTCAGGACCCCTGTGGCCCTGCATGGAGACCTACATGTGTTCGGCCAATTCTCAATGTTTTCAGATGATGTTTCACACTGTCAGGGTTGACTTATCTGAGTGGGGAAAAGTTCCCAGGGAATAGACTTATCCCACAGACAGCTTTGGAATGTTTTTACAGAACAGCGCGGGGACCCTTAAAGACGGGTATACTCTGCAAAACTGCCTCTGTGGTAAGTAGAGCAAGACATATTCATATCTTCTTGTCTGTTGTGTAAGTACTGTCGGAATTGCAATTACTTTTTATTTTCTATGAATCTATTTGTTTTAATGACCATTTCATATTTTTAACTTTTTTTCCCAAGTAGAGTAGGGGCCTCGGTGGTGTTTGGTTATATACCGTAATGGCTGGTAAAGAAGAAAGACATACCACAAAACCCTGTGGCACTTAAGTCATTTTATGTTGCTCTTCTAGGGCCCCATCTGTACATATTTCTTTTTCACAACCTTTCCTGGTAATGCTTCCTCCTGTGTAGTGGACACTTAGCTGTGTTTTGTTAAATTGATTGACTGTGATAGTATTCCTTCAATCTCCCTGGGAGTCAAACACAAATGGATGTACTCATGGTAAAATGTGGTGTTTTGCATGGAAAGTGTATGCTCATATATACTTCTGAACATTCTGGTTTCCAGAACAATTGAAAAAAAAATGATTTATATAGCCTATTTGGATCAATGTATAGATATATCCCCTTTTTCAATCTCTTTCCTCTCCCTATCATTTATTTTCTAGGAGAGGAGCTGGGAGATGGGACCGCAAGTCCCCTCAGAGGCTTGGTCCTCCATCAGTATCCTTAATGGATGTCAGATGTGTGTGAGAGGAGGCCGTAGCGTGAGTGTGTTTCATGTTAGTTCTCAGCGTGATGAGCAGGGAAGCAGCTGGAGATTAACAGAAACGGCCCCGGCCTCCTTTACAATACCTCCATTTTTTCCTTCTGTCCTTTTTAAGTAATGCTCTCCTGCTTTTCCCAGTGTAATATATTCGTATTAATAAAGGGAAACCAAGGCAAACATTCTGTAATGGGAGAAGAGAGGAAGATGTTTTTGTTTCCTGGAGACTGCAGCCTCTTAACTTTTTCTCACTATAAATCTCGTGGCAGTTTCAATGGTTGGATGACCATGCACTGTGTTAACGTTTCCCTGAGTTGATTACAAAGGAGTTCAAGGCAAGCGGCTCTGTTATTGCTTACAGTCATCATACCTTATAGTATGCTACAGTCGAGCACTTCAATCGCATGCGCTGTCATACAATATCAATTTGGATCTCTAAAGGAATTTGTTATTCACCAAAACTATTGCTGCGTAGAGATTATTCTTTACAGTAATGGCTTCTGAGTGAACACAACTGAAGGCCAATTCCCTTCTGGCTTGGCAAATCACATCCAAATTGCTTAATGGGAATTCAAGTTTCCCACAAACTTCTTTGTTGGAGCAGCATCCTTTTACCACAAGCGTTTAATACTGCGGCTCACATTTCTTCTGCCTTCACAGTAACATTTTCTTTGCATGAGCTGAGAGGCTTTCCCTGCAATATTGCTCCTCTGGGAGAGCTGGGGATGAGGACAGTGCTGGGTTGCTTAGACTAATGAGTGAATAATACAGCACAATGGCAAACTGTATGATGTTGACTGCTGCTTTTTACAAGGTGATGGAAAATAAACAACGCCAGGTGTTTTCTAAAGAAGGACCCATCTAATGCATGAGTCAAAATGAGTATCCCACTGCAGTCAACAAACAAGCTTGCTCGCAGTGAGTAAGACTTGGGTGGCTGATGTGTGGGCAAGCCCATTAAGTGGAGCAAGGGGAGTTGAGAAGTGTAGTTTTGTTTGTGTGAGATCATGACGTTGTCCACACTGAGCAGGCTTTACCCAAAAACATATTTTGTGTGTCAAAACAAACTCAAATCCACAATAGTGTTTCCAGGTTATATGGAAAATCCACCCCAATATCAAAAACAACGGGTAAAAAAGGTTGATTTTGTTCCACTTGAATAATTTATTTGGTGTAAAAAAAAGAGTATGTTGGATGCGGCTCAATAGCTGTTAAGCAGGTGAAAAGTATTTTGTGCACTGCTTTGATAAAATCGCATCAAAGCTCTATTATTGTGAAGCTATTAATCACAAATACAGAGGCATATTCAAGTGTAGAATAATTGATGACACAAGAGTGGAGTTAAAAATGTAAAATATGTTTTCCCAATAGATTTCTGTATTCCTCTTCCTTGAGGCTACATTTTACTCTAAAACCGACAAGGTATTTTCTGTGGTGCTTAACCAGTTATCTCTGCAATGCAACTCTAAACGAACCAAAGGCCTTACCCAAACCACGAGAGCAAGGGTGCGTTTTCGCAAAGATTTACTTTGGAGATATTTCAAAAGCTAAATGTGGAAAGAGTGCCAAACTGTGAGACAAAAGTTTGCATTTTTTAAATGTTTACTTGAAAGAAAATATTTCTACTTACTCTAATTGTCATGAATAAAAAGAATAAGAAAAAAACTAGAGGCATAGAGAAAAAGCGTAACAGAGAATCATAGAGGTTCATTTGTGAGGGAGCTGAGGGCAACTGGGGTTGAGGCAGGTTGGCTGATGGTTGGGGAATTTGAGCGGGCGGGCAGTTGGTTCCCTTTGCTCTGCCGGGCGGGGGCGGAGGGCCTCATTATATCTCTATCCATGTCGGGCCCTTAAGTCCGTCTCCTCAGCGCCTGTTCTGTTTGTTTAGAGAGCCACAGCCTTTTTAAGCTACGTTTGGCCTAATGAGCCCATTATCTGTCAATGATCCACAAAGAGGCCCTCCTCTCTCTCTCCCTCCCTGCGTAGTAGCTCGCCCTGCTTCCCCTTCCCCTCCTTTCACCCTATTTTTCTGCCACTTTTCCTCCTTTTATCTTGTGCAGCTCACAGCCTGCCCTCTCTTTCTCCATCCACCTTGTTTAGCTCATGTTCTCCTCCCTGCTGCCCCACTCACACACTGTGCTGCTCATTTCTCTCCCCCAGGACCACAGCAAAACCTCCTTTTTAAAACCCCTCCGCCTCCACGTGCATTTTATGTCGTTGTTGGGAACTTCTTTGGTCTGGTTTTAACGGCCTCACACCTGCAGACGATGTTGTCTCTCTCCATCACAGCTGACAGTAGCAACGGAGGGCAGTTGTCTGTAGGCGGGTGATGAGGAAGATTTGCGAGGACCCCATCAGGAGCATGATACCTACAGGATGCTGACTTTCACTTTGGGAATACAAACTATGTCTGTGTTTTCATGTTGGCTCATATGTCCATGAGTCTTTTTGCAGGTGTTACAGGTGTGCATTTGGGAGTGAATTCTCAGACACCCCGTTCCACCAGTGCTCAGCATGTGGGACCCCCTCTTCATTTCTAGCAGAAGCCACAGGAAGCCGCTGTAGATCAGGTCTCTGCATAGACTTCTATGGATGTTAATACTAAAGGTTTAATAAGAGTGGTCTGGCAGTAGTGGAGAAAGAGGAAGGAATGCCGTCCTCATGGCCATATTCACAGCAGGATTAACTGCAAGAGCTGCACTCTCCAACCTCCACAAGTTCGACCTCTCTCACAGCTGCTTTTGTCTTGGAAGAAGGGTGTGAGGAGGAGGGAGGAGAGGAAGAAAAGAGAAGAAGAAAGACAAAAAAAATGTATCTGCTGGGTGCAGGATCTTAATTCGATTTAATGAAGGGAGCTTTAAGTCTGAGGGGCTTTATACACACACACACACACACACACACACACACACACACACACACACACACACACACACACACACACACACACACACACACACACACACACACACACACACACACACACACACACACACACACACACACACACACACACACACACACACACACCCTATTGAACAATTGAACAAACCCTATTATAGGCAATTATGTTATTCAGCAGCCATGGCAAATACATGTCTTTGCTTTGATAACTTGCTAATACATGGAAAGGAAATCTATTAAGCTTGAACGTAATGCTTCCTGTTCGAGTGTGATATCGGAAATCTTTGTTTCCCTCTCGCTATATTGCTTTTGTTTCTCACCGATTTAACCTGGTTCTTGAGAGAAAGAAATACAAAAATATAGCATTTTTGTTCATGCTTTCGTTGCCTGATACACCCAGAAATGGTTTGACATGAACATGTGACTTCCGGCTCACTTTCGTGGGTGTATTTGTAGTGGCTCGGTGTTAAACTGAGAAGCTGAGAATCATGCAGTGCACTAGACCTTGCCATAAAGCAAAACAATCACAAAAGAAGGCCTCTCTTTGCACCCCCCTATTGCCCCTTTCCCTCCTTTAAAAAGCAAAACCAGTCTCTCCATCTCCACCAATGCAGGAGAAGCCCATTACTATGTTCATCTTCTCAACGTTTGACAGGTGGAAGTAGAACTTTGGGGTTTATGTTTTAATTATAAAGAATTCCAGATGTGGAGGGGGGCTCATAAATTAGAAGCAGAGCTACTCAAATGTCTTTTTTCAAAGGGACCAAGCGGGTCAGCATCTGCTTCTCATTGTAGCCAATGTTATTAAGGGCCCTGACTACAGAAAGGCCCAAGTCCCCCGTCTGGCCCCACAATAATTGACACTATTAAATGTGCCTAAACAGATTTAGAGCGTCCAGAAAAGTTACATTTGTCTTGCAGAATGACTCTAATCATCTATTTTAGATTGAAGGGCCCTAAAGAGGAGGGACCAACCACCTAATCTGGTACATGATAGAGAGGGAGTGAGGAAAGAAGGAAGGCAAAGCAGAACATTGAAAAAATGCACAAATACAAACAAATTAGGGCAGAACGTCTCTGTGTAGGAATGTCAGGGAGGGCGATAGAGAGGAGGAGAGAGGTCTGAACTGTATTACCACACACTTCAGACCATGTTTCTCAGGCTGGAGCGGGTTGAGCCGAATGCACATGGATGGCTTTACAAAAGCACCAGTCATGAAAGACCATCTGCTCCACTCCTCTGGTGATCTTTTAAACCCACATAAATGCAGTTTACTCTCTTCCCAGGATAATGTGATAGATTGAGCGATTTTTTATTTTCTCTGGGGCTCGATTAATTGTGTTGGCCAGTGTTGAGAGTGAATGTTTAACAAGGTATGAGTTTGATTTCTCACACATTGCTGTTATTTGGGACAGGCATGTTTGAAGCCCTTCCGCTGTTGCAGAACAAGGCGCGGAGGAAGGGGGAGATCCTGCAAGCCGATTGGCTGTGGTGCTGGTGTTTGTAGTGCGTTTTGGCCGGTGGATGAAACGGGGGTTCAACAGGGAGAACAAGATGCATGGTGAAGGGTGTAGAGGGTCGTAAGGGTGAACTTGGAGGGTGCCATGTTTCTCTACGCTGCAGGGGGGGGGGCGCGGGGGGTTTAAAAGAGAAAAAATGGACAGCAAGAACTACAACTCCTTCATCCTTCAAGAGTGGAGCCAGATCGGCAGAAGTAAAGTGGGGCAGGAACTCTCAGGGGTGTGATTGAAAGGGTGAGAAGTTAATTTGGCAGCTTTTCCTCCTCGCTTTGCTAATGTTTCCTCTCAGGACTAAACACCCTCAGCACCCCCTCCACCACATCACCTCTCCAAACTCTCTAACCCCCAGACACCCAGCTACCCCACTTCCGGCCACACACACACACACACACACACACACACACACACACACACACACACACACACACACACACACACACACACACACACACACACACACACACACACACACACACACACACACACACACACACACACACACACACACACACACACACACACACACACACACACACACACACACACACACACACACACACACACACACACACACAGGTTGCTTCTTCAAACATCCACACTCCTTGTTTCCATTTCTCACAACCCCTCCTCCCTCCCCCCCTCTCACCATAAGCTGACCGCCCCCCTCCCACACCCTCGTGAAAAAGCACCCTCCATCACAGCAGTGTACGCTGACCCGAGACGAAACCTTTTCTCCCCAGGAAACATCCTGCTCTGAAACACTTTGGCTCAAGTGTGTTTTCTCCTGGGACACGAGAGGAGGGTGGGTGGGGGTTTCTGAGGTGATGGCGGTGCGGTACTTGAGCTAAATGGAGACCATGTTGGTGTATCTTCACGGCCTGTCAATCAGAAGCCTGCTGATGTGTATGGGCGCTCTGCTACAGCTCAGAGGAGCATGAAGGGTCATGTGGGGCAGTTGCGGAGGTGGAGGTGGTGGGTAATGGGGTCGTGTGTACATAAATGTGTGTATGTGCAGTTGGTGTGTGTGTGTGTTACACAAGAGAAAACCACATGGTGTCCTTGCTCTCTTCACTCACCACATGCAAGATCACTCCCATCAACAGGAGAGTGTTGTAGGGAGGGGAGAGTTGCTGCAGAGAGGAAGGGGAGAGGGGGTTAGCGGGTTAGACAATGTTTGCTATTAAAATGTATCTTTTTCTCTTGATTTTGGCTTTCAAAACTTTTTTGGGGAAAACACAGTCAAGTAAAGATACGTTTGAAAACTCAAATAATCTTCAATTACATGGTTTCAGTCTTCAGGAATGAGACATTTTGTGAATCTATGTTTCACAAGGTGCCTTGTTGTTGTAACTGAAAGGTTGCATACAAGTTGGCATACCACAAAAGAGAAGATACAGGAATGGCTGACGAAAACAGATGTATCAAATGCTGATGTCACTTCAACTTCACCTGTAGAAAAACATCCATGTCAAGTTACTAATGCACCTTCAAAAATATATAAAGCAGGGGGTTTGAGGTGCATGAAACTGCAAAGTCCTCAGTTCAAGTCCATTTGGTGAGCAACAAAACCAGGGGAAGGATAAAAAAACTGTTCCTGAGCAGACAGGTACATCCTCTTAGGCTACACATTTTCATTCATTAGACCAATGGAAAGAGGGGGGCTATTGAGTGGGAAGATCAACCACAATTTATTAAACTAATAAATATTCCATGTTATGAACATGCTCATGGCCTTCATGAGTCATGCTAAACACAAACTTGCGAATGTGGCAGTGCACCCTAAAGTTCTCAAAATATCTCTTAAATACTCGATAAGGCCTGAGACAGATAAGAGTCAAGGTCAGTGTCATGTTTATCATTACATGGATGAGGAAATGTAATATGACAGAAATATTTGATGTTTATATGTGAAATACTTTAATGTGGCCTCCTAGTATAAGGACTCCAAGCCTCTAGTATGGAGGGTGGGGTTTTATTATTGGGTTCCGATAGGACTGACATCACCTTGTAGCTGTAACCCATTTCGCTACAGCGGACTGCTCTGCTTGTAGTGCAACACTAATCTAACTACTTGTTGGCTGAGGCTAGTCACTTGCACAACGCCCATGATCTCAGGCATGTACCTATAGCCACACATGTGCACACAATGTCAAACACCACAAAAGCATGATCTCACACATGCACAGACACACATGTTCATATGCTACGTCCCGTAAATTTCTAGTCGCCTCCATGCCAGTAAGTACCACTGGGGTCCCCATTGCGTGAGCAGTTCTTTTTTAGCTGTGTTGTTTCTCGACATTCCCAGACAATGTCTACGGAGGGATCGCAGGAATCCCACCATGATGTAATCAGATGTGACACGCTAACTGCAAGCGTGAAAAGTGTTGTTATCCTTGTCCGATGCTAAAGCTAATAACAGACAGATAAGGTGAGGATGTATGCATGCAGTATGTTTGCATTGCTATTTGGAGTTACAGTACATATACATACTTTCTATGTAGACTTTTTAAAATGTATGTATGTTCCAGAGGCAGTGCACACTATTATCAATGTATGTCAATTTGACAGGTAAGCCACCTCGGCTCATTTTCAACTGCACTTCCTGTACAGGTGTAATGACAGCTATACACATGAAGAAAACAAAATCAGGAACAGCAATACTGTACATACAGAATATGTCGCAAGAATGCAAGAAATACTTTAAATAGTCTATTCCAAAAAATTAAATAAAGCATGCTTCCTGCAAAATTACCTATATATTTTGAAGATTGAATTTAAAGAATATCACTTGTTGGTATCTATTCCATGAGTGATGTTAGATTATACAACGGCATTGTTGCCCATACACGTGTGTGTTTATGTGAACGTGAAAATGCATTCTCCCCGAGGCAAGCCAGCCATGGGTGCCGGGTAGGAGCACACGCGGCTTACACACTGCAGGTTGCAGTGTGAGACAGGCCAGGTCGGCTGGTGACAGTGTGCAGCCCCTCTCCTGCCTCATTTATCTGCTATGGCAGCGGACAGAATGCAATTTCCTGCGAGGGGGAGGCCGGGGGGATGGAGCGATGAGGGGGCCGGGGGATGCAAGGAACATCAAAGGCCCCTGAAAGCTATCAGGAACTTGAGTACTGCCAGCGCTGCGTGCCAACTCGCCAGCCCTCGCTCACCCTGTGGTGCACCCGGACGTCAGCCATGGCTATGCACACCATTCACAGTGTTTGTTAATATGTGAGTGTGTGTGTGAGTGACTAGGTTAAAAATACCCCTCCATTTAGAGGCTCAGACACCTTGAGCCGGAGCACTCAGAGCAGCCATTAGGCATGTTGCAGTATGAGGAGAAGGTCACAGTTTATCACCCCTGCCACCCTACCTCTCCAACACAAACACCCGCATGCTCTCCTCTCCTCTCCCTCACTCTACCGCGTCCTCCAGTTGCTATCAGCGAGGGGAGTGGACAGGGCAGAGCAGGGAGGTTCGATTAGGACCATTGGGCGGTTGCATGCTCTGAAGTGGAACCTCCAAATGAGAAGCAGCTTGGCTCAGTATGTGTGTTTGTGTGTTTTAGTGTACATGTGTTAAGCTTCTGTGCCCATGCTGACTCATCTCACTATGTAACACTTATAATCCCTTCCTCTGCAGGCCCATTGCTGACAAAAAAGCATTAGAAGTTCTTACTTTAGCCCGTTACATTGTTTATTTGTATGTGGTTTCTGACTGTGTGAGCAAATTCATTTAAATGCACATTTGTGTGTATATATTTAAAGAAGGATTGTTGGGTATAGGAAGTAATAAGACTGCCCCCGCTGGAGTTCATCTGTGCCTTCCCTTCTTGGCCTCCCCTAACTTCTTTTTTATGTGGCGTTAAACAGGCTCACTCTACAAAGCAGAGGAAACGGCCCTTCCATGTTGGGCTCATAGGACAGCACCTGTACAACATTTACAGATCTTTCAAAAAAGTTGACCTTTATGTTTAACCAATGCTAATGCTGTGTGACAAAACCATTTATTTGTAACTTTCTTGAAGACGTAAAACAAATCACAATCGCATGAACGACTGCAAGTGCTTTTAATGTTTCGATTCCATGGTATATATATCATACATCATATTCTATTTACGTGTATATAGACTTCTTGCACAATTTTTTTATTTGATTTATCTTTTATTATATATGTTGCATCGTTGGAGGAGCTTGGGTCATAAGATTGTCATTGCCATTGCTACACTGCAGCTTATGTGCATATGACATTAAAACCTTTGAATCTTGTAGAATACATGTTGATCATACAGTATGATAGCAGCTGGCAGCTGGTTAAACAGTCAACAGCACTGACCTCTGTACATCCACAATGTTTGCATCCATTTGACCTGGGCCTCAGACAAACACAACAGTCTCTGCATACAGCAGACAGCTGCATGGAGTAGAGTCCTATATAGGCCCTATCTAGAGCCTATCACTAACAGGATGGCTGGCATTGCCTATGGAATGCTTTTGTCTCGTTATGTGCATTACTGTGTGTGTGGGGTCATATAAGTGACCTCCACTCGATGCCTTCCGCTTTCATTCAGTCTGCTACATTTATGCATTTCAGCGCGAGACCACCTTACCTTGTCTTTCAGTACCAGCTCTTAGGAGGACGGGTAACCTGGTTACTTGAAAGGCCGGAGCTGGAGGTCTGGTCGGGGCTGGACACCGGGGGTGGGATATCTTATCACGGCCATCAGAAATGCCTTGTCGGCAGCCATTCATTGGGCTTAGGGAAAATAAACCAAACTGCCCCCCCCTCCCTCCCCCAAATTACTGAGTTAGACAGATAACAGCAGACCAAGGGGGTCCCCTCTCTCCTTTCCCCACCCGTCCATCACTCTTTCTCCCCCGTCTCTCTCTCCCGCTCTCTGGCTGGTTTTATTGGAGAGGAAACAGAAAACAGAAAGCCTCAGTGTGGGAAGCCACTTGTTATCTGAGAGTCTTGGGAATCGAGGCTTCGGCAGAGGCTTCACTCAGCGCACTAATGAAAGCAGGACGATTTGGCCGCTTTCGTTCCCAACATAGTTAGACCCCCCATCCCCATCTCAGCGCAGGTAGTCTTTCTGCTTCCATTGCCTCCCATTATTCCCAGCTTCCGTCTTCCTCTTCAACTGCTCCGCACCTTGACCTCTGGTGCGTTTTAGGGCACAGCGATCCAGTAACCCGGGAATTGTTCTTTTGGAAACGTTCATCTGTTGCTCTCATGCCACGACTACATCTCTCTAAGGCACTCATATATAGCCTTTTCTTTAAATCTCTTGATGACGGAGATGAGCAGGGCCCCACTTCACATCTGAAGTTTAGTTATTTGCATGTTTGAAGGACTTTCTCAATATCAATGTCTGTAATAACAGGACTAACAGGGTAGTAACAGATCAGTATATTTTGACTCCCAAAGTGTTCAAATCTAACTCTTTATTTGGAGTTCATATTTTACACTTTTGACAGTGTTCAGAGATCACCAAACTCTTGGACCTATATACACCCCGAGACTGGTGTTAAATGTACTCTTATAGAGTACAATGTACACTGTGGTTTTTGCTGTGTAGGATGTATTGTACACAGCCTGTTTTTCCGGCCTGCCCCTATAGAAAGCACGATAGACAGGTTTGTAAAAGTCACACATGGCCCCTTGAACCACAGTAAATCCTCTCTATTCAACAGTTCATTAGGGCTAGAAGATTTAAGTTTCCCCAACTAAACAATGCATCAGAGATCCACTAAGTTCACCTTTGTCTGCCACATAGCTGAGGTTTATCATCCCCAGGTGAGCGACTGAGAGCTCCTCTCTGTTCGGATTCCCTCCATGCTGCGGCTCTCCCTGTGGAGCCAGGGCAGGGAGGCAGCAGGGCCATGTGAATGCTCTGTAGTAAGGTAAGACGTGGCCGCCGGGCATCCAGAGAGAGGGCTCAGCTCCCTTTGTGGTGGATCCCTGACAGGTTGGGGCGAAGCGCAGACCAACCCCTCCCATCCACTTTCACCTGTGATATTGTCCCAGGTGGAGGAGGAGAAAGAGGGATCGGTGGAGGGGTTGCAGAGGAGGCACTGAGATGTCCCCATAGGGCATGGCTTCTGTGTAGCACGATATCCCAGTGGGCTTTGCCGGCCTCCAGAGAGAGGTTAAATGAAGCCAGGGCTGTCTGACGGACAAAGGCCGCAGGTCAGCACCCAGCCCTTTGATCCATCCCTGCCCTCTTCAGACCACAGAGCCAGACCTTTTTGTTTCACCTTGCTCTTCTATCCCTAGGGCTAGACCCCTTTTTTCCTCTCAATCTGCCCCCGACAATGGAGTCACTTACAAAGCTCTGAGCGTTGTATGGTCTGCCAGTCACCAGAGGGGAGAGGTTTCAAAGGGAAGGTAGTGGGGCTCAGTGTCTCCCAGGTCCCCAGTGAGGAGATAGATACTGACTCTTTCAGTCCCCAGCATTGGGCCACAACCCCACAGCTGTACCCAGCACTTTAGAGGCCCTACCCAACAAAGGCGCAGAGAGGGGAGTTCATTTATGGGGGTAAACACTTGGAATAAGGAGCAGGGAAATGTGTTGATATGCTTGACTCTACCACAGCACCTTACTTTGAGAAGATCTGTAATTGAGCATTTTTTAAAACTTCACTTGGATGTGAACTATAATAACAAGCAGACCTAGGTCAGATACACAAGAGTATTTAGAGCGTTGTAACTTTGCAGCGTCAGTGCCAAAAAACAGCTTGCTGAAATATGACTTTCAGTTTTGTGTTTTTCATTTCTCTCTAATGGTCGAAAGGGGAAAGAAAGGATTTATCTTGGAGCTGGACATGCTCTTCAGCAGATGTAGAAAGACAGAGTTGAGGTAACATGTTTTGAGTTTGTCGGCAGCCTGTAGCCCGGCCAAAACACTCAGGTGGAGCACTGCTCGGAGACCAGAGTCGTAGAAAAAGCCGATGCTTCCCCCCTCCTCAGTCCCACTTTGCCTAAAGACCTTGATGTGTCAGGACATCACCGACTCATCAAAATGGCTTGGCATGGTCCCACCAAAAACAAAGAGTGATTTCTTTCTGAATGTTAGCTTTCATAGGACCAATATTTGGATTTACTCAACTTGATTTGACCATTTCGCAGATGGTGGCTGCTTAGGATGCTTTCGGGACCGAGAGATGACAGACCTCAGCATCCACTTAACTGTAAATGAGGAGGTTTTATCCAATCCTCAGAAAAGAATGTGATTGATGAATAACGAAAGCAGTAACTGAAACCTATTTTGACTAAATTATCCTTTTTTTGACAATAATAGTATTTAAACAATGACTGAAGCTTGATACTGTAGTTCACCTTGCAACCAATACATACGGATGTTCCCATAAAGGTGAATACGATTGACTATGCTATGGGTAACGTTCATGCTATTGTTGATACACTAGCATCATTTTTGGTGTCTCCCATAAACATAGGTATAGGTGCGTATGTGACACGGTGCTTGTGTGTGGCGGGGGCCCTCAGTGAGGGCCACAGGGGCAGGAATGTAAAGGCTGCCCTGGGGGCCTCCGTGGTGCTAATGGATTAACAGGCCAGCTTGGCATGCTAATGGAGATTGTCTGTGATGTAATGAGCTTCTAATTAGGTCACCTCTGAGCTTGACCCTCTTGTAATGAGGAGGGCAGAAGGGAGAGGAGGGGCCGGGGCTGGTGATAGCACCCTGACCTGCAGGTGTGAACCGGCCCGGGCTGTAAACAGGGCTGGACATTCCTCACATTCTCAGCTCAGCATCCCCTCCCGAAACTCCCCTCCTCCTGACTGCCAATAACCCTTCTCTAGCGCTATGGGTGGATACACACACAGAGAAACAATTGGAGCCACATTTCATGCTCCAAGGTGCTTCACGGTTTAGCTGAAAGAAGAAAAAAGTCCCTCCAATTCAGCTATTCTTTGAATGTCAGATACTATTTTTCTTTATGATATCCTTCTGCAGAGGTGTCGCAGCATTACGCTGTGACTTGGAGTCAAATGCTAAAGGAACCTGCAGGAGGGGAACCATCTAATTAAATGTGTAAGATTCTAATGATCCCGTCTTATTGTGCAACTCATCCCTTCCAGACTGCTGTCTGCGCAGCACTGCCATTAATCATTCACACTTCTAAGCTCTTCTTCCTCAAACTGCCTCACTCGCTCTCACTTTCTTTTTCTCTGCCCTGGCACAAAGTGGCGCACTGATACCACCCCAAAGCCCTTTTCTGTCAGAACAAAACACCTCTTCATTTCCGTGGGGGAATATGTGCCACCGAGCGAGTAAAGAGGTAGAGAAACAAATCCATCTGCAGTCATTAGAAGTGCCCTGTGAAAGGACTCCAGGACTACTGCCAGCACTTTTATTGCACCATTTATGGGCATTGAATTATAATACGTACTGCATGATTAGTATAACTAGGATTTTACAATGTGGTCTCGAGGATGGTGTTGGATAAAGTGTAAATTATTATTATATTTTTCTCTCCTTTTTCTAAATTCTACCAATCAAATGAAATAATTCTTAGAATATCTCACTAAGGAGCATTTGGTTTTAATTAAGATTATAGTAGCTTGTGGTTTGGGAATGTTTGTGAATCTAAATAGTTTTTCAGACACTTACCGCAGGTGGGTACATGTGCAAATGCATGTGTGTGTTTAGAGTGACTTTAACAGTGCTGGTGTCAAGATGTAGCGTTTGTTGTTCTCAGAGGAACAGATAGGATCAGTGTTTTTATCATGGAAGGCGGTGACCAGGATGCATGGAGCTTGAGGGGGAGTGTTGTGATGACCAACCGAGGAGCCCCTCGCTATGTTTGTACTGTGGGACTTATCAGATGCTGAGGGACCATCCAG
Source organism: Pseudochaenichthys georgianus (assembly GCF_902827115.2). Taxonomy (NCBI): domain Eukaryota; kingdom Metazoa; phylum Chordata; class Actinopteri; order Perciformes; family Channichthyidae; genus Pseudochaenichthys; species Pseudochaenichthys georgianus. Next base: position 10,197,216 of record NC_047524.1, on the reverse strand, counting down.
TCACTCGGTTGTAGATCAGTTTTTGCCTCCGACGCAAAAAAGTGTGAGTTGTTGTGGCTGTTTCGGAGAAAATCACGTATGGTGACTTCAAGCAAGACTTAAAATTGTAGGACCTGTTGAACAACTTAATATACGAGTGGTCTGGATGTACATTTGGAATCACAGACCAGAGTTCCCTAAGTTGCACGTTTGTACTGCTCCTTAAAATCGTATTAAAGGTCATGGGTAGGTTTTAGTACATTCCAACATTCATTGCAGTAAAACGGAAGCAGTGTGGACACACTGACACATGAGTCTACAATACAAGAAATGTTTGCTTTCATGAAATCGGGGACTTCACGTACAAAAATGACCAGTAAGAAAAAGATATCGTGGCAAATAAATTGTATTTTGGCTAATCTCCAAAATCTGGCAATGCTCTCTTTTCATTTGTGTCCTTGTCTGCGTGGGATTTTTTCCCCTTTTGAGGTGATTGTTGTGATTTTTTCCACTAGACCTCTGAGGGCAGGGAGGTGCAGAGACAGGAACCCCAAAGTAGTAAGTGGACACTCTCTTTATCAGTCCCTCGTTCCCTCTCTTCTTTTAGTGGCCTAGACTCATTAAGCCGTCTATAAATGGTCCGGTCTTAATGAGGAGGCTTTTATAGTGCTCTCTCTGGGCCTCCAGGGGATAATCAGACTCCAGTAGGAAGTCGTCGTCTTGATAGCATGCCCCCTTTTCTCAGCGGTGGTCCGGCCAGGTTTAGCCCCAATCCAGGTTACAGTGACACACCCGATCTACCTCCATCTTAGTTTCCGTCTCTTTCTTTCCACCTCTCTCCAACTCTTTCTGTACCATTGCCCATGCATGTAGTTATTTCATGACGCGATAAAAGTCAGCTGGTGCCCAGTGCTCAGGCCACTTGCAGGTCTTTTAATTGCCTCCTTCCTCCCTCTCGGCCTAGCCGGCTGCGGCTCTTTTTATGAGGCTCAGGCCCCGGACCCACCGGCTGCTGCTCAGCCTTTCAAGGGTCTTCCTTCTCTCCTAAGGGATGTCCCTCTCTCTCCTGAGGCACCGAGACCACAATTGTCTTCATTTACAGATTAGACCAAAAGAGCTGTAACAACATGAGAACCATATTCAGTGGCGAGATTGGGAATGTGATTACAAGTGATGAAGAGGAGTTACTCATGAAATAAGGTAGGACAAAGTCTGACACTATTCACCCCAAAAGGATTTTATACCTAAACCTCATAGTTTATGTAAACCCTTGTGGATTAGAGACTTCACAACAAACTAATCACAAGCCTGAAATCCCTGTTTTGTTTGTGTCAATAAAGCTAGGTTGTACAGCTTTGCTTGTGACTCTGGTGCTCACAAGACAGCAGTATTTACTTAGTTGCTTAAGTAGATAATGAAGATTCATTTTATGTGTTTCTTTTGGTGATTAAAAGAGTATTCATCAATGTCATGTACGCCGGTGCTCGAATGAGGGTGAAAGCCTATCCCTGAACAGATGTTTACCTCAAAGGTCAGAGAGCATGCTGTGTTTACATCAACGGGTTTAGGACGGACATGTTAAGAATTGAAAATGCTGCCTTAGGCAACGCATTTAATCAAATTACCTTTTTCCTTTTCCCATCCTCTCCGCTTCAGTGTACTACTGCTTTTAAGAACTTTATTTTTGTCTTACAAGATTCAAAACAACTGCTGCCTAGCGTCACTGAGGGTATGTCACTTCCTGCCTTAGGGTGAGTGTGGCCTCTCCACTTCCTCCCTTATTCATTCCAGAGGAGGGCTCTGAAACGCTGCTGCATCTGAGCGAGCAGAGGGCCTTGTTTCAGCCTTAGGGCTCTCTAAAAGGCATGCCGTGTGTGATTTGGAATAAGATATTTAAATCTGGAATGGCCTTTAGTATGTTTCTAAGAGGAAAGTTACTCAGCAGCTGCTTTTTGTAACTGTGTCTAAAGTCATTCCTTTTAATTCTTGGCAGGAGATACAAAGAGGGGCTGAGAGGAGAGAAGGGAGAGGCATGGCTTATGGGAAATGGAATGATAGCTCAGACCAAAACAAATTGTTTCTGGTTTCACTTGGGCCCGACCCTATTATCAGGCTGAGTGTCAGATCAGACAACTGCTGGAGCAGAGACAGTCCAGATGGAAGAGAGGAGAAAAAAAACGGCCACTCGGAGATAGTTTGCACTTTGTGTAAGTGGTAATGCCGTTTTAAAATGAAAATGCAGAAATGTGCAGTCTGTGTGTGTTTGTGTGTGTACTGTGGAGGGCCAGTAGGTCGGAGGTCAGGTCTAAGGCCACGGTCCTTGCTGGGGGGGAGGCCACCATTCCCTCTGAGTTGCGGACATGAGGGAAAAGTGAAATCCACTCTCAGATCCTAATGATGTTTTCTTTAGGAGTGAAAAATCTAAACATGTCCATTGCTCAGTAATGTGACCCGATGTGGGGTCGCAGTCTGGTCACTGCAGGAAGGCTTGTGTTTCAATTACTGAAGCTTGAAACAACACATTTGCTGGACTAAACTAAAACGAGTGTACGTGCGTAGGCAGGGGATGGAGAAGACTTTAGGAGCCTCGTCTAAAGCTCACTAGATCAGAGGTGATGAATCTACAGTAGAACAAATTCAAATGTAGCGCTTGTATCCAAGTTCAGCGTCTGGCGTTTAGTTTAAGTGTAACTGGTGCGGGTGAAAAGACTAGCTGTGTTTAGGGGGATGAGTGGGGCTTACGAGCAATAAGTCATGTCACACACCAGCCAATGATGATAATTTATAGTGTTTTAATTGAGGGGTGAGCGGGTGTGTGGGATCCCTCTCCAAAAAAACCCCTGTGGTTGTAAGTGATACTTAAGCGAGAAAAGGAACCACTTGAGATTTTTTTTTCCTGTCCTACTCTTGGTTCCGCCCTCTCCTGTTTTACTCCTGTAATTGCATCATCACACCATGTCTTCACTTCCTTCTTCTCGGTTCTCTAGTGACACCTCTGCCTGACTCACAGCGATACCTACGTGGTGTTATTATGGCTACCGAGCAGAGCATTTGGGTGAGGCCCACTCTTTGTTGTTGACAGGATAGCGGTGATTAACGTGCCTTCTCCTGACCCCAGCTGCAGCCGGCTCCCTCAGCCCGCCCCCCCCCCGGTCCCCGCTGCTCCTGATGCCTGAACCTACGGCCCTGGAGACCGCCTCAGCCTCCACTGTGTGTGTGTGTTTGTGCACATGTGCAGTGCTTTGTATGTTTGGGGAGGCAGTAATGATGTGTGAGAGCAGTGGGGGGTTTGTTTGGGTTGCTTAATTATTACCTAATCGCTTCCTATAACTTTATAGCGTTTCCACTGTTTTATGGAGAATTGCTTCAACCGTTTCTTTTTTTCTTTCATATGGAATTTGCCTAAATGGTGTGATGTCACCCTTCCCTACCCCCATCCAACCTGCCTCGAGGCACCATAGACAAGGAAAATTAGAGGGGAACTTTCACATAAAAGACGAAGGCTTGGCTGGTTTCAAGTCAGGTGATGCAAAGGAAAACAGGTATTCAACGGCCAGGTTCATTTTGTGCTCCTCAGTAGCGGCAAATTAATTTTAATGACAGAATAATCATACTGGAAGTTTTTCCTTTTCAAATTCAGCGCTATAATCAATTTCTCTTCAGCATGGTAGTTGACCACAAATCCTGAAGTGAGTTAACCACATTAAAGTTGCTCTGTTGAGAGATGTTGGATTAAATAACAGGCCTTGGGGAGCTCTCCATACTGGCCCTGAAACCACCCACTGTTCCTGGTGTGGTTCCACTGTTTGTGGGTGGAGATGTGCATGCAAGGTGTGTTTGTGTGTGCCTTGACATTAAACGTTTACGTGTGTGTATGCACACTTACGCAAAAACCGCCACTACCCAGAATTTAACTCCAAACTCGCCACAACAGGCTGCGAACTTGCTTTGCCATCCACCTCTTTCCATACTGTTTACCTGTACACAACTTGAGCTTTATTTCAAGGCAGAAAACAAACATTAAGTGCACAGCTTTACTTCACAGCTTTACCTCTCCTACTGTGTATCTGCCTGGCTCTCTCTCGCTTCTGTTCCTTCACGTCCCAGATATAATTATAGCTGTCCGAGGCATGATTATATGTTTACTCTGGAAGCTGGCCGACTGCCTGTCCCCAGTCCCTGAGGAGCTGCCTCTCAAAGGGGTTTCTCTTGAAAAGCACCACAAAAGTGGCTTCAGCAGCGCTCAGACACATTTGGGAGCAGATAGAACGACCGAAGACAGAGAGGAAGATACAGCAAGAGGGAGAGGGAGCGGAAGTGACGGTGCCTTTATGTTATAATTTCCATTTGAATGGGCCTATCCACTACGCCAGCTCGTCTCTCTCTTCCCTTGAGCGGGCTGGTTAGCAGAGTCTGGCCAACAAGCAGCTAACCAACGGTGGTTTTGGGAGTCACAAAATGAATGCCTTTAGTAGACGACAATACATTTATATTTATACTCTTTCATTTATACATTAATCCGTCTAGAAGTGAGAGAACAATGCACAAACCTTTATAATACTGTTCATTCCTCGTTTGCACATAGGCCTATAGCTTCTGTTATTTTTTCATTGTTTAACTTGTCGCAGCTTTATAGTCGACAAATTGTATTTAAATTGAGCCTCACTTATTTTGGGTAGCCTAGCATTAACAAAATCCATGCAGATAATTTATATGGGATTGATCGCAGCTTTACAGTCCACATCTGAACACTGCATGTAGTTTCGGTGTTGGCAAATGAAGTGTTTTTAATTACTCCAGACAGAATTTTCAGACCCCTCGTTCATGTTGCCTAGCAATACCTATTAATCTCCCCATGGCTGCTATGCATAAAGGTCCCTTACGGCCAGGCAAAGGTCATCATTCCACACCTAATTAACACTCCCCACACTTCACATACGCACCTCATTTGCCACAAATGTGTTTTCTTTCAATATCATATATGTGTTGAGGGTACAGTAGAATGCAGGTCTGCGTGAATGCTGGACCAAAACATGTGCTTATGTCATGCTTTGACTTGTTTACAGTTTGGTATTTCTGAAGGCAGGCATGCTGACCTGTAACTGTTAGTTGGCTGGTAATCCTTGGGAATTTGCTACAGCTAATCACCTCAGTCCTCATAACATGCTCAGAACTGTGGGCCAGCTTGAAAGGAATGAGAGCTAAAGTTGCACACAAAGAAGCAAAAGCAGGAAATGCAGTGTTTGCCATCAAATCTCTTCCAACAATGTATAACGAAATGAATAGTTTGTTGCCGGGCACTGGGAGGACGGAAGGACAAGCCATTAGCTTACATTGCAACATTATTTTTGTTGAGCAGTGATCATCAACATAATGTTTGCCTGAGGGGTCCATGGAGTACATGTTGGCTCCAGAAAGGTTAAAAGTTGGATGTGCACAGCTTGTATATTTGTGGATGTTTGGTTGTAAACTGCTCTTGGTTTCCAGTTACCTCATTTCCTGAACAAGAACAAATAAATACTTGCATAAAGAGACTTTAGACGACTAAGCATAATTATATGGCTCTAATTCTACTTCTTTTTTAGTGAGCATACACCCACACACACACACACACACACACACACACACACACACACACACACACACACACACACACACACACACACACACACACACACACACACACACACACACACACACACACACACACACACACACACACACACACACACACACACACACACACACACACACACACACACACACACACACACACACACACACCAAAGCCCAAGCATCCAGGCTCGCCTCAGTGCTGTCCTTGTAATGGGTGGTATCAGTGCTCCCTGAGCCTGCGAAGGACGATAAAAGCCAGGATAGCTGGGTTTTATCTGCTCTGCTGAAAGTCAGCCATTGACACCATGCACTTTAGAGGAAGTATCACTCAGCAGGAGTACCCATCTATCCTCTCATCTTTTCAGTGACAGCCCGCTCTTTCTCCTTTCATTCTGAGGCAAGATTCGACACATAGACAAATCCTATTAAATCCATCAATATCGCTACAAATTTCAATACTTGGTGTCAGATTGAATGGCAGACTCTTGGAGTAAATCAATTACTCTGATCTCCTGTTTCTTTCCAACACCGGTTTAAGGAAAATTCAGATTCCATCAAACCAGCTCTTTTTTTTGTAATTTTCCTGTCAGAAGTTAAATGCTAAGATATGGGTCAATAATAAGACCAAAAATAAGCTTGATACAGCTGCTTTTAACAGAACATCTGTAGACGACAGGAAAGTGTGTGAAGTCATTATGCCCAGTCGTATCCACTGTATGGCGTCCATATTGGCTCACTTATAGCTAACAATGACTCAGTGTCTTCCATTAAAGCTCTTTATCCATCCAAAGTAGTTATTTCTTGTCAGCATTGTAGTCAATTTAATTATTTCGCAATCTCCCACTTCACCAACGGCAACCTCAACAAAACAGTCAATCACGGGCAGCGCCTATTTTTTACCGACAGACAATAGGAACAAAACCGGAGTCGGTGGGTTTGTCCACCATAATTTGATTGCTGACAAGTGAGGGGAAAAAGGTCTGTCAGCTTAGCGACGATACCCAACAAAGGGCAATCTCATTGTAAACGTTGTAGCACTCAATTGCGGGATGATGGGGCGCCGGACAATGGAACAGCAGGCGGCGCTGGGCATGGCGAGGACCCTCCCCGTGGCTCTCCGCTGCTGTAATGACAGCCTAAGTGCCAACAGCAGGTGTCTTCCATTCAAGGCTGGGCAGGTTAATAAAGTTTCTCCCTGAAAGTCAATAAAGAAGAGCTTGTTCACACACTGGCTAATTGTACTCGTTCTTGTCTGTGCTCTCTCTCTTTCTTTCCCTCCCCCTTGCACGTCTGCTGTTTTTGAGGAGAGGAAAGGAATGATAGAATATAACAATAGAGAAGTAATACTACGTAAGGACAACAAAATGTTGCTCAACTATATGTATACTGTTAAAACTTATATGTGGTCATTTGTCTCAGTAGGCGTGGTCATCAAAAGAAACAAAAAACTATGCAATATTATTTCTGTTTTAGCAGCCTTAAACAAATTCATTTCCCACAAGACAAACTGCTCCAATCACCCATTACCATCACCTGACTTCTTGGAAGCTTGCCGTCTAAGTTTCTTTCAAACTCAGCATCATCTTTGCATCAGATTTTTTTTGTAAAAGGTGTTAAGAGTTTCCTATATGTGTGTGTGTGTGTGTGTGTGTGTGTGTGTGTGTGTGTGTGTGTGTGTGTGTGTGTGTGTGTGTGTGTGTGTGTGTGTGTGTGTGTGTGTGTGTGTGTGTGTGTGTGTGTGTGTGTGTGTATGTATCTACGACAAAGCAGACAGTGATGATCAGTGATGTGTCACAGTTACTGGTATAAGATTTAGTCAATGTATCCGAAAAGTAAGCAACTTACTGAGGCCAGTCACTGAGTACAGTATGCATCGAAGCACAGATGTGATTGTCATAACAACAATAATCTCCTAACCATGCCCACTCTTTTCCAGTTACTGTTAACCATACCTTAGCCATAGTTCATCTGCTCCAAACTCTCCTTGACCTTAACCATAGTTGCCGTGTGCAGATATTGTAGAAGAAGTGTTAAGAAAAATTAATGAGACGCCTAATAACTTTGTCTTTGAATTCAATCTGGGGGCTCACAGCCACATTCAATATCTGCGTTCTTAAGACAGCAGAGATTCATCAAAAACAATTATGGGAAATCACATAAAAAAAGCAAGGGATGATATCACAGATAAGGAAAAAAAGTGCATTTCTGTGCTGGGCAAAGCTGTAGGGTCGTTTTTTAAAATCATTTTATTTATATATTTCTGCTTTAAGGTTTAGCAACAGGATTTGGTTATACTTTGGATAAATGATGGTAACAGTTGATTAAAAGGGGATGTTATTGTGGACACATGTAACATTTGGATGTGCTACATGCCCATGTATAAAATACACTTTCTGCACACACACACTACTTCCTGAATTGGCAGCAAATGTTGGCAAAAGACAAAGATCATGAAGGGTTGAATTTTCCAATAGATGTAACTCTTAAGCTGTTCCTTCTGTTGTGGAGAAAAAAAAACAATCTGTACACGATTAATTAGTGTACACTCTACACTAATTAATCGTGTACAGATTGTTTTTTACAGGATCAAACACTGTAAACAACTGCCTTCCTGAAAATCCCCAGATTCTTCCTCTGATGTGGAACCTGTCTTGTTGTAACTCCCATTAATACAAACGGACCATCATCTCTGTTATGGATAAATGTCACGTACATGTTGTTGTCATTCTTTCTCAGCATCACAAGAGCCAAGTAAACAACTCCTTATGTTAAAGGGGAAAAAAATGAGCGAAGCAGCTTGGAAAGTCAGTGGAAAAGCTTTCAAAGAGAGAAAGAAAGAGAAAGGAGGGACAGAAAAAAAAAAAAAAAACCTCCCACACCACAACCATGCAGCAAATTGGTTCAGTGCAGTGAACCTGTGTTCTGTGTTTGGGCAGGCAATAAGCAAAACGGGGGAACATGAAATGATATCTCAGCGCATTTATCTTGATAACAGCAGAGGATGTTGAGGCGTAATAGGAACAACATGGCTGGTAATGAGAGGAACAAGGCATGATGGAGGAGTACACATGGATTACCAGCATTCCTCTTGATGGGTTTTATGGAGAACAAAAAAGAAAAAAGAATAGAGCCCCCTCGTTTATTTGATTTTAGAGGTTGTGGTTGGGGAGAAAAAAAGCTAGATAAATGCATGTTTCATCAGGGCTAAATATTTCCACCCTGTGAAAAAATGCCGGAAAGCAAACACAAGCCAGATTGTGGACTAGTGCTAGGACGATTGTGGGTATTTGTTTACATGTTGCTGTGTGTGTGTGAGTGTGTGCCTTCGCAAATAAATACCAAGCTTAACCGCTTTCCATGGCATAGCAGGTGCTTCCATAACAATGGTAGCTTAACATTACTGTTTACCAAAGCTGCTTTTACCGTGAAGTGTTTAACAAATAAAAGAGAGGAGGGAGGAGGCAGATGATGGATTTTAAGGTGTTGAAGTACAGGGAGGGAGAAGGGTGGGTTGTTTAAACCTGAAGTGAGCACATTCAGGTTTGCTCAAATGCTTCCATCATAGTGAAAGACTTAATTATAATCTTCCCTGTCGCTCCACATGCCAACAAAAACTCAGTAGCTTCGTTTGCACTTGGTTTTCAACTCACTCTATCAGCAGATCCTCAGTCATTTCAGCCCATTAGTATTGCATCTCTTTCGTCATCTTTGCAACAGATATCTTTTGAATAACATTTACAAGTGTGTGCGAGGTCAGACGGACACAATGATGCAGCTCAGCGGTGTGTTAGTCAATATCCTGTTGTATCCACAAAGCAAGCAGCTCCCTCGCATTTCTCGAATGACTTGCATTTATTTCCTCTCCGTTCTCTTTTTAATTATTGCTGGTCTTCTTAAGGGTTCCCAAGCCTTTCCCTTTCTCTCTCCTGACCAGTTCTTTCTGCCTTGTCACTGTCGGAAACCAAGGTGAGAACAAGACCAAGCAAATCCTCCGAGCTGCGGTGAAGGATACTCCCTTCTTGCTCATCTGGACTTCATTTTGTTCCTTTAGATGCTATCTTTATGTCATAGTGCTTTGCAAACAAACAATAAAGTGGCAAGATTAAGGAAAAACCCCTTATTATGTAAGTGGATTAAAGTGTTTAAAATAAACAGGACTTAGATAATGAGAACTCTTAATTTTCTCAACGCTACATCACCAGTGCCAAGTCCTTATTTCATAAACAAGATTAAGCCCCATTTGATGTCATCTCTGAAACATGTTTTTCCCATGCTCTCTGACAGCAGTGCTGGTACACAAACAAATCCAGAAAGTGGAGAGATGAGATGTTATCCTACTGCATGTCTGAGAACAGAAGCAAGTTAATTGAGATGTAAAGCCTGATAGACAAAGTGGAAACCTTGTATCTAACCAGACTGTCTTTGGTAAATGCGCTAAATTGCTGATACATTATAGGGATAGTCAGAAGTAATGTTTATAATATGTATTACTGGATATTATGTTCACTCTATAGTGGTCACAGTCATCTTTTATAAAGTGTATAAACGTTGCCTATCATATGTAATGGTCAGAAAATGTCTTTAATTTAATAAAATCAATGATTTTATCATTCTGCTACAAAGTGTTCTATTTTAGTCACATGCAAATGCACAGTGGACAGGAGGTGTCTCATTTTTCTTAAATTATTTTTATAAACAGATTAGGGTGACCCATGACAATTATGAATATGCATTGGAAGAAAGATGCTGGACTTGGATCTGAAAACATACATTTATTGATTTCAGTGGATCTGTACGTTGTTGCTGTGGCAACCCTTTCCAAACTAGTTTACAGTGATAGTTATCTAGTGTGTTCTGCTCGGGTTCTCCTATTACTTGAACTTGCCTGGAAAATCCTTTAGATGAGGCAAGATCAACTCGTGAAATCTTAATTTTTGTAGTTTTGTGCTGCATTTCTATCAGCTACGATAAAATGTAACCCATCAAAGTAAGTGGTGACATTTGAGACATGACAAAGAATTAGTAAAAGAAGCAAAAAACATCCGCGGTCAGACAATCACACAGGTTGTAAACAAACCTGAACGTTTAGCCAGGTTATCTAAATGTTTGTTAAAAACTCTTGTTCCACAAGATACTGTCTGGAAGCCCAGCACACAGCACAGAAGGTCAAAGCTCTGCCAGGAAATGTGTCTTTAAACATAAATAGATGTCTGCAACAGAAGCTATAAGTAATAATTGTACAGATAGATTGCTTTCTCTTATTATTTTATTTGGCTCGTTTTGAGGTGTGTTTAAAACCTGTAGAAATATCTAACTGCAGAATTAAAAAAAAGAAAGTGAAAGACCAATTTTGTCAGAAACATTTGTCTTTAGAAGTGTTTGTGCATCACTTTTTGTAAATGTATTCTTCGGACACCGTTAAATGAAATGTTGAAACATCTCAAATTTGAGTTCAATCAATCAATTAAAATCTGCCACTGATCATTTTTAAACTCTACAACTGTAGGCCTACATTATTCTCATCTGTTGTTTCCCACAATTGTAACTCCCATTTACATCCCAAACTGTGGCATGTCATGTACCATTATCTATTATCTGCAAAAAAGCTGTTAGATCCGAGTGTCTAAGCTAATAGAGGAATGTTAGCAAACAGCGATTAGCTGGAATCTCAACTGTAGATTTATTTTCTGGAAGCTGAAAGTATGGTGACAGAAAGTAACTCAATACTTTCACACATTATCCTTATCGCCTCGGACTCAGTTAAATCACCCCTGTAATGGCTGCCGTGTTTTCCTAGCTCACCATCATCAGTTATCCCTTTCTCTCTTCCTCCCCTGCAAATCGCCCCCTTCTCCCTGTGTCGTTGTTTTTTCCCTCCTCTTTTTTTCCCTTGATTTCCTCCAATCTGCCCCACGGAGACTGAGCCAGAGCACCTGCAAGTGCTCACTTTGAAAGATGTTGCAGGCCCAAGAATGCGCGCAGTAAACACACAAGAGCCGTATTTATAATAAATCAGCTTTATGGCCCTCTGATGGAGGTGATATCAGTGCAATTTATGCTGAGAGACCTCGCCGTCCTCAGCGAACCAGCTGCGAGATAGCACTACACCCCCTCAACCCCACCACCTTCACCCCCCCTTCTCGCCACCACCGCTCCGCCCCGGCGAACAGCCCGGTCTGACTGTCAGAGGGCCCGACACAGTGCTCTCTATGTGGCGGGGCTGCGGTCCCTGGAACGGTAAAGTCCAGACTGAAATAGAGTGTGGGCAGGGTGGTGGTAATGGGAAACAGTGTGTGTGTGTGTGTGTGTGTGTGTGTGTGTGTGTGTGTGTGTGTGTGTGTGTGTGTGTGTGTGTGTGTGTGTGTGTGTGTGTGTTTGTGTGTCTGTGGTTGTGTGTATGTGCAGTCATTTGTGTATTTAATGTAGGCTGGGTTGCACAAATAGCCTTGTGGAAGAGATCGAAAGAGTGTCATAGAGTTTTTAACGTACATCAGTGTTACAGCGACTCTAGACCGGTGATATCTGTTTCTCCTCGACATTTAACCATAGAACGTTTCTCACTACCTGATCAATCCTTCTCCTGCGGGCACATTGAAGCTAAAGGTTACAGGAGGGTTAAACAACTTTGTAACAGAGTGATCATCTAGAAATCTTACAGTGAAACCTTAAATAGAAGTGTTTCAAAGAATGCAAACACACACTCACACACATGCGGCTATCTCCAACAGATGGTTTCTGTCACTGCTGGCCAATGGACAAAAAACACATTTAAGAGCAATGATGTCACAGCTATGTATGCGTTGTTCGGTTTCACCTTACAGAACCCATTCCCATCATTCCATGATTAAAGGTGACCACCCGCCATTATTTGGTTTTCAACAGATGCAGGCAATAATAACAACGACTGAGGCCCCAATGGTTAGAAGTGTTCTTAAAGCCTCCAAAACGCTGTGGAGTTACACATAATCAAGCCCCGAAATAAACCACGTAAACAGTGAATTACTGTGTTTTCCTCTGATGTCATCTCCTGCCCGTTCTGCCAAGAAGGGTGCAGCAGCTTCTGTAAATGTTTGTTGTCCTTTTGTCAACAACCCCTCTTCAGGAGCCCTCATTCAAACCTGTTTGCCAATTTGGTATCCTGCCGAAATGTCACAAAGCTAGATGAGCAAAATCTGGGAATGAGTCGCATCTTTCAATTGAATGTAATTATGATTACATAGTGAAACGGAGGCTAATGTGTTCTCTTTTAGAAATCAATTTAGATGTTGGTGACGATCGCAGTAAACAAATCCCCCAAGGTGTGAATGCCTCCAGCTGACTGAGGCTAATTACAGGAAAATGCAACATTCAAAAGCTTTTAAATTAAAACAACATGAGTGTGTGGCTAAAGGTAGCAGAGACATCAAATGTAATCCAGGAGGTGTAGTTTAAAATGTATATCCAATTTTGAATGCTGTTTCTAAAACATTGCAGAGTGGAATAATTAAGTAGTTTTACTCAGGTACTTACTTGAAAGGGTCTGAATACTTCCTCCATCAATGCACACTAGTTTATATTCATTATATGGGATAGGATTGTATTAATCTGATAAATGATCAATGTGACGGTCATTGTAATGTTCACCAATTAGAATAATGTGACTCACATTACAAAGCAGTCTGCAGGCCCCACTGGTTCCTGAGTAATATTTCTGGGAAATTGGAGGTCTGAGAGAAGCATAGTAGAGATGAATTCAACCAGTTACACACATATTACATATATTTTTCAGGACTATTTTTCTGATATATTTTTTTGAGATCTTAAAATTTGACTAATTGGAATATTTATACTGATTATATTACCTTGTAATTCAGAGAAGGCTTGAAAGGACTTTAGAACATAATCAAGGTAATTATTGTTTATATAAAGTATAATGGAAAACATACATTATTCAATAAACTGTGTAATTATGTAATAAAGATGTTTCTACAGGGTTGGTGTCTTTTTTTTCATAAAAATGTCATATAGGTGTATGAGATCCTGCAGTATTTAAAAAAAACTTGACTGAGGCCCTGCCGGAAATGTGTCCTTGCATGAATTTGATTGGTAGATGAGCTTTTATTTTGTCGCAGCAAAAGCTGAGTCAGGTAAATGTTTAAACTGTTGACCTGCTCTCATTCCCTTCACAGCTTCTTGTGTATTATGTGTGATAAATAAACAACACCCAGCTTGATGTTCTGTGATGGGAGGAGAGAACAGGAAACCGTGGTGTGATTTTCGTCAAAGCAGCATGAGGAGGGATGGGGACCCTCTTCTCCTCTTCCTCGCCCCCTCCCCTCCATGTTCTCACCTCCTCTCCCCTGCTGCGACCCGACTCCCGGTGGGGCAAAAATAGTGCAGGAGGGGAAACCGGCGGCAACATTTTTGGCAGTTACCCCAACACCAACCACTGGGCGTTTGAGCAGTTGCCACGGTGACCAGTGGGCTCCCACAACAGGGATCAGGCCTCCCATTTTTCGCACCTACAGCTCCAGGGGAGAGGAAGCAGCCTGGGATTGGAGGTGTTTGTTACAGGAACAAAGAGGTCGGAATTACGGAGGTTTACTCACACACACGTTTCCCTTTTTTCCTGTATTCTAAGTTGTGTTCTGGATATGATCAAAATCAGAATAATGTGTTTATGTATCTTTTTCAGATCCTGATCCCGGATATCCCCTCACATATAAATACACAAAACATTTCAAATGAAACCTTAGATACCATTCAACGTAAGCCAAACCGCTGAAAACAACAATAACAGGAATAACACAGACACATGCCTCAGGCTAATATCACTAAAACTGTGGTACTTTTATTTAGCAATTTCCCCAATTAGCTTTTATTCCATGAGCTTTTGAAAAAGGACACAATGGTTGCATGAGTCAAAACAAAAATGTTGTATTTGTGTTCCCTGAATGATAAAGGGGTATTGAAGTGCGTCTAAACACAGTCATAAATCAGATTTTCCTGTGGGAGGAAAAGGGTTTTGAGTGCTTGACTTTTTACTTTGACGTTGGAAATGAAAATCCAAACGTTGGCAGCATCATTTGGTTCTCTAACACAGCAGGAGCCTCACGCCTGGCCTGCGTGTGTGTGTGTACGTGTGTGTGTCTCAAGTACGCCCTTGCAGTATAATACAAATAGAAAATAGAAAAGCACAACCACTCTTAATGCTCCTGACTCATTTTGCAATCACCTAACCTTTGTGTATTGATTTATTTTATTTTATTGTCAGCGGAAAATTTGTGTCGTGTTAAAGGGCCCCAGGGCTCATTGTTGAAGCACAGCGAGGAGAAAAATGTGGCTTCAGTTAGCAGAATCCTTTACAAACTACAGCGGATAAAACTGATGCTTTTACCTCTCCACTTTAGCTTTATTTGTGTTTACAACGTGTTCGTTAGTAGAGATTGGAGCTACTTTATGACACACATGCTAACCTTTGTATTCCATTGTTAGGGCATTACACATTCTCTTCTTGATTTGACGTAGTATTACAGGTAATATGACTAAGCATGCTTTTAAGAGCTTCCCAGCAGTCAACAACTCCAGTTACATCCGGCCTCGTAACTATCTGATTTAGGATCTGCACTATAGCCCACCAGAGGTGCACACAGTCACTTTAAGAAGAGAGATTTAAAAAAAGCGACCGCAGAATCATTCACAGATGAGATCAGCTTAGCACTGATAAGATATTAAAGCACATGCTTACTATTTAACTTTTTCTTATTATCCACATATCCCATGAAAAGACCAAAACCAACAATAAATGAATTGAGTGTATCTGTCATACTCCAGCCTTCCAACGTCAATACTCAGTAAAACAACTCTGCAGCTTAAAATAGTCCCCCACAAAATGTGGTATTTATAATTCTTAAAGTAAAGTTTGCTAAAATCAGCAACCCGGCAACTTGGTCACTTTTTTTTTTAATGTTTTTAAGATTTTTAGCAGGAACAAATAGCATTTGGGATGAAAGCCAAAGACGGGAATATGGAGAGAATGTAATTTCTCAACAATAAGGATAATATAACCAGCCTTATCATTGTGTAGCACATACTCTATAGCATGTTGTGTTAGCGTGCCTGGGTGGGTGTATGTGGGGTAAACTGTATCCCACCCCTGAGCTTCAGCTCTCAAATCAAGGCCCTGAAAGTAAACAGTGCACTGCCAGAGGACCTTGTTTATCAAATCTGCAATTGCACTCATAGAGCAAAATGACCTACAATTACAAGCCCAGCTAGAAATTAAGTTTTCAGTCAGCCATCCAGAAAAAGATCATAGGATATCCTGCAGAAGGGAATTCTTCAGTAGTCCTCTCCTTGTTCCTCCCCCCCCCCCTAAAAACGCCATACTTTAATGGCTGTTGAAGTCACTTGCTTCTAAAATATGTTCCTCAGTTTTTTGTGAAAGGGTTTATGTAGTTACCATGCATACGAACACATAGTGTTTGACAGTGTATATTTCACATCAGGGTCATATTTGTAGAATTTCTTCCTAAAACAACCACATCAGGGTTATTCTTCCAAGCACGAGAGCTTTGTTGCTACCGACTTTGCCAAGATATTCCGACCACTCCTAAAACGTCAACCGTTCCAGCAAAAGCAATTACGTGCTGCTGCCCTGAAAGCAAAGTGGAGAGGTTCTCTCTTTAAAGTGTGTAAAATTCCCTCCTAGTTTAATTATGTGGTGCTGGGTGGAACCTGGAGGCTACTCTCTCCACTCTGCTTTAACATAAGTGCATTTTCCATGGCAAAAGCATGCAACATATCGGTTCCCACAGAGAGATCGGAAGCACGGCGGATCCCAAAACCTGGGTTACAGCATTCCTGGATCCCTGAGCAGTGTGGTGACCTAATCGCCTGACCACCTACCGCTCTGTGCCAAATCCCAAGCAGCAGGCCAGACACCCCTGAGAGTAACATCCGACTGCACCATGAAATATTACGTCAAGAATGAGTCATTGGATACTGAGTCTCGGTTAGAACAGCTTTACATACTCACAAACACAGGAGCTCTACTCAGACTGGATCAAGCCGGTGAATAAACCGCATCACTGAAAGGAAACTTGTCATTTCTGGCAGCTACATTGTTCAGTTTATAATGTTACAGTACATTTTAAAGACAATTTTAGAGACCAAAAAGTGACAAGTTGTAATCATATTAGTAAAAAATGCCTGGTACACAACTGTTACATACGTACATTTATGGTAATATAAATGTATGAGCTATGTAATAGCTTCATAACGACTTACATATGCCATCAACGTATGAAAAACATGCTGACACCCACGAGTCAATCACAGGGAAATTACTTTGACAAGCTGCACTGTGACAAAAGTCAGCCAATATTCTGCATCCAGCTGTTGTGCAGTGTTGACATTACAAACAAATTCACTTTGACAAATATCCAAGCTAGAGACCCCAAGTTTGATAAACAAATCGGTCTCTCCTAATAAATCAATTCAAGTTGCTTTATTAATGTTTTGACGTATCAGTCAAGCACATAATCAGTCAGCATGTGTAGATTACTTACAAAGCAAGTGGCTATTGACCAAACATTTTGACCGCTAAATGTATGAAATCTATCATCAGAATTATTCCTGATTAGTGTTGTAACAATTTCATTTACTGGTGCTAACAGTGTATTAGTTAATGGATAACTAATTCATTACACCAGTCAAATCCAGGGACCACCAAACTTCTGGAAATGGCAGCTGAGGAAGCTGCAGTTTCTGCCTCTAACACGGGAATATAAATATGACAAATTAGCCAAAAAAGTGTCAGAAATGGTGGTCAAATATAAAGGGTAGGGGGACAATGCTTTGTCCTCTTGCAATTTGCTATTAGGAAGAAGAAAAAGAAGGAGAAGAAGCAGAAGACGAATAAGAAGGTAATTTTGCAAACAAACTTGTTTTTTTTAGACAACACTCCCTTTTAGAAAACGTAGGCACTACACAAGAGTACATAGTGTACACACATTGTATTACATGAAAGAGTACTAATGTGAGTAAGTAATTTAAGCCACATCAGGTGTTTAAAAAACAATACACAAAGCTGGCTAGTTAGCTTATTTTTCTAGGTGCAGTTTTCTGGTTGTACATAAGAATCAGAGAAGCCTGCTTTTCTTACCTTTAGGCGCATTCACACTGCGGTACTTTTCCCACAAAGGTTCATGCGAACTTAGTTCATGAGAACTCTTTTATCGCGTTCACACCAAAAAGAGCCGGTACTAAAATTAGTTCATGCGAACCTTTTTACCCCCTCGAAAGTCCCTGCTAGAGAGCAGGGACTTTCAAGCGGCTCTTTTGCAGAGTTGGGTGTAAGTAATAATATTACTTTGTCGGTAACGGAGTAGTGTAACGCGCTACTTTTATAATTCAGTAATCACACTACAGTTACTAACATTGCCCCGACACGCGTTACTTCGTTACTTTCTAAAATCAGTCATAATCAAACCTCAACAAACACCTGCAAAGAACACATGCTAAGGTGAAGCTAACGCACATAGCTGTTGTTTATTTATATCACACACGTAGTCTGTTCTTCTTCTCTGTTTTCCGGTTGTTGCCTGTTTTGAATGACGAATACACACTACCGCCGCCTGCTGGTAAGGAGAGTTATTTTCACTTACGCATGCGCAGTTCGTACGTGCTCGGCTGAAGTCTTTGCGGTGTGCTCCAGTCTGGCTCCAGTGCAACACATGGCCAACACGCAGGAGAACACGCTGACGCAACAGCGTGAGCAGAGATAGACTGCGCAAAATATACACATAGCAGGAGACAGAGGACAGCCACGGTCAGATATGAAAACATTCAAGAGCTATCTGGATCAGTCTTATGCGACAATGGAAACTGAACTAAAGAGAACATTTGAAACGAGCAGTCTGCGTGATCTGCCTGTAAGGAGGGGCGGCCGGCCCTGCGAGTAAAGTAACGAGTAAAGTAACGAGTAAAGTAACGAATTACTTTATGTAGAGAGTAACGAAGTAGTGTAATATATTACTTTTTTTTAAAGTAATATGTAATATATTACTTTTTTTTAGTAACGACCCCATCTCTGCTCTTTTGTGAGAAAAGAGCTATATTTCTGATTGGCTGGGCGGATTGAAAACCACGCCCCGTAAAACTCCCAAAAAGTTTTGTGAAGCCGCCATTTAGCATTAGCATGATTAGCATTAGCATTAGCCCAGCGCAGAAACGCAGAGAGACTAACTTATGGCAACACAAAATAAAACATGGGAGCGGTGGAGATGAGGAGGTGTCGGCGTTCTGGCGATTTACTCGGAAGGCAACGCACGCTGCCGTGTGTAGGGGCCGTTACCCGTCCACACAGCGGCGTGCGTTGAAGCTTCCAACGCTTCTGCCCATTCACTTTGAATGGGGTGACGTCACTTTTAGCCGAACTGCATTTTGGGAAGCGACGTGGAGCGTTGCTGGCGTTGCTGGCTTCAAAAGTTGAGCAATGTTCAACTTTTCACGCCTCGACGGAGGTGTCAGCCAATGAAATCCCGTTTATGCAAATCTGCCAGTACAAGCGCTAGCCAATCAAACCGTGTGTATGCTGGGAGAGACTACGCAGGTCATTTCCTCATATTCAAAAAAATGGAGGGAAAATTCATTATAGCGGTAGTGAATCACCCGGTGCTGTATGATCAGTCTCTGTTCATCTACCGGGATACAAACCGGAGGAGCGATACATGGAGGGAGGTGGCAGAGACAGTGGATGAAACTGGTAGGTTTTTGCAGTTTGGGGATTTTATATCCAGTTTACTTCGTTTTAACATTGCTATTGCTTTGTATGTCGGGGGCGGGAGATTCATGTGATTGGTTGTTGGTCGCATTGCTCGCAAAAAATCCCCAAGCTTCAACGCACGCCGCTGTGTGGACGGGCCGTAAGGGTCACTCCTCTCCTAAAATACAGGTCCAGCCCACACATATGCTCCATCAAGGATGGTGCTACAGGCCGCAAGGCAGTGCACTTACCACTACAATAAGCATGTTAATGTTACTCTAATACAGCTCCGGCGATGATCCACTAGCACTAGCACCCCCACCCCCGCGGTGGTTTTGAAATGCTCCCGATTTCTGAGGTCTCAAGGTTGGCAGGTATGAGAGTAACTAAGGGAGGTATGGCTTTGCTAAGCGAATTGTAGATTCCCTATGAAGGCCAAGCATGTGTTTGATGGAACTGGAACTGGAATTTTATCAATTTGTTCAGTTTCAAAACTCCTTGGCTCTCCTGTTGCCCATGTTTCGCCCACACAGGGATGTTAGCATATTCTGACTTCTTCGAATTCCTTCCTGCCCTCTTGGGAGCACACACTGCGTTTTAAAACTTGTTGGGCTCTTTCAAGTTTTATTGGAAAGTATGTAATTACATTCTTGAAGGAATAACGGGTCCCTGGAGCGATTTATATGCTGTATTAAATGTCATATTTCAAAAAACACGCTGTTGACACTTACATGTTTAAGAGCTTCTTGATAGCCTTAAATGATGGACAATACAGATGCAGTGAAAATATAATGTTGGGGGGTTAGGTTTGGAAACAGGGCATAGGTTTTAAGTCTACTCCTACTCTGTAAAGCCGTGTTGATGTCTTACTTCACAGTGGTTTGTCGGGATGTCTGTGGTTGTCTCTGGACCATTAATGATTTATGAGGTTAAACCCTTTGATGCAATTAAAAACATAATATGACATGCAGTTTGATATATCAATCATTGTTACACTTTTGCCTTTCTACAAAAAGGGTCAGTTAAGGTGATGCAAGTCTTTCTGAAAAAATTGGATTAGCTGAATAGCAACTTTGTACAGTAACGTCATAACCTGATTTTGAGCATAACATAGTTTGATTGGCACACAATGAATTCCACAGAAATCCAGACGTACAACTTTTAAGCTCTGGTCACAGGACCTCTCAGGAAACTGTATCGGAGTCTCCCGCATCAATTTCCATCTATTCAAGTCTAATCTGTTTTTCTCGAGCACCGGCACATAACACTTGTGAGGTTCTCCGTCACAAAGCAGGGCCACCGCTGGAGAATTTATATGGCTGCCTCTTAGCTTGGCCTCTTAGGGACTTCGGTGTGGGCAAAGTCAATACTCCTCTCAGATTAACGGAGTATCTTCAAGTGCCAATCCAAATGGTGATAAAAAAGCTTTTTAATCCATTGAGAAGGTTTACCAGTGTAACCCCCCAGAGTCCCCGCATCAGGCGTTGCCACACTCAGGCTGCGTCTGGACAGTGTTGAGGCCCGAGTGTGTCTCCTTGCACCCTGACAGAGGGAGAGAAAGGCCTAAAAAAGACCCCCTCCGCCACTCACTTGACCAGCTCCCTTTGATAACATCTGGCAGGGGCAGGTTTGCGCCAGCGACAGCAGGAGATGGAGGGACATTAAAGCCCTGTCACTCACTTGGCAGGAAGGCAGTCAGTAACTCCACATCATTCCGCAGACTGAACCTCAATCGCCTATGCTGGAGTGTCACTGATGATCTCTCTTTCTAATGGGTCTGATGTTCTCTGACAAGTGTGTTACATGAGATGATGGCTTTAGCATGACTGCTTTTTACTCTGAGCTAAGATCCCTATATCTTATCATTTAAATAACTGAAAGTGTCTTAGTTGGTCAGACCAAACGTTGTCTGTTTGAAGGTATTTTTGAACAAGAACTAAATGCTCTGCGACGTGAAACCTAAACATCCTTTAAAGAAGGAAACGTATAGTGTTTATCTAAACAGTGATGTCCGTTGAAGAACATTTGCCGGAAAGACTTCGACCCTATCTTTGGTCTTGGTGGGGGTGGGAGGGTGTTGCAAGCAGTTTAGAGGGGGCTGAAAGTGAGTTTCAACACAGCTCCCCCCGGAAAGGCTCAGACCAATTCAACATCCATCCCTCTCCATTTTCCTTCTGTTTACTTCTAAGTTCATGAGTTTACATGCCAATTCCATTACAAGGATTAAAATAGTTTGTCCAATCCATCCTCAAACTCTACTTCCCTTGTCTTTCTCCCTCCTTTAACCCCTTGCACCACTTACAAGCTTTCAGGTCCCAGGGCTGGGTTAGGGGATTACAGGACAAGCACGCTGCAGCCCGAGCACCCAAAGAAAAGCATGTGTTGAAGAATGTTCCAATGAGATGTCCGAGCATTAGTGAAAGCTGAGGTTTGATCAATGGCTGTGGCGCGTGTCTGCACTAGTGAGCACTTCACGGAGTGTCTGAAGGAGAAGAAAGAGAAAATGAAGGTGTGTTGTGACATGGGGCTCAGGGTCTAGGCGGCAGGGTCACCTTTGAGCTGCTGCTGATTAAGGGCCGGTGTTCACAGGTGAGCGGCTCCAAGCAGGATTTAGTGACACAGGCACAGAGGTGAAATCACACCACTCTCGCAGCTAATGTCAAGGCAGCCAAGGACTGCTGACCTATCCCAAAAAAAGGCCACAGGCAAGATATGTTAGCTGTGTGACTGTGCTCAGTTTACGCAAAGAAAATTGGTAGCAGGTTAACTTTTTAAGAGTCACTTTCAAACAAACTATGTACAGAAAAAAAGGAAAAGAAGGAGATGTTTCGAGGCATGACATGCTTAGCTCTTTTCTCATCTACACACAGAGTCCCAGACTTTGGGATCAGAGGTTCATAATGTAGGTAGTAAAATAAGCCAGTGAGTCAGTCGCTGCCTGTGGGTCTAAGCCACCCGCAGTTGGTAATCTCCTTCGGAACTGGAGGGGCTCAAAGGGGCTAAGCCTGGTCGACACCTCCGAAGGGACGTCCACAGCATATCTTCAAGTGCTCCCAGCAGCCTGGTTGGTAAAACAAGGCCGAGGCTTTATGTGTGCAAGAACTCTGCTCGACTCTTAAGACATCATACACAGCGCTGCTGGAGAACACATGACTAAAATTGTAATTTAATAATTGAGAGAACAAAAAAACGGAGCATAACTTAAGACCATTTTAGTGTGTAACCAATCTCTCAAAAGTGAATGAGACCAAAGGAAGGCCAAGCTTTCTATAATAAAATAAGGAGTATTCGACTCATTAAAATAAAAGTCTTGTATTGAAACATAAGAAATTGTCTACTAATAAAATATAGATATTTATCCTTCAAATAACAAAGTTCCTCACACCCATGAAAACGTGACTTTACAAAAACTGCTTCATATATTTGTTTGATCTCGCGAGAAATGCAAAGTTATAGATATATATAGATATTCTAACTAATCCAACTTTTGAAATAAATAATCATCATGAGTTCAATTGGATTAGCAATAATAAGAGTACTTTCTCAGTTAACCCTTAGATGCATAAGTGGGTCTTATTTGACCCGGTGAGGTGGTTTTCTTAGAGTATCTAATATTTCATATTCCAGCTATTCCTCAAAAAACATGTTTTGGATATCATGTCATTCACATTTTAAATTGAAATGTTATACATTTAAGAAATTGTAGTTTTTGTATTACTACCCCAAGCTTCCATAAGTGGGTCAAAAATGACCAGCATGCATTTTCTATGGAATCCTATGGGAACCTTTGATTCTTATCACCTGTGTATGTCAGGAATACATTCACTGTAGACCACACAGACTACATCAGTGACACCTCTCAGGAAGATTATTTTACACAGTAAGATCTGATACCTGTCGTTATAATTATAATAATAATACATTATATTTGTATAGGGCTTTTCAAGGACTCAACATCGCTTTACAATATAAGGGAAGGTTAGGGTTGGGGGTATAGGACAATCAAACTTGATCAACTGGCATGGATTGATGGGGGGTGAGCTATGAGTAGACAAGAGGAGAAGAGACGAGTTTTGAAAAGGGACTGGAATACTGTGAGGGTCTCAGAATAGCGGAGATGTTTGCATCAATATGTTCTAAACGTTTTTTTTTCAAAATGTAAACAATTTGTATTAAATTATAAATAGTGAAAAATTAAATATAAAATACTTCTAGTGTGAACCAAAATATAATACTAAATATTATAAAAGGGATTTTTCTTAACCAAAATGACAACAATTGCAAAAACACATTATTCTAATACGGGTCCTTTTTGACCCACTTTTGGAAGAGTGTAGGGTCCAGTCACTCGTGCATCTCAAGGCCCTGACACACCAACCCGATTTTGGGAGTCAGAGGCCGTCAGAGGCTGTCGGGCATTCGCGGCGCCGTAGTCAGGTTGGTGTGTCCCGCACCTTCGACCGTGACACGCCTTATTTGGACTGCCAGACCCGATGCATGGCCGATTCAACATGTTGAATCGGCCATGCATCGGGTCTGGCAGTCGGACCAAATAATCACTCTGATTGGCTGTTTAGCTAGCAAATCAGTGCATGAGAAGCGAAGCGGAAGTGAGGGACGTAAACAAACGATTTAAGAAGGCACACACAGACTGCTATTCATTTTCATCTCATCATGGCGATCTGGAATGATGCAAACGAAGACCTGCTCATCACCTTGATCCAGGAGAGGCCAGCTCTGTATGATATTACGGAGAAAAGATACTCTTCTTCTTCTCTGTCTTCCGGTTGTTGCCTCTTTTGAATGACGAATACACACTACCGCCGCCTGCTGGTAAGGAGAGTTATTGCCACTCACGCACTGAAGTCGGTGCGGTGTGTTCCCGTGCGACACATGGCCAAAACGCAGGAGAACACGGCCAGGCAACAGCCGACTTCAGCGTCGGCTAGTCCTCTGGTGACTGCTTGGTGTGTCAGGGCCTTAAGGGTTAAAAGGCTAAAGAAAACTTCCAAGTATTCCTGCCACAAATTGAGATGCCTCTGTGAT
Organism: Pseudochaenichthys georgianus; assembly: GCF_902827115.2. Classification (NCBI taxonomy): domain Eukaryota; kingdom Metazoa; phylum Chordata; class Actinopteri; order Perciformes; family Channichthyidae; genus Pseudochaenichthys; species Pseudochaenichthys georgianus. The sequence continues at coordinate 10,172,828 of NC_047524.1, read as the reverse complement.
TAGATCTACCCATAAAAATAAATAACGACATGGATATATTTCCTTGTTCCATATTTCATCACAGGTACAAGTACAGTTCAGGTTGTGTTATCTGTCCATCGCAAAATGCTATTTTTCAGGTTTGTTTTTTTAGGTGTTTGAATTTAATCTGCAGTGTGCATCTTGTGGTCTACGGTAATGCCAGTGGAGTCGTGTCTTGTTGACTTTGACACAAAATCATGCTGGTGTTACATTGCAGAATCTCATAAATCTTAATAAATCACACAGACATACTAAAATATGTTATCATTTGTTGAGTGTTAGTTTACCCAATACAGACGTGATGTTATAATGTCTGCAACACTGCACCAATGACCTGTCACATGTGATACCAATATGCACAAAGTCAAACAACTTTGCAAATGTGTTAAAGTAGTGTTGTTATGATCTTTAAAAATGAGTTGAATTATTTTGTGATAATATCGTTAAACAAGTGCCAGTGTTCTGAAAAACGTGTTGATGTTTCAGAGGATTCATCTGTATTGATATAAATGTTGAACAATGTGTGACGAATAGTAATATGTGTTCAATTTTGTGTTGAAATATCAGATCCTCGGCCTGATCAATCCCAGTCAATAGAACTTCAAAGTGAAAACATGCAGTATGGATCCAACAAGAAAGGCTGGAGAACTAAATTGTGCACAACAAGGTCCCCATCAAAGAGACAAATGGTTTTAGCAATGGTGTCAAGAGTCATGCAGAAGGTATGTGTAAGAACGTGAGGAATATTAAGTAGCCTGAGTCACAAAGCACTTCCCAAATTCGCACAGACACACACTGCAGGACTCTTATCCGCAGTTTTTGCATAACTTTTTTTTGTCATGGAGATTTATCCTAAAAGCCAAACCAAAGTCTATGCGGGTGACTGGAGAGATAAGTAATGATTAACACAATCAATTATCTGATTCTAAGGAGCAAACAGTGCAGACAAAACATATTTGAGTAAAGCAATAGAAGTAAAATAATGCAACATGTCATGTCAAGTATTGTCAGATTGAATGTAAATTCGTGTTTCAAAAGTAAGTGTCAGATGTCACATTTATTTGACATTACATTTTGGATGGAAATGCAACTTAATTTTTTACATTATATTACAACAGTCTTTCTGACGCTATCTTTAACTTTCCTTTTGCACTCATTAAAAAAAAAAGTTTGAACCAACTGTAATCATTACCCGAGTATAAATCTGTGAATACGACACTCCTGAGATATGCAGCTTATCAGTTAGTTAATCCACTTCAGCAACATTGGTCAGTATTAGTACGGAAATTCCCGGGGACCTAGAAGCTTGGAAAAGTTTGCCCCTTTCGCCAATAAAGACAATACAAGCTTCTTACTGCAAACAGCCTAGAACAACACTGGATACATGATTGACAAGCGCATTGTGAGAACATGTTAGAGTTATATTGAAGGAAGTACAAAAGTATTATATTGAAGGAAGTACAAAAGTATATATCTATTAAGCAATCCTTAGATTTGAGTGCATCTTTCCGTCACAGAGTTCTGCAGATTAAATGGTTGCACAATAATGAAACCAATTACAGCCTTTCTTATTACAGTGTGGTGTTCCACAGAGGAGCTCCCTGGGTATCCTACTGTTTTTTCATAACATATGCATCTCCTGCAAGCTTGGGATAAATGAAAGAGATGATTGATAATTGAGACTGATTCTTTAAACAGCAATTTTTGTATCCAAAAATACATGGTGTCATATAATGTGCTGATGTGGAGAGAGCTGCTGCAAACAAAACAGCTGCAATTGTTGTTTTTTATTAGTTAAATGCTGCAAGGCTTTTGGCTGTTGGATCGATATTAACATAAATAGGAGCAGGATTTAATAGTTCCATTTCTCAGACATCTTAAGGGGAAACAGATTGGTATTTTTTTCTGTCAAACAACAATTGAACTAAACAAGTAATTATCTAAAAACGCTTTTCTAAAAATAAAAAGTATTAAATGTAATAATGATGAATGTGCAGGCTCAATATATGACAACATGTTTGAATAAAGTATTGCGTATTAGATTGATTAATGTGTGTGTGTGTGTGTGTGTGTGTGTGTGTGTGTGTGTGTGTGTGTGTGTGTGTGTGTGTGTGTGTGTGTGTGTGTGTGTGTTTTTAACACATCTACAAATGCACAATGGAATTCACTCCAAAGATATTCCAGCACAAAGGCTCCATATGGGACTTTATGTTACCCCCTAATGAGCATCAGAAACGTTGTAATGTTTCATCAAAGCTTTAAACGCACAGTATTAATTTATATCAAAACAACACATTGTCCTTAAATAGGGTTAAAAAAACGGTGCATATTTGATTTAGTATGAAGTTAATCAACAGAGAGAATGTTGGTTTAAAAAGTAGAGAGAACACTTCAGTTTCTCCCTTTCTGTACACTGACTGAAGAGCTATCAGGGGCCTCATTAACTCAATGATTGCCTCTTTAGAGAACACATCTTGGAATAAATGCCCCCACATCTGTTTGGGGAATAAAAACCAGCAAAATATATTTTGTAGAAAGCTAACTATAATGTATCCATTGAAAAATGAGCTGTGTTTCAGGGCTAATGCCAAGAGGGTTTTAGGTGGATGCAATGAAGCAGGTCAATAACGATTTAAAGCAGCCACAGGTAATATTACTTTTTTAAGAATTGTCCTAGTTTTTTTTGTTAATAGATTTTTGACATTTTAATGAGTCTGCTTTGCTTGTTTACTGTGTAAATCTGAGAGTTAGGATCGTTTGGATAACATATGTGGCCAATAAATGCCACTCAAAATCTCTTTAGAGAAATGATTTACATTTGCAGGTACATGGGTACCACGACGCTACGCATAATTAACTGTCTGGATCCCAGCATTGAAATGCAGATTCAAACCATTGAGCACATGACCCTTCGGCTGGTATTCACAGTCAAATTACAAAGTTTCACATAATGAAAAAGAAAGAAAAAAACAGCGCGCAATGAGCTCTCTTTATTTAAAGTGGAGGAGGAGAGAAGGGGGGTTATCCAAGGTGTTTGAGACAGATGAGGGAGGTGGGGGTCGGGAATGGGGGGAGGAGGCAGGGACGGTAAATTGGGCGGACACATAAAAACTGCAAGGGGCCATAGATGCTGGATCATTTGCAAAGTCTGGCCGTTCTGCGCACCACGAGCTGAACTGGAGACGGATAGGGAAAGGAAACCCCGCCGAAGACCCCGAGCATCGGCCTTCACTCCGACCCTGTCTCCTCTTGTCCGTTTAGAGGTGTCGCTAAAGGATTAATGAGCCAAAAAGGCACCCAACTTCCCCTTTAAGGCTCATTTCGGCGTTTTTCGGCTTTACGCCTGGACTGCCTTTCACCTTCCCTTTCATATTCACTTCATTCGAGGATACCTGTACCTCTACTGATGGTAAGCGCTCTTTTACTCACACATTCCCGATTTTTCATGCTTTCAGGAACGCAATATGTTGATTTCAACAGGAGGAAGTTTGTGACTTTTACTTTTGGTCTGTGGTGTTTGTGCGCGTTTAACAGACATTACTGAGAGTTTGGACAGCACTTACCGGCAGAAATGTAAAAGGATGCATGACCATAATAATCTTACAGTCTACTTCATTGACATATAAACGGATATAAAGTGGATAAACAAGTATTTGGGAACAAATAGCGCACTTATCCTGGCAGAGCTCGCAACAGGTTAAAGCCTTTTGTGCCGGAGAGTTAAACAGTGACAAACCAACACAGTGAGGTCATTTCCAAACAGAGTCCAATTTCTCCACGCCTGTCTTTCTTCAACATAATTAAAATGTTTACATTATTCCGATTTGTGACTTTTCCAGAGTTTGGCACCGATCTTCCCTATACACACACCTGTATCTGCCTCGTGTCATGCGTAATGAGAGAGATGGAGATGACACAAACTCAGAATTAAAGATAAGATAATTTTTGACTCTAAATAATGCAAACAAATATATCGTGTGTAATTTAACCAGATTTACAACGGCACGTTCCTGTCATGTTGTGCCAACGTTTGCAAAACCAGTCAGTGCCAAACCATTACAGTCGCACAGCAGAGGTGATGCAGGTTTGTTAATTGTTCGATGTTGTAATATAAGGACTCATGTGATTTTACCTGTTGTGTAACGATAAATTATAAAGTGTAATTACGTCATTTAATACAGAAAAGCTGCAGCAGCGAAAACATATTGCGGCCTGCTGGCGCATGGCGTGTTTGGCACACTGCTTTACTTTTCTACTCAAGTTTCTCTGCTGCAGAGAAACGGTTTTATTCACATAATTCACATAATTTATAAAATCACCTGCATCGGGCAAAGAATGTTTAAATGTAATTGTGGTTGTTCCAGGAGACATTTTTGGTGAGAATATTTTACAATTGTTTAATTTAACACCCTGCAACCTGTTGGAATCAGCTGATAGCATATGGTAAAATGATGTTCTCACCGTGTTTAAAAGTATTCTTAAAAAGATCGAAAGTATGATGGACATTTAGAAGAAAAATCGTGCAACTCATCTTTTTTATCGGAGTACTTGTTTCTCAGAATTCATTCCAGCTAACAAAACCATTAACCTGCTTTCAGTGATCTCACTGACTGTGAATGTTCTCACTGTTGAACTGCTCACTGGGAGCAAATACAATCCCAAACTTAAACTATCCAACAACAAGAAACTTTACAGGTCTGTTTTATTTCCTTCAACACCAATGAGGACATTACATTTTATGGGCACATTGGCACAAGTAATTATTTCAAATTCTTGAGTTAAATCTCCCTTGTTATAAGAAAATATTTTTTTTTAGAGGATAGTGTTTGTTTTGTTTTTGATCAGGTCATTTCTTGCAGTGGCCATCACAATAGTTTATATAATTATGAACTGTTTATAGTACAAAACGTATTAATATCAACCAGAAAAGGACATGTTTCATCTAGCATGGTATCAAAGTTCATAAAACACGATTCTCATGACTATAAACATGTTAGCTAACTGATTACTGGCACCTGAAAGGATACAAATCAGGCCAGAGAATTGGCTGTTCCCGTGGTAACCGACTGCCTTCTCCCTCTTTCTGGTTTTCTCTCCCACCATCACTGTCAAATTCCTCAGAAAACACATCTGAAGAGCCATGTGCATAGTCTGATCACATTATCTCTGGCCAGAGAGAGAGGGAGGCCAAGGGGGATCGAGCAAAGCCAAGGGCAGTTGACTGCTCCGGCCTAATTGCAGCCTGGTCTGCATTTGTTGTTTCAAAATTTCGAAAAAGTATTTCGCTCAGTACCAAAACCCTCTGAAAGTGAAGCTTCCTAAAACAAATCTTGGAATTCGCTTTTGCCTTTACTGTTTGATCAAAAGCAGTGAGTCAGATAATACAGATAAAAGTCTTGTAAAGTAGTTCAAAAGATGAACAGAGTTTGATGTAACTCCAAATGTTGTGCTTTTTTTATCTAGGGAAACAGGCCAACAAAATGAACGCAATTACTTTTTCCAGAGTTGAAAGTTTACTCCCTGTCTGTCTTACATGTTCTTTCATCATCATCGCACCACTTTGAGTGTCTGTCTGTTTTAGCCTGCAGCTTTGTCAGTGGCTGGTTACAGTTACAAGATGTTCTGTATGGTCAGTGTTTTTGAGTGCTATGAATCCCTGTAATCATGGGAGAGGCCCTCGCTGTACAATGAACGTTTGTTGTAAGAGATGTGCGCACACATACACACACTCTCTCAGAAACACACACACGTTATCCCCCACCCCATGGGTAATAGAGCTGATCATGTTCTGAACCCTCCTCTCTCTTTGCCACAGTTCTCACGAACATGCAAGCGGTGGCATACACTCGTGCACGCGTACAGGCGCACACACACACACACCGTTTAGCTCATGCACACACTGCACATCACCCTTTCTTTGCACACACTGGATCTAGTGTCATGACCGAGAAAGATGGGGGGTCAATCGGAGGTCAAAGTCTAATGCTGTTAGGAAAAAGATCCTTGATTGCATGTACAGTGAGCCATGCAGAGGCCGAGATAATCGCAAAGATACGAACCCAGATATACACACACACACACACACACACACACACACACACACACACACACACACACACACACACACACACACACACACACACACACACACACACACACACACACACACACACACACACACACACACACACACACACACACACACACACACACACACACAGTTCCTGTAAATGTGCATCCTCACTGTGTAGTAATGCTTGGGCGCTCTCCAGTGGAACAGTAGACATTTCTGCTCTGTGGTGCTGTTGTTGTGGTCACTGTCAATAAGTCAGTAATTTTTATTAGTATGATTCAACGACATTTAGCACATTTAAATGCCGCGTAAAATCATTGAGTCATTCATTAGAGCCATGTTGCTGTGCTTGTTAAACCTACCAGAGGAAAAAGGCACTGTTGATGCAGGACATTTCATTTTTAGAGGTATTTTGTCTAAGAATCTGCTTCAAAAAAGATTTAAAGCCAATTATACCCTAAAAAAACAGTAAACACACCAGGGCTGAATTAAAGACGTTGCTACTGATGACAGTGATGTCAAAGGGCAGAAGACCCTGTCATCAGCGTCACTTCAACCTGTGTGATCCCTCAAGTGGGGAAGCGTTACTAAGAGATGAGGCCTTTTTGACAAAGATGCATTTGGTTCCTTGTCTTAAAGAGGTGATCTAAGTCGCTTGGAGGGATAACGGTTGACCGAGTTCACTTGGAGACGGTTTCTGTAAGCAAACAGCCCTCTTGTTTTGGATATAGATTTTACCACTCGTGATCAAAGTGGTGTTATCAGCCCTTTGGTCTTGTGTGTGAACATGAGGGGATAGTTTCAGACCTTTTTTTCCAGTTCAAGTCGCCATTGATCTAATGTTTTCTTTGGGGGGGCTTTTGAAACATGTTTCTTATCAATTGCCAGGGAATAGATGTAATATTATAATGAGGTGTGTTTTCAGACTTAGGTATTAATGATCTGCTGTCTGTGTTGTGGCACATACTTCCTTGCATTCCAGTTTCAGTAAATAGCTGGCTTTGCCTATGAGCCAAAATGATAAGCCTTAAAGAGACACTAGGTCTGTCTTTTACACACACACTCACACAGATATATCCTCCACTGCTCCTCAAGTACAAATTATATGAAAGCCTCAAATGTTTGCTATTGCATTCAGTTTATAACTTTGTCCTGTTTTTATCTGTATCTTTTAGGAACAGGGTCACTCCAACGTTCTCCTGCAGCCGCCCAACACCACCTAACATTTCTTGGAAGAACGTGTCCATTGCCTTCTCCCAACAAACATGGACTGTTTTCCCATGCTTTATTTTCTGTCGGTAAGTAAGTGGACCATGACATTTGAATTTGTGGCATGTGACACGTTGCCGCATCTCACATTTTCCCCTTTCCTCTCTGTCCACTGAGTCACTGATTTATGTGGCATTTAACCAGACTTGAAAGTCCCTTTGGGGTGTTGGGCAAGGCACTTGTATGAGGAAGAGCTTTTTTTTCAGTTAAATGTGTGGCACATAGTCCTTGGTATTCCCCAAGGCTTGTTGGAGGAGACTGTTGCTCCTTATCGAGTTAAGAATTTGGTCTGACCCCAGGGCTGCCTCTTTTATTTGTCTAATCATAGTGGAGGAGGGAGGAGACGGGGGAAGGGAGGGAGTGAAGAGGAATGGCCCTCAGATTCCATTCAAAAAAGTCGGCTTCTTGAACCAGCTGTTTACCTTTGGAGGATGTCGCCAAAGATAAACTGCAAGAGGTCTATCTGATCGGGGACTGTTTTACTGTAAACAAGGCAGCTGGGCTCTAAATCCAATTAGAGTCTGCCGTCAGTGGGAACTGTTAAAGAAGAGGGTGTACTGAAGCTAGTGAAGACATGCAGAAAAGGGAAAATCTGTAAAGTCAGTTAAAATGGAGGCCCTTTTTAGTCCCTCTGCTTTGTGTTTTCTTCCCCTCTGCTATTTTCAGCACTTTCATAATCTTCTATCTCCGCTTCTCCCCATAGAGACATCATGATTCCTGGTAATCGAATGCTGATGGTCATTTTAATATGCCAAGTCCTGCTGGGAGAGAGCAACCATGCTAGTCTGATACCTGAAGAAGGGAAAAAGAAAGTTCCGGGCCTGCAGGGTCGTTCGGCCGCTCAGAGCCATGAACTGCTGCGGGACTTCGAGGCCACGCTGCTGCACATGTTCGGCCTCAAGAAGCGGCCCCGGCCCAGCCGCTCGGCCACGGTGCCCCGCTACCTGCTGGACCTCTATCGGCTACAGTCGGGGGAGGCTGAGGAGGCGGGGGCACACAACATCTCGTTTGAGTACCCAGAGAGGTCCGCCAGTCGAGCCAACACTGTGAGGGGCTTCCACCATGAGGGTAAGAAAAAATAACTATAACATTCAGACAGAAATCTTGTTATCAGCTGAAAGAGACATTGAACACATCATGTTAGCACTACACTGAGACATTACACCATACTCATTGTTACCAGGCATTCCAATAATCTTGGTAGTAATGGATTTCATTAGCATGGGCGAGGACCGCTAAGTATTCAGTGTAAAAAAAAAAAGTCCTACATCCCTTGAAACACAATTGTAAGCGAGCTCCACCCATCTCACCATAACCAAGGAATCCAAGGATGTGGTCACCAAACAGTCTACATAGGGGCAGAACAAAATCTGCCAGACAAGCTCTCGAGAGCCTCATTTGACAAAACCCTGCATGTTTGGTTAGCAGCAGAAGGAATAGCATACCTTTGTTTTACTGACTTGCACTTCTCACCCCACCCAGTAGATCATGGCTTAAAAAAGCCCGGTTTTGGCCTTGAATTGGAGTTTGCTCGTCTCTCATGTCTCCAGTTTATATGGAGGGCTCTTTTAGAAGGACCTTCCTCAACCTGCAATTATCTTTAATGCTACTCTGCAGCCTTCTAAATAAAGCCCCTACTGCCAACAATGTGGGTGCTGAGAGCAGACGGTGCTCTGTAGAGATGGAAAAAATGTCTCAGAAGCTGGTGTGATAGAAAGACTGGAACGTTAGAAGGGTTTCTGTTTATTGTGTCTTGGGTCTGCTTAGTTTTAAGGATAGATGCAAAGGTTTCAATTAGGCTCACAGACACACCAGGGTAGCCGATTTGTTGAAAGTAAGATGAGGTCGGAAAGCTAGACTTAGACATGTCGACGTAAATGCTTGAAATCTATGGCCGAGACACAAAAGTGATGTATGAGACTCGGCAAGTGTGGAAGCAAACTTGTAACGTGGTGCACTGAGAACACCGTGGAGCTTTAGGGATACAGAACATGTCCGCCCTTGGGGGGAGGAGTAAGGAAGGAGGGAAGAGTCAGCCTCAATGGGGCTTGTCAAACATATTGCTAGTAGTAACACAGACACACAGAGCAACGAACCGGGAGATAAGAAGAAAGAGCACCTCCACTGGACGAGGAACGTTTGCCTGTGATGCAATGTGTGTGTGCATGCAAACAAGCGTATGTGTTTTTTAGTTTCTACTGCTCTCTACAGGCATTTACCCTCCTTCTCTTTTGCTAAACTATGTTAATAACACGCTTTGAGGCCTTCTGAGTGGGAGTGCTTGGTCCTTTGAAAGCACTATGTGTGATAGTGTGATTCAGTTGAGTGATCCGTCTAAAACACCGTGAGTTATTTCAATCTGCAACAAACGGACAGCGAGGTGAGGCGCATGTTTACAGGATAGGTAAACCATGTAACCATTCATCTTGAATCCAGCAAGATACATTTGTTTTTTATTGGCTTGTGGAACAGGTGACATCTCCCTATTTTTCAATGTATTTGAAATGCTCTATAAGCTTAAATACAAGGCTCAGATAAAAGGAAAATATGTGTTTGCACATTTCACATTTGAAATAAACTGTGGTTTAGGATTTGAATACATTGCATTCCCTCGCAAGACCTCCTTTTCCATGGGCTTCAGATAAATGACATTCAACTATATTGTCTGACTCCTTAATGATTATTCATGATGAAAATGATAAACGTCTTAAGTGAACAAACTGCAGAGCTAATCAAAAACACAGCAGGTTTTAATAATGAGAACCACCTGGGTGAGATTAGGGCCTGGGTGTGAAATAACAGGGGTGGATTGAGCAGGAAAATAGTAGACACAACATTCCTTTCCCCAACAATGGTGATCTTGCCAGAAATCTGCAGACTGAGCGTGGAACAGGGAGCCTCCACTGTGTTTATACTGTAGCTGTGGTACGTTAATCACCACCCTCCTTGTAATGCATGTTTCAGCAAAGTGCTCAGAGAAAGGCATTGAGAGAAGGGCTGGATAATCCTTATGGATAGATAAGGAAGCTTGGACAGTGTATATTTGTATTCCTCAATATCCCAGAGGCCTTGAAAAGTGTCCGTTATTTAATGTCAATAAAGCCAGGATAGATTGAGGAAGTGTTAGGTTTAGTTTCAATGTATCTGTTGGTACAGTGAAAAGGAGATACAGTATTCCATGTAAACTTCAATATCCGAGTATAGAATCATTATCACATAATATTCACGTATAAAGTAATGAGTTTAATTTGCATTAGTTGACATGACAAGCATGGTGAGGAATTCCGCAGCTAATTTAACGTTCCTTATTTCTCCTCTTCATTTTCAGAGCACATGGAGAGGGTAGATGATGTGGATTATGGAGAAATTACGCCCCTTCGCTTCCTGTTTAACCTCAGCAGCATCCCAGAGGACGAGCTGCTCTCTTCCGCCGAACTGAGGCTCTACCGCCATCAGATTGACGAGGCAATCGCTGACGCCTTCTCAGACACCCAGGGGCTTCACCGGATAAACGTGTACGAGGTGCTGAAGCCCCCGCGGCCAGGGCAGCTCATCACGCAGCTGTTGGACACACGGCTTGTCCGCCACAACGCGTCGCGCTGGGAGAGCTTTGACGTGAGCCCCGCGGTGCTGCGTTGGACTCGTGAGGGCCTCCCAAATTATGGGCTGGCCATTGAGGTTCAGCACCTCAACCAGACGCCACGCCACCAGGGCCGACACGTCCGTGTCAGCCGCTCGCTGCACCGGGAGCCGGGCGAGGACTGGGAGCAGCTACGCCCCCTCCTGGTTACCTTTGGCCACGATGGGAAGGGTCACCCGCTGACCCGCCGGACCAAGCGCAGCCCCAAGCAGCGGGGCCGGAAACGCAACCGCAACTGCCGGCGCCACGCACTATATGTTGACTTCAGCGATGTAGGCTGGAATGACTGGATAGTGGCGCCCCCTGGCTACCAAGCCTTTTACTGCCACGGGGAATGCCCCTTTCCTCTGGCGGATCATCTGAACTCTACCAACCACGCCATTGTTCAGACACTGGTGAACTCTGTGAACAACAACATTCCCAAGGCCTGCTGCGTGCCCACAGAGCTCAGCGCCATCTCCATGCTCTACCTGGACGAACATGACAAGGTGGTCCTAAAAAACTACCAGGAAATGGTGGTAGAGGGCTGCGGCTGCCGCTAACACAGACTTACAGGAACCTGGACTGGCGACATGACAAAAACAACATGGACGCTTTAAACAAATCAGAAGTTCTTTACTCCCAAAAATGTTCACTTGGACCCTTATTTATAACTTTTATGTTGAGGTGTATGTTTGTCTCACTTTTTTTTTGTTTCTTTGACAATATGATCATATATTTTGACAAAATATATATATTTATATCTACATATTAAAAATAAATTGAGTCCTTATTTTAAACATAAAAAGCTGTACAACTTTTCATAATGTACATTAGATTGTATAAGGTTTTTTTATTAAGAAAATAGTAAAAAAAACTATCTAAAAAGTAAAGTTTATTTACTGGTAATATTTATTGCTTTCATATGATATACATTTTGGAGAAAAAAATAAAAACATGAATTGCCTACAATAACACATTTCAGCAGATCACAAGATGCACCCTTTGTCTATTTGCGAGGTTAAGAGCACTGCGTCAGGACTTTTAAGGAAAAGTTGACATAATCAGAAATGTGCATTGAGTGTCTTGATTAACCTCTTTACAATAATATTTGACTGGTGATTTTAATAAGCCACTTAAAAACTAAATCCATTTGAACCAATATTACTTTAATTCAAATCTATTATAAGGGGGTGTAAACAAGTTTAGAGTAATTACCCATTTGTGTTTTATATTAATTGAGAATCAAACTCAAAGCCTGAAACTCCCTGATGTTTTTTTTTAAAGTGTGACATTCTGATGCTCTGTTTGTCCCAAAAGGTTTGGTGAATTACCTGGCAACTAACCAACTTTGAATAATTCACACTTCATCAAAGAAAGACAAATAGTGGAAATGATCACCCTGTGGTTCAGCATTTTCTCAATTTTCATCCTTTTTTTTCCAAGCACAGAAGCTGTTAGAGGAATGGTATGCCATTTCAAAGCTAGCAGGCCTTTACGGGGTTAGGGCCTTATTGTTCTCAAATTTCACTTTTATGTCAATTAGTCTAACATGTGGTGGTTGGACACTCGCTAATCCAATTGCAGTCGGGGCGGGTTGTTGAGCCCGGCTGTGAGAGAGTTATTCTATTGTTCCTGACGTCCCCACATTGGGGGCATGATTGTGGCCGATGCGTCCTGCCCTGATACGAGGCGGCTGAGTCCTCAGAAGAATCAAAGGTTAGACGCTCTGTCTCCTGCCTTTGTCTCCAGCGGCTCATGCCGGCAGAGCAAAGACGCCTGTCTCCAACCTGTGCCCCATCACACAATAGGCTTCTACATCACTTATTTACAAGCTGACGGCTGGCCCAAATTATATGATAATGTTTAGAGAGAGCGACTCCTTTGAACTGCCTGGGGACGTTGGCTGTGCATTGTTTCACAGAGAGTGTCCCGTACATCATCGTGTCTCATGTACAAGGTGCAAATATAAATAATTAAAACAACAGTATAGTCAGCATTTAAAGAACTTAAAGAAACACTTCAATGTGTATTTCTAAAACGAAAAAACTTCAGATTGAAGTTTCCAGTTATTTGGTAAGACTGGCAGGATTAAAAAACAACAACAAATAATTAAACTGTTTTACTTTACGTATGTTTTAACAGGTATGATGTCTCGAATGAAAAAATAATACAATGGGTGATTTATTTTAAGTCAGGTTTGTTGAAATGTTTTCTACTGCCCTCAGGCCCTCTAACGGCTGCTGGGCTTCTCTTTGATGCCTCCATATCAGCGTAAAAAACGAAGGAGACAGCTAAAGGAGAAGAAGACAGAGAAGAATTTCATTTTGAAGTGGCTGAAGGCAGAGGAGAAGGGGCTGAAAGGGGGGGGTGCATGTATGTGTGTGTTCGGGAAGAAGAAAGGGGGTGAGGGGTGTCTTTTCAGCAGCTTGACAGTACAATTACAACATTTCAACTCATCTCCCCCTGAAGTTGAGATAACATCAGCCAGTTATGGTAATTGTCTAGCCTCTTCATTATCCCACTACCCTACACAAAGAGAAGATGCGTGTTTATTAAAAGGCCCAGAGAGGCACGTTTATATAAGCTCAGCACACCCAGTGAGCCTGCCATTTAGTTCAGCAATCAAGCCCTCCCAGTTTGTGTTTGGCAGCATAATGCCTCCAGTCCACAGCCACGTGGTTCTTAAAGGAATGGTATGCTCATGACACTCATTTTTAAAAAATTATCATCCGATAAAACAGACCAGTCTCTCTTTTTTTTTTTTTAATCCGATGACATTATCAGTGATTTTAAACTGATTATATACCGAAATAACATCAACACTGTGGGCGCCGCCATTTCCCGGACGTGACGTAATCCATGCGTTTGGTTTTCGAAGACACGTTGATCTCCATGTTATTTACTGTAGTTTCTCTCTTCAAATATGCCTCACTGTATCGCGAAATATTGCCATAATTCGGATAGGAACAATCCACGGAATGCTCGGTTCCATCTGTTGCCAAAAGGTAAGCATAAGAAGTACATTCGGAGGCAGTGGCTAGCGAAATGTGGCCGGCCCGAACCGAGAGATTTACAGGCTCATGTATGCAGCGAACATTTCACATTTCCGGACGACTACTCTGAGAGTATGATCAAACATAACATGGGATTTAAAGAACAACCATTACTCAATTGAGATGCAGTACCATCGGTCTTTCTGGTGTCATCACCGACCAGGACACCAGTTCGGCCAGTAGAGAAATCGCCCTCTGCAAGTGTGAAGCGACGGAGGAGCAGAAGTAGTGCTCGGAGTAAGAATAAGGTATGTTATAGCGCATTTCCATTGCAGCGGCTAGCCCCGTTTTAACGTCCAGGCCAGGACAGTTTTTGGTGGCCTTTCCATATAGCGTAGTACCGGCTAGTGTGTATTTCCCCCCAGTTTTTCCGGCCCCATAAAATCGTGATTCTATGGCCAGGGACAACGAAGCTGAGTATGCTAAACTAGAGAGGGAATCGCTAGCAAGGGTGGTACTACATGCATACATATAGTATCTTATATCATCTTCCCATTATACACACATGCATTTTCAAACATTTGGACTACCTATGTTGCAAATGTATTATCTTTTCAATTTATACACGGCATCTATTGCACGTCTGTCCGTCCTGGGAGAGGGATCCCTCCTCTGTTGCTCTCCCTGAGGTTTCTCCCATGTTCCCTTTAAACTGTGGGTTTTCTTCGGAAGTTTTTCCTTGTACGATGTGAGGGTCTTAGGACAGAGGGTGTCGTATTGTCATACTGATATGTATGGCTGAATTCCCCCATCCAATCTCTTCACATTGGTCAAAACTTGTTCCTCTGCTGACGAGTCCGAACTGAAATACTCCACCATGTTTCCGTGTGTTGACAAAGTGAACGCATGGATGACGTCACGACCATCACGTGACTACTGAAAATGGCAAACATGGCGGCGGCCAGACGGAATATACAGGTCTTGATAAAAAAGAGCTATAAAATCATTATTTACCGGGGAATATCGCTGATTTCTTCAGGGTATGGTTTAAACATAACGTTTCACTAAATACTGAAGTTTTGATTAATTATCTAATGAGTGGACCATTCCTTTAAGAAACTCAGGGTATAGATAGACACATGTGAGCGTGTGTGTGAGTGTGAAGGGAGATAGGGGAGGTTGGGGTCAATTACAGAATGAGTCCTTAAAAACAGATTGAGGGCTTTTGTCATGCCTATGTGACGTGCCATTCAGTCTCCTGTAAGTGCTCGTTCTCACGCAATTACAGGTGAGTCATTATGCAGCAGGTCTATTGACACTGCTCGACTAATTGACTGGGTGAAGTCTTCAAAAAGCTTTTTATTTGGACGTTCCACCGTAAAAGCCGAATGTTTATAGACAGTAAACTTCCCCACAGGAACAAAGGAAGATGATCCTCGCTTGCATTGCCCTGTTTAAGTGGGAGCACTCCATACCTCTATCACTGAAATCTCCCCCCACACCCCTTAGAGTTACCAGATGGTAGAGATCTGAATGTGTGAGTGTGTCTTTAAATCAGGCTTTCATGTAAGTCATGTGAGGCAAAGATAATAATAAACAGAATCTTTGTAAATGTAGGCGAAACATATTTGTATTTAAGTTACAGTGAAGTTAAAGGGATAGTTTGGTGTATCCTGTGTTCAGATTTAAAGCCGATAGCTGCAAGTTCTCTTTCAACACTGATATGCGAATGCTCAAAAAAACTCATTTAAGTATTTTATGGAAGGAAAAAATATATATTTTAGCTCAGTGTGTTGTATCTCTAAATATATTGTTTCCTGTTTGATGTCTTGACATCTGGCTGGGAAATCTTTGGTGAGATAGTCCACGTCCTATTAAAAACAATAAATTGCACTATTCCTTTAATTGTTAAAAAGTTCTGGCGGTTTCTGTTGATTTATAAATTACTTGACTCATTGTTTCAGCTGAATTGTTCAGTAATGTGATGTCCAGTTACGCAAATACATCTAAAAATGTCACAGAAATAGTGATGATTCAGTACAAGCTTGGTTGATATATTACATTTAACAAACTAAATATATCCAAAATAACCTTAACCCCAGGTTAATTGAAACCAAAATAAGTTATCAAAGGAGACAAAACAGAAACACAATCTGCTCAACTCACAACTTCATAAAATACTTTAAATTCTATTAATTCAGTGTGAATGATTGGCAGATAATAGTAGTCATGCATCAATTGTCGATTTTTTGAGTAAATAACAAGTTCAAAATGAAACCTTGTCCATAGCGAGGACGGATTAACTGGTGCTTTGTTTTTGCAAACACATGCTGCTCTTGAATTTGTCCAAAATCATAATTAAATTCCATGAACACCACAAAGTACATTCACCTCTATCGTATTAGGATGGTGGTAGAAATTGAGCAAAGCAGAGATCTCAAAACCGCAAACCAGAACTATCCCCGGGCCTAGATATCACCAGGGGTGATTTTCTTGTGTGGTTTGGGTGGACTGACCTTTAAAGAGCAACAACACAGCAGTGATCCCCCACTGTACATGAACAAGTGTTTATGGATGTATTGAGGATGAGATGCGTCACTGTGCTGCAGTCCCACACTGGAAAGAGTGAGTGGACGCTCTCCTGTTCTGCTCTCTGTTTGGTGGAGAATCAGGAGGGGTTGTTGTGATGATAGCTCATGTCACTACTGCTCCAGGTCACGGCCTCTTGTTTCACTCTCCCACTCATACTTCCACACAAATACACATTCTTTCTTATAGTCTTTTTCAGGGTATATCATTTTTACACACACACAGGTCACAGGAAACCTTAGACCCTTCCCGCTGTCCATCTGTAGGGGTTATCTGTGTGACACCTCCTCTCACCCCTGTCTGTGACTCATCTCCACTCATCACACACACCTCGCAGCGAGCAAATGGCTGCCGGGGTGCTCTAACCGTGCATTTGAGGGATAAGGCTGTCATCGATGGAATACTTTGACCTCGGGGTCACAGGCACAAGACGCATACACGAAGCATACAGTGCATGAAAGCAAGTACAGTGCTTTAGTAGAATAAAAAACACAAATGTTCAAGTTGCTAACTCTTATTAGGCATAGCAAAAAAAAACTCCTTATTTCAATGCAGCAAAGTGGTGCTTATATTGTCTAAGAACTGCAAAATAAAGCTATAGGCAAGAGGGAAAACTATGTATTTATGTTTGTATCTCTGTATTTTGTTCAGTCTCACTTTAACGTATTCTTAATTCTAGACAGCAAGCTTTGATGATGGTAAAATGTAACAAGACTTAAATGACTTAATGAAAATAATTATTATCAGAAGGGCAAATGTACCTGTGCAATGGCAAAGGGAATAATTGTTTGTTATTTATCAAGAATATTTGCAAAAGATGAATGGGATATATCTTATTCAAGGTCTGTAAGTCCACCAACAACATGCACATTTTAGGATGTGGAAAAGTTCACGATTTTCTCACATTGTAGCCCAAGACCTTCGTCAAATAACTTCACAAAGACTGAACAGAATAAACAATAATGAAAGTAAATGGTAGTTGCAGCACTATATCGCCTCTTCAGGTGACTTTTGGTACCCTAATGGCAAAAAAAACACTTGTGTTGCTAGCCAAAGAATGTAAACTAAAAATACTGATTTTGATTGACAGTCGTTAGGGTTTTGGTCGTTCTCACCCTCCATGAGCTTCCTTTAAATTACTGTGTGTGTGTGTGTGTGTGTGTGTGTGTGTGTGTGTGTGTGTGTGTGTGTGTGTGTGTTCACATGCACACTTAAGTACACAGTTACAAATCTGCAGTTGCTCGCTCCGTTCAGGCTGTTAGCGCCCATGGTGTCTGTCAGTGGTGTTAGAAGAAAAACAATGAAGGCCTCTCAAAGAAAGCTTAATAACAGTAATTGGTGCTTGAGTGATTAGAAAGAGTATCAGATATTTTCATCTTGACAACTGTTCCCAAGCAAGGCATACGGGAACGGAGGGTCTGAGAATGTGTGTGTGTGTGTGTGTGTGTGTGTGTGTGTGTGGGGGGGGGGGTAACACACTGACTGTGTGATTAAACCCCCTCAACACTGGTTTCTCTCACCAAGCCTCCCCGACTGGGAAGCGACCGCAGTGGAAATTTCCACTTGTCGAAGAAACAACCTGCAGGTTTAACATTTGGTGTCAAGTGCCAGTGTCGCTGTGTGGACGGAATGCTTCCTTTGTGGGCGAGACTCTGGTGTAATTTCGGGCAGGGCAGGGTGTCCCTGCAGTAGGCCTTTCTTCCTCGGGCCCTGTGCAGTTTCATTAGATACGGCTAATGAAAAGATGGCTGCTGGACAGCCCGGCCCCCCCGACGCTCCTCTGGCCTGTATTTAGAGCCCCCGCCTCGCATCTCCCACTGAACAGGTGTGCTGGCTGGCCCTGCAGCACTAAACACACTGGCTGAAAACACTTTTCATCCTCGGCTTCTTATTTACAGGCTACGGAGCGTTATTTTTTCAGTATTTAAGTCGACTTTACAACATTACTTTCAATTAAAGTAGCTTGTTTACTTAAAGTAAAGTTTTTTCTTCTTAAATTACAGTAACAAAAAACCAGATGCCTTCTTATGTTGTCTGTTAAATTAAAGACTTATTTACTCTTCATACGAATACCATGCGTTTCAACCAAGAATATGAACTTAAAGATGAATTATTTCCAGATGTATTTATGCAATAGTATAGCATGTCTCGTTTTAGCAGAAAAATATGATGTTAGTGGTGCATTTGATATTATAGTCAACATAAATCAACCTTGATATTCGTATCTCTTTTTATGTAACTTGCCACTGAATTTTTTTAAATATATATTTTGACTTGATGAAGACCCAACTGGGATCAAAACATTTTCCATTGGAGTTAATATGCCACTATAAATCTTTAAGATTAATAGAATAAAAACGTTTCCACAAGGCGGGTTTGACAAACAAAACAAAAAATATATTATCAACTTGAAATATATAACGATATTTTTTATATGGATATTTATTGCCCTTCAGACTTTTTAACAAGTGGCAACAAAGTGACACATATTCTTCTCACATCCTTTTCTTTATTTACACATATGGCAGGAAATTAAAGACAGTGAGTAAAGCGAGTATCCCTCAGCTCCTTTAACAATGTGCACCGCTCTGAAGCCTCTGGCAAACTGAGACGTTTAAATGCACAACTGCTCCATCTCATTCCACCATTGCCTCTCCTATGAAACTCCAATTTGCCTTTCAGTGTGATAATAGTTGATATGTAGTATGGTGTCGTTCGTTAACAGCTCATTGTTTCCCTCTTCTTTCTGACAGAAGCCCATTTGGTCTCCTGGCAGATTGTCCCTATCAGGTGCATGAATATCTGAGAAGAGAAGTGGTGTTTGGCTGCAGCGCGGGCGAAGTTAGATCTCAGTGTTTATTTGCTAACAGACTCCCTCTGTGTTCATACGCTGACCCTTTGTGTGGCTCTCTGAGAGGCAGGTGGATTGTGCCTCGGGCCTGCGGGCTACAGTTTGAAAGCAACAACGTGAAACCGGAGCTGTAACACAACCCTGAGGCAATTAGGCCCACAATGAAGACGTTTTTTTCACATTCACTCCTTTTGTGTAGCTAAATACTATTTAAGAGGAAATAGAATGTAGGATCCTGGGCTGCTTTGGCAGAGAGGCTGAGGAAAATGTACAACCAGGTAGCAAGATAAAGTTTTGGGATCTGATGGCTGCTTGTTGTACATGAGTTGAGGGAGTTGCCCCAACATACGCCTCTCCTTTGAAGTTGCCCTCACACACTCTTTTTGAAGTGTGTGTACAAGCAGGGAGAGGGTTAGAGTGTAGTGGAGAGGATTCGAGGATGCACGACTAATAGAGACCGCTACGGGGGAGTTTTAGCACCGCAGACACTTTACCACGTTCACAGGAAAACTGAGGAAGCGGGAAAGGTGCATGAAGGGCTGGAAAAGAGAGAGAGAGAGACCCTGCAGCTCCCCCTCCTCCCTTCCGTTGCTATATAACCTTCCCTGAATGGAGTGTGTCTACCGGATCTGCCCAGGATGAAATGTCATATCTTAGACTGATCCTTATCTCTTAATCGCTTCCTTTGTCTCCCATGATTCCCCAGACCCTCCCTGACTTCCCTCCTCGGACAGAGCCCTTTGATGTGTCAGCCACAGTTAGGGACGCTGGGGGTGGGATATGTGTGGTGTGTGCATGCATGTGTGTGTGTGTGTGTGTGTGTGTGTGTGTGTGTGTGTGTGTGTGTTTTTTTTAAAGTGGCGGTCTGGTTCTGCTCTGAGCTAACGAGAGCTCCAGAGGTTATCATGACGGTGGAAGAGACTTCTGGAAAGGGTTGTTGTTGTTGTTGTTGTGTTAGGTTGGTGCCCTTTGCGTATGTGTGTATACTTGTGCGTATGTTCTGGAGGCGGGTACTGGTAGTAATGAGTGACGGAGACAGCAAGGTGCTCCTGTGTGTCTGTTTATGCATTTGTATGAGTCTACTCTAGATAAGATCCTGAACTAATGACACATCGGCCTCACAAAGTTTCTCTAAGGCTATCGGTGCATGGGTCACAGACAAATAGGAAACAAATGTTGGAAATATAAAAGAAAGACTGTTCTACGGATGAACAATAAAAAAACAAACCAACCAAATTGAAAAAGAACCCTGGTTATTACGGAAACCTGCCATTAGTACAACTGAACTGGGAGAGTTGTTATCACAGGTTATTTACAACCTGTCAACATTGTTATTTTCACAATTGTAAGCCATGTCAGTCAGTCAGTCCACTACCTCTAGTCCAGATTGCTATGTCTCAAAAACTACCGGATATATATTCAATAACTTTATGAATAGACCAATTGTCCAAAGCCCACAAATCCTACTTAGTTTGGTGATCGGCTGACTTTTATTGTAGTGACAACAGCATGTTTCGGCTTTTAGTTATCCGTCATGACAACTATTACATCAACTGCCCTGAAATGTGTTGGTTAATTCTACAGGTGCTACTGATCCCCTGACTTATCCTTCAGCGTTCACAGGTGCAATTTACTGCAGGGAAATGACTTGTTTGGTTTTATGGACTTCAGACTCAACAGCGACATATGAACATCATTAAGACACCATTTCCACAAAGACGTTCATCAAAGCCCATTCTGCTGAACAGGAGTCATAAATATTTTTCAGAACGCGTCAAAACATTTCCAGATGAGCTAACTTTGCAACTACTTTGAAAAATATAGCAGACAGGTCATTGTTTTTTGCCATTACTAGCATCCGTGTTAAGCTAATCCCACTTCTCTTGCTGTTTGCTATAACGTCAGATAGCAACAGCAAGCAACTCATTAACTTCTAAATAGTTCTTCACTGTATATTTGGTCACCAGGCAAACTAAGTTCTCCAAACTGATAACGGCTGCTGATCCAAAAGATAGAGTAGGTTCAATATTTGTACCCTCCCTGCCTCTAGTTGGCCTTGGACATTATGTATTCACTGCCCTGATAAAGTTTCCATATGTATATGCAGGCTTAAATAATTAAACAAAAGAAAAGCTAGGGTAACCTGAGGTCTAATTAAACACACAGTAGATCGAATATTTGTGACCTCCCAACCTCCAGTTGACCCGGTATTCACTGCTCTAATGAATTTTCCATCTTTATCTGCAAGATCAGAGTTTGAGTTCCGGGTACAATCCTCGGAAATGATTATTATTGAAAGATTTAACTTTAAAACACAAATGAAGATACATTTTTGAATCTGTGTACGTAAACAATGTAATCAATATTTTGAAAGTGTGAGTTTACTTTTTCAGGCACATTTTGTTATCCCATTGGTGTCAACCAAGATAGAATAAAACAATACATTTAAGGTAATCTTAATCTATAAGCAAGCAGACAATGCAGCTGCAGTCATTTCAATAGAAAAGCATATGGAGTAGAAGATTAAATAAAATACAAGAGGAATGTAATTAAAAAGAATACACTTAGTTGATGGAGTACAGTCGGACCTGTTGGGTTTCACTTGGAGTGAACCGAGGATGGGGGCTTCAGGACGGTCAAAATGTTGACGCTTATGCCCACCCAGAGGCTGAATCGGTGCCGCAATGTTTGCCACAGCTGAAGTTTTGACTGCTTCTACAAGTTTTCACATCAACTTAGCGCTTACACTAGTTCTGTGTGGGAGTCATCAAAAGGACATGATTCACTCCAGACCTTACAAAGACAGTCAAACTGAAAAGAAAAGCAAAATGGGTACAAACAATAGTAAACATTGAAGGAACCTGGTGAATACGTCAAAGTGCGTTTTAACAGAGAGTCTTGTCCTAACTCGTCTCAAATAACAGTGCTCAACGAGACAATCGGTAAAGATCTGCGCAGTGGGCAGACACGCTGTAATGTGTGATTTTCATTTCATTTAATCGTTTATTTGAAAAAGGGACAATGCACATTGATGAACAATTTAAACAAATAATGCTTCAAATGTAAATATGCCGTGTACCAAGATTAAATAAAATACAAGAGGAATGTAATTAAAAAGAATACACTTAGTTGATGGAGTACAGTCAGATCTGTTGGGTTTAATTTGGAGTGAACCGAGGAAGGTGGCTTCAGGACTGTCAAAATGTTGACGCTTATGCCCATCCAAATCTCCAGTGAAAATGTGTTTGTGTTATTTGTGTGGATGTGAGTAAGATAGTAAAAGAGACGGGCCGGGAGAAAAATAAAACGACAGAGAGCTTGTTTGAAAGGCTCGTATCTTGCAGCGCATCTTCAAGCAGAGATCTTGAAACATGTGACTGTGTATGAGTGGAAACTGCACAGTATGCGTGTGTAGGCTATCTCAGCTCATTGTAGTGTGGATGGCTCATTTTGCCGATCCAACATCCGGAGGCTTATTCTTTGGTCCCTAAAGGAATCTCGAGCTGAAGCCAGGGGTGATGGGGGCACATTGTCTGCACCCTCTGGTGGCAGGATGCAACAGCACAACCAGTGTGTGTGTGTGTGTGTGTGTGTGTCTGTGTGGGTCTTCATGTTACTCTGGAGGCCGTACATACAAGAACGTGCTTCCTCAGGTGAGAACACAATGATGTATGTTTGTGTGGAGAGGCCACCCAGCATCAGCTGCATATCCTGACAAAGATAGGAGACCTGGCTAACAATTAGAGGTTTTGACTGCAGCCAAAAGCAACATTGTTCATTTCAGTGAAAGCGCGGGGCCCTTGCTGAGCCACCTGGAGATGAAGGAGGGCGGAGGCGAGTGGAAAGTAGAGAGAAGAACAACAACATTAGTGTCAGAAAGAAAATGTCACCATAAGAAGAGATTCATCAACATGTAATGGTAGAGCTATTATTATCGCCTCATATGCAGCCTGGCGTATTCAAACCCTGGGTGGATTTGCGAATAATGGAGGAGCATTGTTTCAGCAACTGGTGTATCGTTGTGTATTTGCACATCCAAGCCAGTGTAGGGAGAAAATAAGCCAGTCCTTTCCCCCAGATTTAAGTCTAAGCTTGAATAAACTCTGACAATCCCTCCTTTTCGAGTTATTGTCAAGAGGCTGTTTGTTGCTCTTGGCATGAACATACACAACTGTATACATTTAGCTGTGGACTTTGGGGCATTCAAGAGTGAGATCATTAACATGCGGGCCGAGCAGTTGAGGCCTGCAGCCCTGAGCCCTGGGGGACAGCCTGGCTGGGTAAGTGAATACTGATCACACACTTCAGATATGATTACCTCTTCATCTGTGGAAAAAGCTTGTTCACCGAGTACTAAAACCAGAAAAAGAGCAGGTGATAGACAAGCAAACAAATCAGGCAACATTCATTGTACTATTTGGAAATATTCCTAAGAAATTAAGGCTCTATCTCAAGGACCTACATGTTTGATTGTTGCTTAAAAGGATTGGATTGCATGGCTCTTTGTGTATCCGTCTCGAAATACGACTTTTATCAACACAGCAAGACTTTTCAAGATTGCCCTCTACAGTAATCTCAACGTTGTCCTTTTTTTTCGCTCCTGTGTTGCTACAGCCCTAAGCCAAAGACTCCAAAAGGTGGAAAAAGTGTTAAAAAACATACAATTAAACACTTCAGACAGTCATTAAAAAGGAGGGGAAGAGTCATACCAAATAAACAGACCTGTTGCCTTGGAAATAGGCCCCTGCTGAG
Source organism: Pseudochaenichthys georgianus (assembly GCF_902827115.2). NCBI lineage: Eukaryota > Metazoa > Chordata > Actinopteri > Perciformes > Channichthyidae > Pseudochaenichthys > Pseudochaenichthys georgianus. Next base: position 10,148,658 of record NC_047524.1, on the reverse strand, counting down.
GTGGTGCACATGGGCCCTGCGGACCTTCAGGAGAAGATATCACAATGAGCTATATCTGGAAAGATGAGGACTACTAGAAAGGAGTTGGAATATTTAACTGACACGTGCTGAGGAAGAGAAACAATTCTTTGTTATGGTTCTGGTGAAAAGGAAAAGAATAGCACCCTAATGAAGACCAGGATTGTGCATTCTATTGGATACAGCAATGGAGTTTCCAAAACACTCGCATTCAACTCTCCTTACGTTTGCGAGAAGACGTACACATTGTACATGTTGCCCAGGGTTCACACGAGCTCTGCCACATGTTAGCCCTTCTAGTGCTTGTTGCCACGTACCTGCCATCAGAGATATTTTAATGATACATAAGGGAAGGGGCAGCAGAAAGATAGATGTTCCGGCTGTGGTATGGTGAGTATACTTTAAAAGTGCCAGGTATAAAACATAGGGACAATTTTGTTGCTCTCTGTTTGACTTCTCAACACATGGTTTGTGTGTATGTCTCTGTTTCTGTGTGTGTTTGTGTGAGGCTAGCGGCCACAGTCGTGCCCGGAAAGGCTTGGAGCACAACCCGTCATTAGGAAGTCAGGCCGTCTGGAGTGCATTATGGGCTGGGTACTGTAAGTCTTACAAGCACAGGCTGCCATCAAATCTGGGATGATGGGAAGAAAGAGGCAACGAGAGGCTGGGGAAAAGGGAGTCAAATCACCATACCTGTGTCAGATAATAAATACAACTAACTTCCAAAGATCACTTTACCCTACCTGTTGGTCATAAGGGACTGAAGTACAACTTTTTACAGATTTAATAGGAAGTAATTAAATGTTAGTTAAATTGTCCAGCTGCAGGTACTCAAAGCAAGATAAAAGACGTTTTATGTGGCTCAGTTCAGTTTAAAATGCAGGTGACTGCTGGGAAAATAATAGCAAAATTATGGAATTTATGAGAAGTTGAGAGCTAAAGAGCAGAACACAATGTAACTGGATGGATGGATGATATGTTGTTGTTGGGGTGAAATGGCAATGAGGCCATGCCGAGGCTGAATGGGTGCCGCAATGTTTGCCAAAGCTGAAGTTTTGACTGCATCTACAAGTTTTCACATCAACTTAGCGCTTACACTAGTTCTGTGTGGGAGTCATCAAAAGGACATGATTCACTCCAGACCTTACAAAGACAGTCAGACTGAAAAGAAAAGCAAAATGGGTACAAACAATAGTAAACATTGAAGGATTTGTTGAATGATACCTGGTGAATACGTCAAAGTGCGTTTTAACAGAGAGTCTTGTCCTAACTCGTCTCAAATAACAGTGCTCAACGAGACAATCGGTAAAGGTCTGCGCAGTGGGCAGACACGCTGTCATGTGTGATCATGGTGCAGGCGGGTTGATCTGCCATAACTCGCCACATGTGCACCAAATAGCTGTGTGGCAACACTTTCTCAACCACAGCCCATCATGACCTCATCACAGGGAAGAATAATATAGTTTGACAATACTCATTAACTTCCAAATAGTTCTTCACTGTATATTTGATCACCGAGCAAACTATTTGTTGCACCCTGCCCGATAAAAAGGATAAAACATTGTTAATTCTCCAAACTGATAACGGCTGCTGATCCAAAAGATAGAGTAGGTTCAATATTTGTACCCTCCCTGCCTCTAGTTGGCCTTGGACATTATGTATTCACTGCCCTGATAAAGTTTCCATATGTATATGCAGGCTTAAATAATTAAACAAAAGAAAAGCTAGGGTAACCTGAGGTCTAATTAAACACACAGTAGATCGAATATTTGTGACCTCCCAACCTCCAGTTGACCCGGTATTCACTGCTCTAATGAATTTTCCATCTTTATCTGCAAGATCAGAGTTTGAGTTCCGGGTACAATCCTCGGAAATTATTATTATTGAAAGATTCAACTTTAAAACACAAATGAAGATACATTTTTGAATCTGTGTACGTAAACAATGTAATCAATATTTTGAAAGTGTGGGTTTACATTTTCAGGCACATTTTGTTATCCCATTGGTGTCAACCAAGATAGAATAAAACAATACATTTAAGGTAATCTTAATCTATAAGCAAGCAGACAATGCAGCTGCAGTCATTTCAATAGAAAAGCATATGGAGTAGAAGATTAAATAAAATACAAGAGGAATGTAATTAAAAAGAATACACTTAGTTGATGGAGTACAGTCGGACCTGTTGGGTTTCACTTGGAGTGAACCGAGGATGGGGGCTTCAGGACGGTCAAAATGTTGACGCTTATGCCCACCCAGAGGCTGAATCGGTGCCGCAATGTTTGCCACAGCTGAAGTTTTGACTGCTTCTACAAGTTTTCACATCAACTTAGCGCTTACACTAGTTCTGTGTGGGAGTCATCAAAAGGACATGATTCACTCCAGACCTTACAAAGACAGTCAAACTGAAAAGAAAAGCAAAATGGGTACAAACAATAGTAAACATTGAAGGAACCTGGTGAATACGTCAAAGTGCGTTTTAACAGAGAGTCTTGTCCTAACTCGTCTCAAATAACAGTGCTCAACGAGACAATCGGTAAAGATCTGCGCAGTGGGCAGACACGCTGTAATGTGTGATTTTCATTTCATTTAATCGTTTATTTGAAAAGGGACAATGCACATTGATGAACAATTTAAACAAATAATGCTTCAAATGTAAATATGCCGGATTTTAGCTTTGAGCTCATTTCCACCCGTAGTCCCTCACATACAACATTTAAGAACATGACATTTATAAACATGGCAAGAATAAATACATGATATGCAGAAAGAGCATGAGCAGCATATACAAGTATTTACCACATGGCAGTACAATATAGCAGCATCGATACATAAAGTGCAAGAGGAGATACCCCTGTATTAAAGTGCATTTAGCGGTTTCTCAACCATTCTTTGAGTTGACCTTTAAAACTATTGAGAGTGGGACAATCCCATATCTCAGTTGGGAGGCTATTCCAGAAAGAGCTGCCTTTAATGGAGAGTACATTTTGTCCAAAAGTGGTCCGTCTACACACTGGACCTCACAGTCTCCTCTGGTTTCTGACCTAGTGCAGCATCCAGTGTGTTCTTTGTGGATGAATTCCCCTAAGGGAGGCGGGACCAGTCCATGTAAACATTTATTAAAAAAACACATACTTTTAAAAGACTTAAAATGGTCAAAACTCAAGAAATTGTGTTTTTCAAGGATGGTACAGTGGTGGTATGAATTTGGCTTTCTGTCAACAACCTTGATAGCTCTCTTGTACAGCTGTTCTATCGGTTTAAGGTTTGTGGCACAAGCAAACAGTATTCAATGTGGGATAGAATCATACAGTTGAGGTATGACTTTGCAGCATTGACAGTTAAGAAAGGTGTAATTTGTTTAAAATGTTGCAAGTTGAATTGAATGGTATTGGATACTTTCTTAATATGTTTCTTAAAAGTCAAGTTCGAGTCCAATATGACTGATCATGGTGCAGGCTGGTTGATGTTCCATAACTCGCCACATTTGCACCAAATAGCTGTATGGCAACACTTTCTCAACCATAGCCCATCATGATCTCATCACAGGGAAGAATAATATACAGGAGATTGGATACGGGACTGAAAATAATTGCTGAAATGTAACCGTAAGAGTTCAAACTGTGGGCTGATGGGTGGGCCTGGTACACAACTGTGGAATGCAGCAGGTTCTGTGGCAGAAAATCCTGTGGGAGCAGGTACTTGTGGTCTTAAAGAGCAATTCCCATGCAGACCATTACCAGGAGCATGTCCAGAACTCAGCACCACTGCCAAACCAAACCTGCCTCCTACAAATAGACGTTCCAATACGACTTAACTGGATTTTAAATTACGTTTAAAAGTATTTTCTCCTGGGTTATGGTTGCAGTTTTAAACATGTGGTTTTCAACATTACAGCAATGCAACAAAACTACTTTCTTAGGTGTAGAATAAATACTGACTTTTGAGTCTACACAGGAAATCTATGAACTGGGTAACATTTCTTGTATTTCCTCAAAGATTTAGGACCATAATATCCGTGGTGATCATTGTACATTAGCAATGAGGAGGCATAAAGTGGAAAGTTCTGTTTTCAGACAGTGTGAATTTAATAGAGGCCCCTTGGTTACACACTTGTTTCAAACTCAAGAATAAATCTGCCATTATTATATACCAAGCACTAACAGAAGTCTTTCAAACGGCACAGCTGTGGGGTCACAGATCACAACCATGACCATCCCACCAGACAAACGTTTTCAGCGTATCCGTGTCCTTTATATAGCTCTCTGTCCTCAGTGAAAATAGAGTTACTGTTTGGGTCTGTAAAGAAGCATATGAGTCATCGCTGTGCATCATTCAACCACAAAAATACAAACAGATTTCATTGCTCGGTGAGTTTGGTGAGGAGGCGGTCAGGAGATTTCCAGAGAGTCAAGGCTTCGCAGAAAGGCAGCAAACTGTCAGGTTGTGTTGTAACTACTTAGTTCAAAGGGTAGTCTTTTGATTTATCAGTTGTTTTTCGGCATTTTGGCTCTGTCGTTTAAACTTGTGAGGCAATCAGAGCAGGTGGCTGCCATTTCAGGCATCGCATTTGACATCTTGATTTTATCCTGGTCTTCTGTGATTTGATTTAGCAGCAGGAGAGGAAAAGAATTGCCTGGCAAGCATCTGGCCTTCATGTTACAACAGTCGACATATTGAAACACCTGTTTAGATTTATTGTGTTTGGATAGTTGGCAGTGGATGGATTCCAGCATCAAGCTTCTTGCACTGCCAGGAAGACACACACAACACAACTGTCTTATACACTTACAAATAGGAGGACAAATAAACATCAAGAGTACATCATTTGCACTGCCCAACACACACCCACGTACCTTACACGTGTTCTTAATGGCTTATTTGAAAGCTCAATCATAAAGCAGACTTTTAGGACGTTTTTGAATGTCCCGCCCACTGAGGCACACAGAAGAAGAAACAAGAGAGCAAGATGGGAGGTACAGAACAGTCAACAGAAAAAAGAAAAGAAGAAGAGAGGACCATACGTCAGCGTGCCCTGAGAGCACCTTTGACACAGCACCATCTGTCAGCATGGACCTCAATCAAGCCCCCTTTTTCTCTGAACCCAAGTATATTAAATTCAGAGAGCTAGTACAGCTATTCATTGCAAGGCCTTTTCATGGTGCTGCGCCAAAGTTCCTCTTTCTGCCTGCCTGCATCGTTCTATCTGGTATACAGACTGGAGTTAAAGAGGAGCAAATAGATACGCCATCTGGCCGTTGTCTGGCCTGAGCCGTCTGTGGGATTTTATCGGGAAAAGATGCCAAAACACAAAATTGCCTCGTCCTCAAGTTAAGGAAATCCCAAATGTGGAAGAGTGCTGGAAATCTTTATTGTTTTATGTAAGAGAGGGTTCTTGTGCTATGGTTTTAATTGCTATTCATCATTTTAACACTTAAAATTCACAAGTGGTTGTGACCTTTTTTAATGAGTTATACTGAAACACAAGTCAGAGAGAAAAACCAGAATGTCTCTATCTTTATATTCTTTTTGAGTGGGCAGCTGGTGTCAGCTTCGCCCGTTCTGGTGGTTCAGGACTGTCGTCACGTTGACGCATGTATACGCTAACTTAATTAGATGTTTGGGGGACCCAGACGAACCTTTGCCAAGACCCGAGCGGGTTCACCCTTTCCTGTGTGTCATCGTATGACGTCACAGTCTGGGTGCCAGGGCACACTATCATTGGTACGATCGGGCAGGAGGTGATGTGTTCGAGGAGTGACCGAGCCAGACTCAGAGTCCTGTCACGGTCCACCACGCACACCACACTTAGGAGGAAGTTGCCCATGTGCCAAGGAAGTGTGGGCTGTGCCACTTCAATCAAGGAATTCTTATCATGTTGACTTTTCAAAAATGGATGCACCACACTGCGGTTTAAAGGCTGCAGCTGGGACAACAAAGTGATGAATGGAGTGACTAGTGAGGAAGGGATATGCCCACACACTCACCTCCTCCCTCTCTTTATGCCCTTAATCAATTCACATACACACACATACTGGTCTTCCGGGTAGAGTTTTTGCGAGCTGTGGGGCTCTGCAGAGCCACTCCAGGGCCGTGGCCATAAAACAAAAGCACTTGTAACATGAAAGAATTCCTGCAATTTACAAGAGGAAGTGGAACATCTGAGAGACGATGTTTGAATTCTCAGTTTGCTCTTTTCGGGGCGAAGTGTCAAAGCTGCTGCTGGCTGATGTTTCCCCCCTCCCCCCCTCCCCATTCCACCTCCGCCCAACAAAGTCAAAGCACCCTCCATCCCAACACCCTACTGCACATCTTTCAAGGCTAAAATGTACTTCCTGTTCCCCATTACACCGCCATGTCTCAGTGACCATTGAGACCTCAGTAAAACATGTCCACCCAGAGTGCAGGCACCCACCGTGCTCTGCTCAGGGGCCGTCGAGGGCCTCACTTTGAACCTGGCAGCTCCAGGGAACATTCCTGCCTTGAAAGGTTTATTTGGTTATCTCTCCAAATTTCCTGAGGTGAAATATACTGTTAAGTAAACTTAGCTGATACAAACCAGTTGTAGGCATGCAATAGTAAACAGATTGTAACCGCTCATGAAATGGTTGCTGCCTGCATCAGAGCAGTGTGCTGCACACTGTCTGCCTCCACCCCGCAACGTCAAACGAGCAGCTTTTTCTCATAACGCGCAAGAACTTCAGATGGACTTCTGCCCCAAGGCAACGTGGGGTCTGAGCGGTTGCAGGTTCTCTGGTTCTGTTATTATTAGTGTCATCCCAGACTGGTTTTATGGAAAGACTTGATATAAATTGCTCAACGTCTACACAAGGGACAGCCATTATTTGCAAAAACTGTGTGCAGCTAGTTTGTGTGTATTTGCAGTTTTCCAGAACTTGGTCTGCATTCATGTGGATAATTATAACTTTATGGAGATTTTTTCCCTCCCTTTCTTACGACCACATCTGCAGCAGAGGCAAATCGTAGAGGAAGGGTGGAGGCCAGACTTTTTTGGTTCTCTCTCTATCGCCTCTCTGTTTCTGTGTCTTTCTCTCCCTCTCTCTTTCTCTCTCTGTGTGTCCACCCCTCCCTTCCCTCTGTCGCTCATCTTCCTCCGTGGCCCGGACCACCTACGTTTGGAGCCTTGGGTGGACCCAGTACCATTGCTATCAGCACAAGTGTACTCAAACGTCCCATAATGACTTCCACTTAGAGCCAGTCCATAAACACTCTCAGATGCACAGAGACACACTCTCAGGGCTCAGGCAGGCCGGCTGCATGCTTTTATTCTCCGCAGAGGCTGCAGTCACTTAGCTAGTTTCCTTGATTCCATTCTTAATAGGAATCTGTTTGTTTGTTTGTTTGCGCATTGGTTCAGAGCTGTTTATTTGGCTGCCTGTTTTATGACATTCAGCAAAGCCCTCTGAGCCACCCTAGGAGCTGTGCTAACCTCATATGTGTGTGGCAACAGTCACATATTAAACTTTAAGCTTTTTACAGTAACTCGTTGAGTTTTCCGGCAGTGGTTAGACCTGCAGCGAGGCTACCGTACCTCCACGAAGATTTGCCCTTCAGAACGCATTAATGACTTTGTTTGGTCCCCAAAGCTGAGAATCCCACGCCTGAGGACGATGATGTCACGACATGTTGTATCATTATGTTTTGCATTATGTTGAATACCATAAAACTCATATACACTGCAAGGGTGGAGCTGACATGTTCCTTAAACTCAGCTTATGACCTCAAGCTCATTTAAGTTTAGTCCAACTCTGAAGAAGATGTCATGTGATTAAAAATGTCAGTTTTTTCTGTGTTATTTGTTTGTGTTCTCACAGATGTCACTTCCAATCCAAGGGAGCAGTAAACTGAATAATGAGAAGTAAACAGTTGGTGAACAGTAATGCCAACATGTGATTGGCATTTAAAGAATAATTAACTACTTGGATCTTAGTTGTGTAGTTTTGGCAATAGTTGTGGTGTTGTGACTTATTTATGTGTTGTTTATATGTTGTGTTTGGCTTTGGCTGCAGAGTCAACACTTGTATTGTATTGGGTGGTATTGTTTTTTATTTTATCAAGCACTTGAATGTTTCCTTTCTGCGTATGTCAAGTGTTCTATAAATGGGTTTGATTGATTGACAGAATTAGGTAGAGACACTGTGTGTTAACCCATGTAAACATTTCAACCAACTAACACATTTCCAGTTCATCATTTATACAGAGGCAATTTTTTGTTTTTGTTTTACAAGCTTTCTGAAATGATTAGATACTCAGATGAAGCTTTCTCTTGAAACATGGGCTGATTTTCATGTATTTCCCAGCACTGAAATCTGAACACTGTCAGAGCCAGGTTCAAAATGCATGTTGACATATTAGAGTCAAAGGTCTTTACAGAGGGGATATTGGACTTTGCTTTGCATCACTTCACAAATCAGACAATACTGTCAACAGCCATAACAAAAATCAATTCAGCATGTTTTATAAATAAAACGTTGTATAAATCAATGAATGACTTTTAAACCCCTCCTTCAGAATATTGATATTAATGAAATTGGAAAGTTAAGTGTGTTACTGATATGGAGATTTCTGGCTTAGAGTATTACAAAAAAAGCCTTTAAAGAAATTGAATCTCCATATTTTGGAAGACACTAAAGGTGATTATATATAATTACAATTATAGAAAGAATGTAGGTATAATATGGGGCATTATTTAAACAAACACAGATTGTAGTTGTCTCTTAAAGAACACATAAAAGCATATTAGCACACATTCTTAAAATTGACAACTGCATGGAAAAACAATGTTCTTCAGAACTTAAGCCCCTTGGCAGAAAAAATCTCTTGTGATTCACCAACCTGACACCTGTAGACACTAACTTGAACTCGATCGTAACAGAGGAATTTCAGAGAAGTCGAGTGACACCATCTGGATCACAACACCTGGAGTTTATCTACCAGTGAGATAAACACAAATATTCACACCATCACTCTGCGCAAAACCTCCAAAAACACATCAATCTCTGAGATTAGGCGGACTATCTCCTGCCTGCACTGACAGGATAGGCCAGATAGGCCTTTTGGAAATGACATTTTTGCCAACAGACTGTAAAGGCCATTACGTGACAACGCATCATCTCCTGAAGGTTGGAACAAGAGGAAAGGAGAGAAAAAGAGAAGATTGAGATCAGACTTTCAGCTTCTCTGCTCCCATCTTCTATCAATGTTGACATTTCAGTGTTTTATATCATGTCAAAATGCGGTTTTGAAAATCTGCCACTGACGTTGCGGTTCTGCAGCGGAGCTGTGGAAAACACATTTGAATGTCTCTCGTGTTTTTCTCTCGTCTGTTTAGAATTTCCAAACCAAACATGAATAGACCCTGATATTCTATATAAATGACAAGCATGTCTATGTGTTCTCACACAAATCAAGAAATGAAGATAAAAACCTCGAAAAGCCCCCTTTCAACTGGCTTGTTTAGAATTGTCTCGTGTTTATCCCTCGCGCAAAACTATGCATCTTGTTTTGCAATCAGCTAGCCTTTAATCTGTTTGGGACATTGTCTCCCCTTTCGATCAGTACACAGGTGAGTTATCGCTGCAGCTCTGCATCCTGCCAAGCGTGGGGTTTCACAGCTCAGGGGCCACTATCTGGACTACACAGCTATCTTCACATGTGGGCCAAAGGGCGGACATGTCCACATCTCACAACATCAGACAGCGCTGAGCACCACGATATGCCCGCTCTGAGATGATGTTGCAAAGCTCCGAAGATTACAGATGAGCAGATTCAAGATATCAAACATGCGATGGGGCAGGTGTGTGTCATTCTGAAGCAGGGGAACGGGGCAAAATGAGAGTGGGATGATGTGCTTTGAATCGGAACATTATTTAGGGTTTTTATGAGTAACTGAGAAAGAGGGGATTTTGTTTAATGCTCCATTTAAAAGTCCTAACTTGTCATTTAAAATATAAAATGAAGACCAAACATGAGCAGATAAAATCTCTCAATTTATGGGACGTTGAAGTGGATCGTAAAACTGCCTGCATGACGGTCTCGATCAAAATGTGTGGTGTCATATGGTTTTAATCTGTCGGCGTACTTTTAGTTGTATGTCATCCCCCATTTCTTACTTTACCCCTTCTTCCCGGTTTCCCTTTACAGTCAACTGTCAAATAAAACAAATAATGTTAGAAATTGGGCTTGAGTGTTCATTGTTGACCTCAGAAAAACTTCACTTTGCGGTCGCTTTGACATTTCATATATCACAAGGCCCACTTACTAGTTTTGTCTGAAGTGCTCAGGAAGATCTTACAGCCTTCCTCAGATGGTGCAGTTATCATGGAGAAAGCACGTGACCTATGTGGGGGAAACTCAATTAAATTTCACATTAAATAAGATGTGGCTGAAAGGTTGAGATGATTATACATTTTTCAATCTAAAAAAAATCTTAATGGCTACACCTGCTAACCTAGCATTAGCCCAGGTTACCTTAGCCTTGGATAGCTTATACTTGATAACTTAATTTCTCATGGAGTTTCTTTACCTTTTGCAGGTTGCAAACAGAAAACATGTTGTGTTGTAGGCATCATACTCATAGTTTAGCATTGTTTGACATACATTTGTTTCCCTTTGTTGTGGCACAATCAGTTAAACTGCTGTGCAGTCACACATTAGTTTGTCTTTATTCAAGTTTATTTAAAGTTGTACATATTGCTACTTCTTTTGAGTTACCTGTGCTGAAGGTGCTGCTGCTGGAGGGACACCATGTCAGGTTGGAGCAAACGATGAGCCTCTTAAAACAGAGCTTTTAAATACAGGAAGTGAATAATCAGACTGTACCAAGTGTGGTCACATCATGGGGGGACTGTCATTCTACTTTTCCCACCATTTTTACTGATTTCTTATATAAAGTCTGTTGTTACTGCATGCTGGTTTTCTTTATTGCTTAAATGTTTAAGATAAGAAACTTGGTGTTTTTTTTCATGCAGTGGTCAATATATATATTTAAAAATAAATAAGTATCTGATCTTGTTCCCCTTTATGTTCAGTCTGTAAGGAAGGTCAGTTTAGTTCAGTTAATTTCAATTAAGTTAAGTAAGCATAACTATTGTCTTGGCTCAGTACTTTATTTCTAATTTTATAAATGTTTTGTTTGTAAAAAAAATTGGGTAAACAAAACCCTCCTTTCAGTCTGTAGTACACCTATAATTGTGGATGTTGTATCTGTTTTTATCCAACAAATGCCTCATGGTTCTGGTATGATATTTACAGAAATGTGTTCCTTTAAAAACACCTTAGTACCCAGAGAGTAACTACAATGGCATGTAGTGATGGCTTCCCTCACAGGGTCACACAGAGTTCCTCAGATGTTGAGTCAATTACACTTGTGAGTGAGTCAATTAGTGTTTGTGACTCACTTTGTGGGTCCATTTTCTCTGTGAGTCACCTATACGAGCCACCGTGTTTCCCACAACACAAAGAGACTTTCTCGTTTTTTCTTTTTCTTTCACATACCCACTGTTTGGACAGAATAGCTCCCTTAATTGACCTCGCTTTGAAGTTCCCAGTTAAAGGTTTTGTCTGTGTAGTGTCACTCAGCAGGAAACACCAACTAATGACAATCTCTCCCTCTCACTCCTGAATGGTTTTGAGTGGGCCTTTTAGGATGGTATGCTTCCAATGAAGTGCTACCTTCCTTTTTTTTTTATCTTGCGAAATCCTCAAGCCACAGCCACAAAATAAAAAGATTAATTGGGTGAGTACTCCAGCGGCTGTAAGTTAGTAAGACGAGTGAGTAAGTAAACAGTCAATGAAGCCAAATACCAACCGAGGTGAATACATCTGTGCAGCTCGTTAACAAAAGAAAATGACTTCCAACCAAAAAGGCATTTCAAAGTTTTTTTTTTTAAGTTAACTGCACAGATCTTAAATAACAAAACAACAGTTAAACAGCTAATTATCTTATTTATTTTCTGCAGGGAGAAAACAAAGTGAATGGAAATCATTAAGATACTTTCAGATAACTATTGAGTGACCTTGCATGGGGACACTGTTCTGTATGTTGACAGGAAGCATCTCCATTGAACCATATGTTGCTAATATGTGCATAATGTTAGCTTTTGCTTGTATGAGTCAGCTTAAAACGTTATAAAGGCAAAAAAGCCATGACAAGATAGCCTCTCGTCAGGTTAACTAGCTAGCTAACATTCTTCAGCTTCCTTGGAATCTAGAGGGTAAATGTCAATGAAATATGTTGTACATATGTTGTAAAGTTGTACACTCAACCGACAACCACGGTTTTGTGACACAAATGGGAAAGCTGATGTTGCACTTTATGTATATTTTAGGGTACTATGATATCAGTACAATTAGGTCTTGGTTTGGACACATTGTGAGTCGCAGTGGCAAGTTAAAGGTCCCATGGTTCCCGTCCCCTTGTGTGTTATGAAGGTTTTTATGCATGTAAACGGTGTGCAGAGTCAAAACCCTCAAAGTACACCCTGTAGCGAGTAAAACTCTAACACAGAAAATACCTCCCCAAAACGCCTCGTTGAAGATACGTCATTGTCCATTGTTTACTTCCTGGATATTGCGAAGTAGGAATGGCCAATAGCCGCGCCCAGAGGTATGACGCGATGCGGTCATGCGTTACTGCGGAGCCGTTACCATAAGCCCCCACTGATTGGTCCAAATTGACCAATCCACGGACTTCCTCACACACACACTCAGTGCATGCAGCTCTGCTGATTTCTCCTCCCTGGCTGCAGGCTGATAACAGACAATTGCGATCGCGGCGAAATTCTCTCTGCAGACCCATTCTCACAGCGTTTATCAACCTTTTTCTTACTCAATATCAAGCCACACTTATTGTTTTTACTTCGGCTGTGACTTTGTGTGTGCTCTGGATGAGTTTGGCTGTGTTTCGATGTGTATCGCTAAACAAGGAAACCACACCTCCACGGAGCTCAGCGCGATTCACAACGTCCCGACCAATCAGAGCACACTGTGCTCGAGCCGTTTAAAGGCAGAGAGTGAAATTCAGTGAATACACGTAGTTTACAGAGATGCTGTATGAGAAACCAATGTGAGTTTGGAAAATTGCACAATATAAATCTATTCTAGTAGACCTCAACAATGGAATTATGATCAGTGGAAATGGCCATGACATGGGACCTTTTAAAATGTAAGTAAGTTCAATGATCGTCATCACCTCAGAAGGCAGACGTCATGTTTACTCTCTGTCAGCAACCACTCACAGACTGAAACACTATCTGGACAGAAGCAAACTGACACAGACCAGGTACGCTGCTGAGTGTCTGCAGATTAGAATTTTTTTTTTTAATATTGCCTAACACACTGTTCTTACTGACAGATTAGTCGAACAACCAAATAAAAGTTGCAAACGATATTGTTTATCCATACATCATTGAATATTGAGTCCTGCCGTTTTATATTGTATTACTATCTTTGAGTTTTGGACTGACATAACAAGACTTTGAGAATCTGGGATCAACATTTTTTACTGTTTTCTCATATTTTATAGACAAACAATTTGGAAAAAATTATAATTCTAGTGTGTTTCAGCCCGAACAGACATATGATGTAACCAAAATAGCACATCTCGAAAACGTTTGTAGCAATTTAGAAAAACGTACTTTATTTGATGTGAAACAAGGATGAGAAAAAAAACATGAGATGATAATTTTAGTCAGTTTTGGGAAGGCCTTAGTCATCCATATTTTGTACTCTCACACACTTCACTCTGCCCCTGTTATGCACCTCTATCTCTGGGGTGCTGAGAGCAGAGCTTTGGTTCCATCATCACAGGCCCAGTGGCTGCAGACAGGAAGAACCGGCGCATCTGCTCAAGTAGTTTTGCCGTTGCAGCTGAATGTGGAGGATGTGAGCGTTCTCGAGTGCCCTTTTTGTTATTTAACATTCATAACAGCCTGTTTTTCATTTTAGTTCAAATGAGTTCACTGTGTGTTTTATTGACAAGATAAAATTGACAGTATGCATACACACACACATACGCTCAGGGGGGTATCATGACCACCTGTACATTAATACAAAACAACCACGCTCCCTTCACTGGCTTCTAGTAACTGCTAGAATCCACTTCAAGACACTGGTACTTGCGTACCATGCTGCGAATGGATCTGGCCCTTTCTACATCCAGGACATGGTTAACCTGTACACCCCAGCATGTGCACTACGCTCTGCATCAGCCAAACGGCTCGCTGCACTCGCACTGTGAGGGGGACCCAAGTTCCCATCAGCAAAAACACGTAGGTTTGCTATCCTGGCTCCAAAATGGTGGAATGAGCTCCCCATTGACATCAGGACAGCAGAAAGCTTACACATCTTCCGGCACAGACTGAAAACTCATCTCTTTCGACTCCACTTCGAGCGATAGAATTACTAACAAAGCACTTATATACTAATAAAGGACTGGCTTATCTAAAGCCAGTTGAGTAGCACTTGAAATGTGTTGGCTCTATGAAACCTGATGTACTTATATGATTGTGTTTTCTTCAAGTTTGTATCTTCCTGGTCGAATGCACTTATTGTAAGTTGCTTTGGATAAAAGCGTCAGCTAAATGCAATGTAATGTAATGTCACCATAAAAGCCCCTTTGTGAAGCATATGATGTTGAAACTCTGTCTCTATGGTAACTTTGGAGAACACAATCTGCTTTGTGCAGTATTTGATCATATATGAACTCTTCAGCCTCAGCCTAAATTGAAAGTGGTGAAACACTACTAATATCTTAAGTTAAGTTGGTATAACTTAACACAATTTTCACGATAAAAGCTTTAAGTGTATTTTTGCGGAATGACTTTAATGTAAGTGCCTTTAGAGCAGCCAGCCAACACCACAATGGACACATAAACACTCAACACACACATACATTGACTTCAAAGGCAGCAGAAATTATAGCCTGCATACTAACCAGGGCCTGGCATACTCTCTTTGGCTCTCTCCTTCATCTGAAATAAATACACCCACAAATACAAAACAGGCAAATAAAAAAACAATGAAACACATGATTTCCTCTCAGTCCAAAGCTATTGTTTTATCTTTCATTTCAATTTCAAAATGCAGGTGAACTCTTCTGTGATTACATGCACACTTTTTGTGTTTTTATTTAAGAATTCAGGTAAGGGCAACCTCTTTTTGTACATGAACTGAGTCATAAACATTAATGTATGTGCTTGGATAAAAGTTAAGGTTCCAATATGTGTCGATGACAAGCTATTCCTTTAAAGTTGTTCTGACACTTCACGTGTACCTTTAGAGATTAGAAACATGCACAGTGCCAGTCATGCATGTTGCAGAACAGATAACAGTCTATGAGGGTTCAAAATGTTAACAACTACTGCTATTCCCATCACTCTGCTACAAACTGTGACTATCTCGTCTCGGTTCTTAACATTTGATGAAGTGATGGGTCTTCTCTGATAGGAGGTATCATATTTCCGAGGATCGTCACAATATATTTCTCCCTGGAGACAACAATAAACAAAGCCATTCCAGGGATTCCTTTGCTCTGAGTACTATCTGCTGTTTGGACCACCGTCTTCGAAAGGAGGCAACCTGCAAGCTTTTAAAGACGGGCTCTAAACATCTAAGCATTTGGAGCTGCAACAAATGTTTGACGTGTCAAACGAAATCCCTTAACAACTGAGGACGGTATGCTTTTTAGTGCAGCGGGTTTATAAAGTACATCTGCTTTCTTTGTTTAGAGAGAAATGTTCTCTCTCATCTTTCTCTTCCGCTATAAATCAGAAACCACAATGGCACAGCGAGTAAAAGTCAGGGACAGCAAAGCTCTGTTGTACGTCTCACCAGCAAAAGTAAAGTCTGTGTTTATGCTTTCATACATGTGTTTGTGCTGACTCCGTGTCTGTCTGTCTGTCTTTCTGTCAGTCTGGGCTTTACATCACTTAAAATGTCTTTATTTTAGAAAGTTCTTGGCTCGCTTGTTTCAGGAAATACTCACTGAGGAGTGATCAAGGGGATATTCATGGCCTTTTTAGTATAAATGATTAAATTCATTCCCCTTGTTAACTAAATGTTTTGGGGAAATTGTGGTGGATGTCATCAATGTACCCTCCATCATTCTTCCTCTGTGACTTTGAAGAGTTTGCCCAGTGCCTGATTGGTATTGAAACTGTGGAAAGATTGTGTAAGCTGTTATTTTTGTAATGTCTTTCTTCCCCCACTCTCTCTCACACACAATGCTGTTTTCAGTATAGTTCCTCTTACAACTATTTTCAATAACCAAGTCTGTTCCAAACACACACAAAGAGCCAGCTGGATGAGGCCCACCCTGCAGCCTGATCTTGTTAGTGGTGTGCTGGAGAGCGCAGCCACACCTCAGAAGAATTGAAAGACAAGATGGGACAGAAAGAGAGCAGTGCTCCTGGTTCGACCCCTGGTCTCTCTCACGTTATCCCGAGGCATGGACCAGGGCTCTGTGGTGGCGTCGCCTGCCTGATGCCTAGCAATGGTGCTCTGAAGATCTGCCGTGTGTGTGGGCCAAACGTGCTATAATACATCCACGCAGAGTTGCTGTCTCATTAAATGATGTCTTATCAGTAGACATTATATATGCCATCATCTTGTGAGACGTGCTTTTTATACTACCCGTCACTTCTTGTATCTATAGGCCACTGTCCAGATTCAAAGACACCTAATCGTTCCAGTATTAAATAATTTCTATCAGAATTACTCTTAAAGGTCACCTATTATCCAACATCTACTTTTCATGTCTTTCATACATAAATGTGTCCTCTCTTTGTAAAGAGATTCGACAAGTTTCAAGATAGAAGATTATCTCTCTTTTTGTCCTGATCCATTTATATTTAAACCTGTCTGAAAATGAGCTGTTCAGATTTTGGCCACTTTGTGATGTCACAATGTTTTTTTGTGTTGTGCAACCATTAGCCAATAACCAACCAAGCGAACACCCACCAACCTTATCACCTGAATCTCCTCCTAGAGCGTGATTGTTTCTTTTCAAACCAATGATCTTGCAGAGGGGCGTGGCCAGCAGCAGCTCATTAGCATTTAAAGCTACAGACACAGAATCAGGACTTTTTAAACAGGACTGAAACAGAGGGTACATGCATGGTGTGTTTGGTATTTCAAGCCGAACACTTCAGAGACATGTTTTGTATATATGAGACCTATAATATATTGTTGGAAAAGAGTATTACAGGGGACCTTTAAGATTCTTA
The DNA here is from genome assembly GCF_902827115.2 of Pseudochaenichthys georgianus. Classification (NCBI taxonomy): domain Eukaryota; kingdom Metazoa; phylum Chordata; class Actinopteri; order Perciformes; family Channichthyidae; genus Pseudochaenichthys; species Pseudochaenichthys georgianus. The sequence continues at coordinate 10,131,397 of NC_047524.1, read as the reverse complement.
CCTTTGTAGCAAAGTCCTGTGATACAGGTGTTCACACAATTAACATAACTTCACACGACATAATATGTGGCTTTCTCAGGGGAGTATCATTGAAAACCAATAGCACTACAGGACATTTTGGATAAACAAAGTGTGTTATAAGATTGCTGTAATCACAGAACACAGCATTTTTTAAAGATGTATCCATCGGTTAACAAGCATAAGATGATCATTGTGGATTAAGTCTAGCCAAACAAAGTCAAACTGAGTGCACGCACACCGGTAGTGTTGACTTTATCAAACTGACAGTTTGACAGTTTTGACGTGTTTAATACTAGGTTTAGCCAGAAAGTTGTTGTGGAAACTATTGTGAAAAAAAGAATGCATAACATTTTTAAGAATGCGCTTAAATCAGGACAAAGGTCAAAGTGGCACCGATGCATGGTAAATGTTTGTGCTAGTGTCCTGGAGTTACCTTTTTGTTATGGACCCCATTTATTATGATAGCCTTGCACTCAGTGATGTACGTATAATTACTCTACTATTGTTAGCTCGTTTACCACGTGTATCACTGCAGCTCTTCTTTGCTTTGGGAACCATTTTTATTGATGTTGCTCCAAAGTTGCAACAAACCATAATTTGTCTTCGACAGGTTTTACAGCGCCGTAACAACTTCTTTATGAAGGCATTCTGAGAAAGAAGTCAAAAGTTATTCCAACACCGCAAGAGGATGCTAGTCAGGAAAGTTTAAACATAGGACCTTTTATATGTTTGAAAAAAACAACCGATTATTTTCTTCTTGCGAGGACAGTCTCAAAGCACACGTGTAACTTCAATTTTAGAGAAATCTGATTTAGATTAGGCTGCACTAATGCATGCAGGTTACAGTGGAACGGAGCAGAGCAACATATTGGCTGGGAGGGGGGTAGAAAGTGATGGAGATAGAGTGTGTAAATGTGTGTGTGTGTGTGTGTGTGTGTGTGTGTGTGTGTGTGTGTGTGTGTGTGTGTGTGTGTGTGTGTGTGTGTGTGTGTGTGTGTGTGTGTGTGTGTGTGTGTGTGTGTGTGTGTGTGTGTGTGTGTGTGTGTGTGTGTGTGCATGTGTAGAGGGGTGGGTTGGGGCTGAGCTCACAGCTGGGAGAATGGTGTGCTAACCCTGCCAAAGCCTCAGCACATGACTCCCACCACTTGTCAAAATCACCATGTGTGCAATAATGTGATTACAGTCTGGTTACTATTATGATTTAAAACAACAGCTTGTGCGGAATGGAAGAAACGCACTGCCCCGTACAATGTGTGTGTGTGTGTGTGTGTGTGTGTGTGTGTGTGTGTGTGTGTGTGTGTGTGTGTGTGTGTGTGTGTGTGTGTGTGTGTGTGTGTGTGTGTGTGTGTGTGTGTGTGTGTGTGTGTGTGTGTGTGTGTGTGTGGTTGTGTATGTGTGTGTGTGTGTGTGTGTTGGAGGGTAAGAGAGGACTGGAAGGGGGGGATATGGGTAACAGGAGTAGGGAGGGAGTATGTTGGATTTGCGCTCCGGCACCCTCCCTTCGCTCACCCATCTATGCCCTGCAGGGGGACACTGGGTGGGGGTTTCAGGGTGACTGTCCGGGTCTTAAAAGTTGGGGGAACGCTTTATGTCATTTTGTCTCCCCCTCTGTAGCCCTTTACACCATCCGCAGCCTCCCCCTCATTTCATTCCAGGTTACACAATCACTGCACTGCACACAAGGGGTTGTCATCACAGGTGCAGCCGAGATTGGCCAGGATAAAGGAACGCTTCCAGCTCAAGATGTTTTTCCCCTCTCCTTTCTTTTTTCCTCCACCAGCTCCTTCCCTATTCTTTCTTGTTTTCCCTTTTCTTCTCATGTTCTCTCATTCTTTCTGTTTCTTATATTTGTTGCACATTCCCTTCTGTTTCCTCCATACTGGCCCATTTCCTTCTCTATCTATCTCGTTCTCTGTCAAAGCAAGCTGTTTTAAAGGTAAACACAAGTCACTATCACCGCCATAAGTGGTTTGTCCTTTGCCTTGATTAAAACAGGATTGGTTCCCCTCAAACTTCCCCGTCAGGCCAGAAACTCAGTCTAAACTCTCGTTCATCATATATGCCTCCTCATGGTGCTTGCCCCTTGGCTCACTCCTGAGGAACAGTCAAGCTGCCAACAGGGTAAAGGTGTGAGATCACCAATTTGCCAAAATATTGAATATGTGTCTGTTTGTAATTACGCAGGAAGGTCTTCCAGCCTCTCAGCCACAGAGTATGGTGAGCCTCCTTTTCGGTGGTACAGCCTTGGCCGCAGGGCCAGATGGAAAAGGGAGAGGGAGGGATGGAGGAAGGGAGGGAGCGAGGGAGGAATGTAAACTGTAACCAGGCAGCCCAGCATGTTAGGAGCTGGACCTCATCCACACGATGCCAGCCGGGCATGAAGGCAACTCTAACGATTCCCTCCTGGGCATCTGGAAGTGGGAGAGACAGAATGAGTGAGGCCCAGGCCCACAATGCCACCCATCTCGGAGCTCAGCTAAGGAAAACAAACGCCAGCGGTCACAGAGAGGGGATTTCCGGTTAGAGTCACCTAATACCTCCCTGGAATCTCAGAGGTTTGGAATCCAGAGTAGTGGAAGAGCCTGCACTGCCATAAGCCACACAGCAGCGATGTAATTCCACTTTTAAGTTTCACCTCTTCGTATTAAACTCTGTCGGCTTAGCATCTTGTTCCATAGCCCTGTGTCTTTCGGCTTAGCTCAGATAAAGGAAATAACAGTGGATTTCTCTGACAAGAATAGAAAGATTAAGTGGGTTATCCAGTTTTACAAATCAGCAAAATTACTAAGCATATGACTTCCTAACTTCTTATTTGAATTCATACTTTTCCCATGATTGAACCTAATTGGTAACAAGTTTGGGCATTCTTTCTGTAAACTCCAGGCCAGACAAAGGGATTTAAAGCAGGCACTTGGCACAGCCGGCCCTCCTGAGACTGGGACGTGGTGTGAAGGAAGTCAGGTGCAGGATCTCCGCCCTAACCCGCAGTGACAGGATGTGTTTGATGTGTGTGAGACTTGAGGTGACCAGGTGGCGAAGTCCCAGCTCATAACCAGAATCGTTCAGTAACCCCGGTAGCGAGGCCCCTTATCCGAGCCTTGCCCTAATTCTTTCACCAACTCCTTTTTCACAACAGATGTTGTTAGACAGACAAAACCCAGACTCCTAATAGAAATAGTTTCAAAAACTCCCTGTTGGCTTTTTAGGGAGAGGACCAATTGCAAGGCATGTTTAAGGTCGTGTGTGCTATGGGTTTTGGTCCAAATGGTTTTATGGCCCCTTTTGTGTCCTGTGATGAAACATCTGTGCGCATTTGTGGACAGAGTTGAGAGCTCTGGGTGCATACATGTCTCGTGTGTACTAGGTGCGGCCCAGGCTGTTTACGTCTTGGACCGAGTCTGTGATGTGCTTTCAGCAGAGTGGTACAAGTCCTGTGAGTACTTCGACCTCTCTAGTTTCTCTAAGCACTTTAGGCAGGAGTTTCTGTGCTCCGGGGACCCTGCGATGAGACAGCTGTGCAACAGAATGTGTGCACATGGAAAAAATGGTGTATGTGTGAGCAGGCCGCCTCTGTACTGCTCTCGTAGCCGATCTGACCCCTCACCCCGGCGCCGCAGGACGGTGTGAACGAGTGAGGTCGCCATGCACTGCGGCCTGATGGGAGTTGAGGCATCTGTCTCGGCCGTGATGAATAGCAAGCACCTGTGCTACTCACGGAAACCAGTGAGATTTAGAGATGGAGAGGAGGGGAGGAAAGAGAGTAAGTGTCCAGCGCTGGAATTGGCAACAAGAGACCTCACCTGCTACAAGTCATGGAGCAATAAAAAAAAGACTCCCTTCCTGCCTCCCGGAGATCTCAAGTCCCCCTCCCCTCATTGCGACTACCATACACACAGATACATGCAAACCCCACACTCACACACGCTGGCTCAACCCACCTTATTTGTGCTGTTTGTTTTGCTAATGTGCAGAACCTCAGGGAGAATCAGACTTAATGCAAGGAGACCGCAAACTCCACGCTCTGTGGTCTTAATAAGGACTAACCACTCGCCAGGCTTGGCCAAAGCTGGTGTCCAAGGGGAGAGAACCAGAGAGAGAGAGAGATCCAGAATGAGTGATGATAGAAAGAGAGACTGCAGGATTGAGGAAAGAAAGAGTACGAGATGGCAGCAGAGAGAGAGAGGTCGGGGATTGTTTTACAAACAGAATTCCTTTAATTAATCACCCTGTTTGAACAGCTGGCCTACTCAAGACAGGTCGTAACGGGATCCCTACATGGAAGTGCGGATTACAGACGCGGATTCGTCAGAAAAATATTAGCTGTCAAATACTGCAGCCGAGAGACGCAGGAGAAGGCCCCTGTTTCCTGGTGGTGAGAGAGCCAGAGACAGGGGGGTGGTTGCCTAACATGGCTCCCCGAGGACTGAGGCTGCACAAGGCAACACAGGGGCCTGCATTCGGGGGTGGGGGGGTTAGACCTCTGGCCAGGGGGCAGCCCTCAAGGCCAGCGGTGGTCCCCCAGGGCCAGACCCCATGCAGCAGCCTGGAAAGGGGGTTCAGATTTAGGGGTCAGGCTCTGATATGGGACTGGAAACTCTGAGACCCCTGTGTTAGCATTTATGTACAGGCCGCACATAAACAACAGAGAACAGCTGTCAAGAGAGTATGCAGTGTCCTAGTGGTACATGTTTATTATCGATGTCCCTGCAGAGGGATTGACATCATGGTTAAGAATGCGGCTGTGAAATAGTTGGCTACCTTCTCTTTGTAAATAAATATGTTTTGTAGGTCAGTTTGTGGACAGGTCATTGGCATTGTGAAGCAACACTGGGAATTACATTTAATCACAAATATTCATCACTGAAGGTTTTAAATGATATGAGTTTTCTTTGGGATCCCTACTTTGCTTTTTATACCCAAGCAGTAAAGCAGTTATGAGTGCAGCAAGTCAGACTAAAATCTATTCATTCTAATTGTGTATCCTAAATCAGGCTTTTGCATAAGCTTATACGTTGATCAAATCTGACATGCAAATGTGCATTTTCTTTGCGTCTTTGAGGAAATAGTGAGAAACTACAAAATGGAAAAATACATCATGTTGCACCATCCAATTTTATTTTGACCCAACTCTGATGAGTGGCAAAGCTTTTCTTTTCCTGTGAAACAATTTTGCTGTGTCACACCAATGATATGATGTGATTGTCAGCCAATTTTTAAGAAAACATATTCTTTGTCAGCTTTTCCCCCCCGAGACTTTCTGACTCTCTTGTCATTTCAGATCCTACCTCTTCTACCTCCTCATCACCTGACCCCCACCCCCCGCCTGCACACCTGTTCCCACTGCCTCATTAGCCCAGTAACATAAATATATAGAAGACAGTTAATTCCCTACCAGATCGGTATTCTACCTTACTGTTCCTGATCTACTACTGGATATGTTTTCCTCATCTCCCTGAGTGACTGTGCCTGGTTTCAACATTGGGTAAACCAATATGTTATTTTACCGGTCTCAGAGTCCTGGAAAGGTCTCAGCTTCTAATGGACCGCTTCAGGTAAGACTGTCTTGTCAACTGCTGTTTCCATTGTCAAGAAGGAACTACATCTCAACTTGTAAACCATCATGGGCAAGAGGTCCATATAGTTTGAACATGTACTTTTCCGAGTCAGCTTCACAAGAATTCAGACGAAGATTTAAAACAACAATTGTCATTTTATGACCATTCTAAGGAACTAAATGGACAACATTTTTCTGTCTTTATGTCACACAACCTTAAACGACGAAGAGAGAAGGTCATTATTTGTTTAACAGTGCATTGAAATATAATAGAGCATGGTGATGTTCTACATGAAAGCATATAATTCAAGCTGCTAGCACCAAGGAGAATCTGAAAGATCTTTTTTTTGTTCATATGTTAGGAATTATGTGCTCTATAATAAAAAGGATACAGTCTCCACATCTTCTGTTTCAGTTTTCACTTTCTCTTTTCCTCTTTCTCTCCCTTTGTCTCAATATCTCATTCTGTCCAGTCAGCGCAGGAGGAGAAAGGGGAGTAATGTTGGCTCAGGTGCTTGATTGTCAGAACACTCACTTACTGTGTATTTACATGTTGGGGAGGGAGGAAACAAATGTTCACCGACCACACACACACTCACAACAGCATGCACACATAACCAAGATGTATCACTCTAATTGTGTAAACAGCAATATTACACTCAGACCTTCCACCCCGCCTCCACTCCCCTTTCTCTCATGGCCATGATGTAATTACCAAGGCACTTAATAAGTCATTGAGGGACTTGGAGTGGACAAAGTGAGATTTACCACTTAATGAATAGAATCTGTTCTGCTCTTATTTAATAAATGTCAAAGATAAGACTGTTTGTAATGTAACATCTGACTGTAAGGCCATTCACTAAGATATACACCAAAGGAGAGACCTGTCTGGACAATGGTGTAAAATATTTTTCGAACATCTGTTAAGCTTTCCTTTGAGAGCCTCATAAAGTTTCACCGCAGAGTTTTGTGGTGGTTTTCTGGATTTTTCAATATATCCCAATAGGGAGGCAGCAGCTTGCTCAGTGAACCGTGGTCAGTTCAAAGCACTGAGAGGAGTTTGAATAGTGTTGAGGACGATGATGTATAGCAGACTGGACCACCGGGGTCATGGCTTTGGTGTACCTCTTTTGTGTGTTCGTTTGGGTATGCGTGTGTGAAAAGATTTCCTAGATCACACTCACACGCACAAATACATACACCAAACAACAATTAATAGTATTGCGTAGTGGATGAATTAACCTTTGTATCAACCTGGTCATTACTTCAATACTGTAAATATTCTTTAATGCTCCTAAAACTATTAGAAACATGTAGATAATCCTACAATAATTATAATTAGTAGACAACATAAAAGGCCACAATTTTGACCACACTATTACCAACAACTAGATGTTCCAACATAAGCACTTAACAACACAAGGGCAGAAAGAACCAAGGCCACTACAACAGTTTACTTTCAAAACTGTTTTTTATTATTTACCTGGCACTTCAGCTGGATTTTTCACTATACTACCAGATTATAAATCACACATTGTTGTCAAGAAATTAGCTTTTTCTCAGAACCACAGTGGTACAGACTAATCTCCATCCTTTGAGGAGCTACTGGCGGCTACGGTTGTGTGGGATGTTTACGCTCTTCTCACTACTTTCGACTTTCTAGTTTTCCAAACTGATTGCAATGACAGCTTCTAAGACATATCTGTGTTCGTTTTAAATGCCTTCTACTTTTAAATTCCACACCCCTAGTTTGTAACCCATGCTTTCTGTTAAAAATTGTAAATCGTAAGTGCCATAACCCAGCCATAACCCAGATGACATCATCAGGGTTTGTTTTCGACTTTGGAAAACCCCATTCATATACAGTTTTTGAACTCATATATTACACTGAAATTCATGTTTAAAATTGGTGGAGAGTCCCTTTCAGTAGAGTGCACTCCAACCCGACCAAAACAGAAACTTGGTGTCATGTGAAACTTTGTGTATAGAGTGGCTTTGTTTTCTCCATTTATTTACACTATACACCCACAGGGACGCATTAAGATTAAAGAAGTTAGAGCAATGTAGTGGAAACACAGTTACCAAACGTCAGAGCGGAACAACAACATTGGGTAAAAAATATCAGATTCAGGATGTGAGGGTCTTCCTATTAAAGTTAAACCAGAATACAAGACCGAAAATATATCACAAGTGTTTTGTGCACATATGGTGGCAATAAACAAGAAGAGGGAACAAGATGCTTTCCGGAGAGTGCTTAGTGCCTTTCCCCAAATGTTTCACCAAATGTGCCAAAGTTGGCTTTGCAGAAAGTAAACAACACATTTTAGGGCAACCTAGAGGTTATCATTTAATGTAACATCATACCAGATTCCCAGGATGCTTTAATGAGACTTGTGTTGTCTTCTCCTCAGTGTGTGTGTCTTGTGTATGCGTGCTCTTGTATTACGTGGCCATGCATGTTATTGATTTATTTGCATGCTAACTTGCAGCAGGACCTATTTTCCCATAGGAGACAGATCATGTATCCACATCTGTGAGCGTCCACTGTGTGCTCATCACTTGGATGTTACTGTACGCTTTTGTGTTTATGTTTGTATTACGTTAGCTGGATTAGTGCAGTTTTGTGGGTGTGTTTGCATCCATCACTCAGAGAATATGCGTGCGTTGAATGTATTTGTGTGTCTGTGAATACTCCACCCTTTTTCTTTTTTTTCTTTCTTTCTTTCTCCCTCGTAAGCGGTTGTTTGTGTGTGTCTGTTCTTAATGATTACAGCCACAGGATAAACAACAACACGATAAAACAATTACAATTAAGCACATGTGTGAAGCCAGAGACTGAGAAAGTACAGAAAAAACAAAATAAGAGGTGCAAAAGACAAGACAAGAGAGTACAAGGTGTGAGAAAAAATGGAAAATGTGATGAAGATCACTTCAGTGGCTGGTCTCGAAGACTCGAGGCGCTCCCACGTCCCTCTGCTCTCTCCCTTGGACGACCCTGCTCCCCTCTGTCTGCATTGGGAGAAAGGAAACGGACGAAGGATTTACTGTTGGGTCCTGACTTGTACACATTCCTGGTGTTGTTTTTCTCCCCTCGGCCCCTCGGCCATACCAAAGGCCTCTAAAACAACAGGCTGTCAGGTTGTGACAGCTGGCTTCAAACAGCTCCTACAGCAGCCCTGCACCCAGGTTCCCAGCCTCGCCATGGATCTGTGTGTGTGTTTGTGTGTGTGCATGTGTGTGGGTGCACGGATGGTTATGTGCGTGAGTGGGTAGATAAGTGTTTGTTTGGTCTGTACATGTGGATGTATAGCTGCTTGTGTCAGTGTCTGTGTGTATGACTTGGAGATAAGTAGGACTTCAGTCGCTAAGACTTAACGTTTAAACCCCTTCTTTGGTGTGTGTGTGTGTGTGTGTGTGTGTGTGTGTGTGTGTGTGTGTGTGTGTGTGTGTGTGTGTGTGTGTGTGTGTGTGTGTGTGTGTGTGTGTGTGTGTGTGTGTGTGTGTGTGTGTGTGTGTGTGTGTGTGTGTGTGTGTGTGTGTGTGTGTGATGAGCCCAGGTGGCAGTGTGGCTTTGAAGCACTGCAAGCCTCCTTATGATTCCCCTGGCCATCCAGGTGTGTGTGGGCTGGCCCGTCTGTCTCAGGCAGAGAAGGCCCTTTTTGTCTGAGCTTTGTCAACCAGGAGAACAGCATTGATCCCTTTGACTCACTCCCCCCCCACTCCCCTCCACCACACCTTCAAGTGACTCCCCAGCTTCAGGTGTGGGAGCTGGGAGAAACCAAAGCGCTGTGGAGGTTGGGTTGTCGGGTGGGGAATAAGGGCTCCTCTAGGTGAGCAGGAGCAGCCCCCTCTTAGCACTAATGGGATAATTGTTTGCACTCCACAGGTGCTGACCGTCCAAATGAGGTCACAGCTCAAGTGTGGCTCTTCAGAAGTGGAGGAAGATCGGAATTTATTCCACAGAGGACTGGCAAATGGGAAACAAACACCCATGCGCGGGCACACACACACACAAAGGGACACATTGGTTATGTTTTGTTTTCCATAAGCAAGGGTTCTGGATAGTACCTGGTTTTCATAATTCACTTGACCCTGATTCTTTTTTAATTACAGTCTGCAAAACCATGCGATGGACTTTTGATGAAGCACAGACATCTAACCTTTTTGGTTTCTAATGATAGGATCCACCACGAGAACACACACACACACACACACACACACACACACACACACACACACACACACACACACACACACACACACACACACACACACACACACACACACACACACACACACACACACACACACACACACACACACACGTACGTACACTGAAAGATAAACTCAAAGTCAGATATAAACCCCCTAGTGTCATTGTTCTGTGGCTTTGATGGTCTCATACAGGTATTTTCCTTACGATATTTCCTGTGCTTTTGAATCATTCATTGTGTCCGACCACCACTGAGTCTTTAGGAAAGCCCCTTGATATCTCTATTGTCTCTTATCCACAGGTATTTACAGTCACATCTTGTTGTCTTGTCGCTTTAATTCCCAGTAATTTCCCAGAAAAAGAGTGTTGTTATTTGGAAAAGCTGGATGTTCCCCTCTGCTTTTCATAAAGGGTCGTTTGGCTCAAATTGCAAAAAACATATTAAGGGATAATCTCCCTTACCAATGAAATGGGTTACAGGGAGGTCCGGGTATTTTTTCATTATGTATCTGGATTAGTGTTGTCACGATACCAACATTTTGGTTTCGATACCGATACCAAGTCAAGAATTGCGATTCCGATTCTTTTTCGATACTTTTCTTAAAAAAAGGGAAACAGTCTTAAATATAATCAGGGATGCAAACTCATCAGGTATGAAAAAGGTGACAAGGATCCGAGCCCCCGACCCACAGAATATCGGCTTTAAAATTAGGAATAACAGATGATTTTAGCAGTCAGAACAACTAAAGCAGCAGTGTTACTAAGAACAGAATCGCCAAAGAGTCACATCTAATATAAATATATATAAAAGCATTTATTTTAATTGTGTAGCAGTGAGTTTAACATTTTGGCAGCACTGTTGAGCATTTTGAAAATGTATTTTCATGCCTCTGTGCAAGGCTTAGTCTTTCTATCTGTATGGTCAATGGTGTAAAGTAACTAAGTTCATAAACTCAAGTACTACTTGGGTACAATTTTGAGATACTTGTACTTTATTTAAGTATTTCAATGTTTCTTTTGCTACTTTGTACTTCTAATCCACTACAGTTCAGAGGTACATGGTGTACTTCTACTCCTCTACAGTTCAGAGGTACATGGTGTACTTCTAATCCACTACAGTTCAGAGGTACATGGTGTACTTCTAATCCACTACAGTTCAGAGGTACATGGTGTACTTTTACTCCACTACATGTATTTAATACCTTTAGTTACTTTAGATGTGGACAAATGATGTGAAATATAACCAAGTGTTGAATCAGACTTTAGTTCCACCTGGAGTAAATCCACCAGCTACCCTGCAGTCTACAAAGTCATTCAGACTAGCTGCACCTTCACCAGCTTTGAGAACACTTTCATGATCAATCATTATAAAACACATCATATATATTATTCTGAAATGGACCAATCTGCACAATGACTACTTTTACTGTCGCTACTTTTTACTTTTACTGTAACAGAGTATTCCTACACTCTGGTGCTTCTAGTACAAGACCTGAGTACTTATACTTTTACTGTCGCTACTTTAACTATATTTTGATGATAATACTTTTGTACTTTTATTTGAGGATCATTTTGAATGCAGGATTGTTCCTACATTCTGGTACTTCTACTTTTACTCAAGTACAAGATATATATTTATACCACCTCCGTTTATACCCTATGAAAAAACTAATAGAAAACGAAGGCTAAAGCTAACGTTAGCAGATAGTGATGCTAGTTTGCTAGTTAAGTTTGCTCAACGATAATATTGCGACAGAAAAACTTTTCAGTGCACATCATGCTCTGCCGCTCCGACAGGGAGCTCTGCTCTGAACACCTGACTTCTGGCTCGTTCACAGACTTCTGGCGTCTTTTTTGTCAACAAGCCGAGGCGCAGCGGCAGTTTCACTCCCTCTTTCAGCCATGCTTCTAGTTTTCTCACATGCTCTGGCAGCTAGCGCGTGGCCGCGTGCACGAGAGAGGGGAGGGACTTAGAACGTGCTTGAGAGGAGCGGGACTGCAGGCACGGCTGCAGTGCAGCGAGTGGAAGCAGAGCGCTGAACACACACGGCTCTTATTAAAACGGCGCTTTTTCACGGGAGTACTTTTCCCCGTCATTCTTAAAGTACCGATACTAATGAAACGGAGGAATCGTACCGTTTTTAACGGCAGGGTATCGCGGTACCTTTCAAGTATCGTTACACCGTGCAACACTAATCTGGATAAATAAAAAAAGAAATGGAAATGAGTGTCAAGAAATGAAATCCAGAATACAACAATAAAGTTATTAAGCGACAAATACAAAACAGTCTTCACCTAATCTCTGCTTACTTTCTGTTGACTGGAGCTTTCAACATAGCACAGTTTCTCAGTAGATATGAAACAATTATTCCATGTTCAAAAGAAAAGGCCGTACTTTGTGCCTTAATACGTTTATTTCAATGTATTAGTATTTAACCATACTCAAAATGTTACCTTTTTACCCTCATCTTAACTGTTATTCCACTTAAACCATGGCCTGTATATATGCTTAAACTCATAGTTGTACTCACTGGAGATGGACCCTTCTGCCACTGAGGCAGTATATTATATGCACTTTTTGCGCATGCAGGTTTGTCTCTTACTGGCCATTAAGTTGTGAGTGGTTTCCTGGCTGTTTTGCAGTACTCCAGTGTTTTTACAAAGGGAAATCATATATTAACTCGCTCTCCTGTCCATAGGAAGGTCAAAGTCCCAGGTCAGCTCCTTTTTTTTGTTCTTGCTCATCGACACTTCTCGAGGGCATTTAAAGTTCAGACAGAAAAAAAGTACTCCTAAGTGTTTTCTACAGTGATTGTACATTAAAATGTGTTTAGATCACTGAAGTGCACTTTGGAAACTATAATGTGGAATTTAAAAACAATCCTCCAGGCCCGTCTCTCGTCTGAACGCTGCTTTAGGCCCGATGCCACAGTGCAGACTGAAGTCACAATGGGAGACATCACAGAGTCACGGCCTGTAAATGTTAGCTTTAGTTTCTTTTACATCAACAGTTTACCCATCTCTAATTGGAACATGGCCCCCCTCCCTCCTCTTTCTATCCAAACACATAGACATGCATGCGCACACACATTCACTCACACATCCAGATATGCTCACACAGTCAGGCGTGCACATACACATCCAGTGGAATTATGGGAACATCTGGAGGAGCTCATCCAATGCACAGACAAATGTTTCCTGGAGAGCACCAAAAGAACCATCAGAGGGGCTTCAAACAGCCCGCCACTGCTAACACAAACACACACACACACACACCTCATGATCAGATGAGCGGAGGGAACAAAGAGCGTCTCTTTGCACTCGAAGGTATTACAGCACTTACAGTGAACTCTCAGAGCACAGAGGCTGTCTTTCTTCTCCGCCAGTGTCTCATCCACACATCCTGATATTTATGCTGCCCAGCCAGGGTCGCTGCCCCACCAGGACACAGAGAGAGCCAAGGAGCATTGGGAGCTTCTCGTGAAACAATTTCAGCATGTCAGGGTCAGGCTGTCTGGCCTCTGACAAACCTCCACCACCCCCAGAGTGCAGCAAGGAGGAAAGATCAATACACTGCATGTGTAAGTATGGTATAGAGGTTAAGAAGAAGCTACTGTCAATCCTTTTGAGGAATACATAGATTAGGGCAGATGAAATGGAATGCAGATAGATTTGGAATAACAGTTACTTCCCCAAATGTTTGCCTTTCATCTAGAAAGAATATTTTTGACCCTCACATTTAGAGATTTCTTTAAAGCACTGTCAATTAGTGAGAGAATTTGAAACTCTCCCTTTGTAATCTTTGGCTTGTTCTTGTTTGGAGTTATTATTCATTGACAAACTGTTTGTCTGCTTTCTAGAAAAGTTAAGACTCTTGTTGTTTCATTGTACCATCTCACCATTTCACCGACCATCTCTCTCATTTTCTTTCAAGTTTCACACTTCCCTCTGCTGTTGTAATATCTGACCTCATCAGTAAATCCAAGCCATCTACCTGTCAGTTAGACCCTCTTCCTACCCCCCTGGTAAAAGCCTGTCTACCTTCATTGTCCTCCCTTATAACTGTCATCATACACTCCTCCCTCACCTCTGGTCTTGTTCCCTCACTTTTCAAATCAGCCGCCATCACGCCCAGCCCCATACTGAAGAAACCTGGTGCAGACCCCAACAATTGTAATAACTACCGTCCCATATCTAACCTACCATTTCTCTCAAAAATCCTGGAAAAAACTGTTGCATCCCAAATCCATACCCACTTGTCTGACAATAACCTGTACGAACAATTTCAATCTGGTTTCCGCCCCCATCACAGCACAGAAACAGCACTGGTGAAAATCACTAACGACCTCCTCATGGCAGCTGACTCCGGACTATTAACTATCCTCATCCTCCTTGATCTTAGTGCAGCTTTTGACACCATTTCTCACAGCATCCTCATTGACAGACTGACCTCCATCGGGATCACTGACACACCCCTCCTCTGGTTTAAATCATATCTCTCTGGCCGCACTCAGTTCATCCAACTCAAAACCTTCAAATCACAGCCACTTCCAGTCACGACCGGTGTTCCCCAGGGCTCTGTCCTGGGGCCTCTTCTTTTTATCATCTATTTACTTCCTCTTGGCAATATCTTCTGTAAACACAACATGCACTTTCATTGCTACGCAGATGACACCCAGCTCTACTTGTCCTCCAAACCAACCACCATCCTCCCTTCATCCTGTCTGGCTGGCTGCTTACAGGACATCAAATCCTGGTTTTCCTCTAACTTTCTCAAACTTAACGACAGTAAAACCGAGGTTCTCCTCATTGGCACAAAATCCACCCTAACCAAACCTGACAGTTTCTCCATTACGATAGACAACTCTTCAGTCTCCCCCTCCCCTCAGGTTAAGAGTCTGGGTGTCATCCTCGACGGCACACTTTCATTCAAAACTCACATCAGTAATATCACTCGGTCTGCCTATTTCCATCTACGCAACATCAACCGCCTCCGCCTGTCCCTAAGACCACCGCCATTCTTGTTCACACCCTGGTCACTTCCCGCATCGACTACTGCAACTCTCTTCTCTTTGGTCTCCCTCTCAAATCCATCCACAGACTTCAACTGGTTCAGAACTCTGCTGCCTGCATCATCACCAGAACCCCCTCCATTAACCACATCACTCCTGTTCTTCAGCAACTTCACTGGCTCCCCGTCAAATCCTGTATAGTTTTTAAGATTCTGCTCCTTGCCTTTAAGGCCATCCATAACCTCACTCCTCTGTACCTCTCCGACCTCCAGCACATCAACACACCCATCCGCACACTCAGATCTTCTGCTTCCCTCAGCCTCACTGCACCCCCCTTCCATTTAACCACCATGGGGTCTAGAGCCTTCAACCGCTCTGCACCCGACCTCTGGAACTCCCTCCCACCTGACATCCGCAACACTGACTCTCTCCCCATTTTCAAATCACGCCTCAAAACATATCTCTTCACACTCGCATATCCACCCTGATCATTATCCATCACACATCCTCTGTTTTCATTTATTTGGTTATTTGATTGATTTATATACTAAATTGTCTTGTTTATGTCTCTTATGCTGGTGTTATGTATTGTGTATCTTGTTTTTTATGTGTTTGTACGGCGACTTTGAGAGCCTTGAAAGGCGCCTATATAAAATAAATGAATTATTATTATTACACTGAACAAAAATATAAATGCAACACTTTTGTTTTTGCTCCCATTTTTCATGAGATGAACTCAAAGATCTAAAACATTTTCTATATACACTAAATAACCATTTCTCTCAAATATTGTTCACCAATCTGAAAAACTCTGTGATAGTGAGCACTTCTCCTTTGCCGAAATAATCCATCCCACCTCACAGGTGTGGTATATCAAGATGCTGATTAGACAGCATGATTATTGCACAGGTGTGCCTTAGGCTGGCCACAATAAAAGGCCACTCTGAAACGTGCAGTTTTGCTTTATTGGGGGGGTCTGGGGGGGTCCGAAAACCAGTCACTATCTGGTGTGACCACCATTTGCCTCACACAGTGCAACACATCTCCTTCGCATAGAGTTGATCAGGTTGTTGATTGTGGCCTGTGGAATGTTGGTCCACTCCTCTTCAATGGCTGTGCGAAGTTGCAGGATATTGGCAGGAACTGGAACACGCTGTTGTATACGCCGATCCAGAGCATCCCAAACATGCTCAATGGGTGACATGTCCGGTGAGTATGCTGGCCATGCAAGAACTGGGATGTTTTCAGCCTCCAGGAATTGTGTACAGATCCTTGCAACATGGGGCAGTGCATTTTCATGCTGCAACATGAGGTGATGGTCGTGGATGAATGGCACAACAATGGGCCTCAGGATCTCGTCACGGTATCTCTGTGCATTCACAATGCCATCAATAAAATGCACCTGTGTTCGTCGTCCATAACATACGCCTGCCCATAACATAACCCCACCACCACCATGGGCCACTCGATTCACAACATTGACATCAGAAAACCGCTCACCCACACGACGCCACACACGCTGTCTGCCATCTGCCCTGAACAGTGAAAACCGGGATTCATCCCTGAAGAGAACACCTCTCCAACGTGCCAGACGCCATCGAATGTGAGCATTTGCCCACTCAAGTCGGTTACGACGACGAACCGGAGTCAGGTCGAGACCCCGATGAGGACGACGAGCATGCAGATGAGCTTCCCTGAGACGGTTTCTGACAGTTTGTGCAGAAATTCTTTGGTTATGCAAACTGATTGTTGCAGCAGCTGTCCGAGTGGCTGGTCTCAGACGATTTTGGAGGTGAACATGCTGGATGTGGAGGTCCTGGCTGGTGTGGTTACACGTGGTCTGCGGTTGTGAGGCCGGTTGGATGTACTGCCAAATTCTCTGAAACGCCTTTGGAGATGGCTTATGGTAGAGAAATGAACATTCAATTCACGGGCAACAGCTCTGGTGGACATTCCTGCTGTCAGCATGCCAATTGCACGCTCCCTCAAAACTTGCGACATCTGTGGCATTGTGCTGTGTGATAAAACTGAACATTTTAGAGTGGCCTTTTATTGTGGTCAGCCTAAGGCACACCTGTGCAATAATCATGCTGTCTAATCAGCATCTTGATTTGCCACACCTGTGAGGTGGGATGGATTATCTCGGCAAAGGAGAAGTGCTCACTATCACAGATCTTTTCAGATTTGTGAACAATATTTGAGATAAATGGTTATTTTGTGTATATAGAAAATGTTTTAGATCTTTGAGTTCATCTCATGAAAAATGGGAGCAAAAACAAAAGTGTTGCATTTATATTTTTCTTCAGTGTATTATTAAACCCTTCCCACAGTACAGATATGATCTGAAATCTACAAATTAAGCCCACACAATGGCCAGGCCTACAAGACATCACTCATTAAAAAGGGCCCATCCGCCCAAAAACACTTTACTGCTTTGACCTAGTCAAATTAACTTTAGACTTTTTATCCGAACATCACAGATCCCACAGTTGCCTCAAAGTGCCACAAGAGGAGACACATTGCATTCAGATTTAGACTTAAACATAAACAGGAGTTTTTCATTTGAGTGTTCAGTACCAACACTCAAATGGGAAATATGATAGTGCTCAATGTTACATTTAGTAGAATTTAGGAAAAAAAGAACACCTAAATGTTTTCCTATTAATGAAAGTCACTTTTAACTCTCCACAGAAGTCTCAACTCAGCTTTTTTCTCTTCTTTTTTTCTTCCCTTCCTTTTCATCTCTCTATTCGTCTTGTCAGACACGACAGAAAAACACAGTTTATCATTATCACCCCCTCTCACCTGAGACCTCACCTCTTGTCTCCCCTCTCGCTCTACTTCCTGACACCCCCTCCCTCCACCCGCTCGGCCCTTTCACCCTTCCTCTCCCCTGCCACTACCCATCCCTTCACACGTTCGCTCCTCCCCTCCCTCCCCCTCCTCACCTCCTTACCACCTAGTGAGCACATTTCCTTACTCCCTCCCTGCCAACAAAGGGAAAAAAAGAAGCTTTTACTCATTAGCGGATGACCTTTGCCCCCAGGCCACATTTTAAGAGGCTCTACTTGACTCCTGACATGGCCGTCAGCAATCAAAACATGTGCGTTCAGTGCATATAGACCTGGAAAAGCGGTGTGTATTGATGCTTGGCTTGATGTGTGTGTGACAGCAGTCTGACAGGAGACAGACAGGTTCACTAACTACTGCACAACCTCTGTGCTGGTTCCTCTGTCCCGGGGCCGGACGCTGGCGATGGTTCCCCACGATCGAGATGGATCACTCCCTCTCTCGTACTCCTCATGTGGCCGTTAGACGTAGCCCCATTAGCTTTATCACCAATGTGTGTGTTTACTCATTGGGAAAGGTGAAGGGTTTAGGCATAGCGTGTCAGAGTCAGTGCGTAATGGCGTTGATTCTTTCCTAATTGCTCGCAGAAGTTGGATGTGGTAAGCTTGTTTAAGATCTGATGTGTTTGTTTTTCTAATTTCACTGACAGGATGCAAACGCACATATGCTGTTTATCACACTCTTGGCCTATCTCCCTCTCCCACATTCTCACACACAATATGCTTGATGTACAAATGTTAAATGCAACTTTTTTCATCTTTAAACTCACTGGATTTTGGGGGGAAAATGACAAAAACAGCGAAAGAGTGAGTGAAAATGTGAGCTAACCTGAGGCTGTCTCGTGCCCCGGTCAGCCTTTTAATGAGGAAGCTGACAGCATATTCCCCGAGGCTAGGTGCTGCTACTGTAGTAATAGCCCTTCATTGCTGACAGATTCATGCACACTCCACGTTTGATGTGGCTCTCTCCTTCTGCTTCAACCTCGGCTCGTCTGCTTTTGGAAAGTATTTCTTCCAGGGAAAACAGAGCTTTTCAAAGGACAGCAAGAAACCAAGCAATTAAGGTCCTCTTTAACCTGTTTTACTGTGTGGTAATGTGACATAGCTCTGGGTGCCTCTGACACTAATATAGACATGTCTGCTCCTAATGTGGCAGCAGAGGGCTGGTATTGTTGCAGTTGAATGTTGCAAACAACAATGATTATGATATTTTGTCATCAATTGCGACATTTTAAACCACTTTAAAGCAAATCCTTAATTTTTTTAACAGGAAACAAACAGAAGAAGAAAATAACAAATCAGTCAGCCTTAGGGATCGTAGAAAAATGATTAGGAGAGGAGAGGGGTCAAGGCAGGGAGAGGGGTTATGTTTTTTTCTTTGCTTTTGGCTGAAGGGAAGGTCTTTCAGAACGCAAGTGGAGGTGATTTAAATGTATTTAAATGTACTTCCCAGGTTGTACGATTTTCAGTTTTACATTTTTTAATCAAATAGAAACACCACAAAGATGGCTCTCGTTTTGTTTTTTAAAGCTGTGCTCTTATTAAGTCTGTCTGGGAAAACACTTCCACATGAGACAGGAGTCAGACATTTAATAAATGAATTAAGGGACATGTATATCGGGCGATAGCATATTTTCATCTTAATTATATATTTATTTTTCATGACATCTCTCAATGTATAATTGCAATATTTTACATTCTGTCATGTTTTAATTCATATACGATTTTGAGATTTTTCTCTCCAAACCAATCATTTTTGTACAGTCCCCAACTGGTTTTAAAGTTGGACGTTGCGAGTCGGGTGTTGGAGGTCAGGGTCGAGGGCCTGGAGGGACCCGCGCTGGGCAGATAAGGAGGAGGTTGTTGGTGGACCCTCGTCTGGGGCCTGTCTTCACCAGTCAACACTTGTATTTGGACAGGGGTTTATTTTCAGCCCCTGCGTCGACGTTTAGCACGAAAGCCTGCAATATCCCAGCCCGAGCAGCATCGGTGACATGTGGCCACCAGATTCCTTCAGAGCTTTTTTCTCCTCCTCCCTTACACTCCCCCCCACCGCTCCTGCTGTTCCTCAGAAAACATTGTGTGCATGGCAGGAGCAAACATGCTCGGCCATCCTTCCTGTGAACCTGTAGAATGGCAGGACCCCCCTCTTTGCGAGGCCCACAAGACATCCCAACCTCCTCTCAGAACTGGTGAGACAACAAACCTTGAAGTTGGCTTTCTGTGACCTTTTAAAGGTATTTTAATGGCCCTATCTCCCCATTATTGAAATATTTGGTGGGGAAGGGTAATTGTATCTCTGTGAAGTGGAAAACAGCAAATCCTGCTTGAAAAGGCTACCCTCTAGTGTTTAAAGCCATTATGGTTCACATCAACGCTTTTAAAAGTCTCCTTTCGCATAGAGTGGGATTAATCATAGCACAATTAGTGCCGTGTTTTCACACCACGGTTCACAACATAATAAACTGTTGAAAACCACAAATGATTAATACAAGCACAAGCAATAATAATAGGCCTAAAGGTACAAATGATCCGTACAGTAGGCCCATTCCCTTGATGCAGATGCAGAGAAATATGGGGCTAGGGTTTCACAACTCTTGTTTTTTTATCCCTACTTAGGTCAACATTGCCTGAGCATTGCTTTACTTTTAGCGAACTCCAAGATGTAAAAGTGTTTGCAAGATGATTGCTTTCAAAACATTGCTATTTACTCCAAACCAAAATAGACCGCATGCAGGGACTGAGGAGCTCTATTTCCACTGCTGAGGAGGGTCTGTGTGATGTAGTCCATGATAAGGGGAGGGAGTTTGATTCAATGATGAGTGTGTAATGTAAAGATGACAAACCTTAATAAACTCTTCCCTTATGCAAATAACGCTGTTTTTTTAATATTTTTTTAATATTAAGTCTCAAAAGCTCTATAAGACCATGTTTCTGTTTAACTTAGTTGTGAATTAAATCAAGGAAAGACGTGTGCAATTATTTACCTTTCTACGGCCCTAAAGAAAGGGTGTTGTGACACCCTGATTGGTCGAGGGGAAAAGCACCAAGCTGCTCTCAGTTCTTAATCGGGAGCCAACAGGTGATCTGAATGACCCTCCAATCAATTCATGGGGATTGACATTCAGCGAAAATACTTTGGGGGAAAGGAAATAACATCAAGCCCAAAAAATGAGCAATGCATCAAAGGAGCTAGATTTATAAAAGTATAAACCATAATCAGGGCTGAAAGAAGAGGCTATGAAATGAAAGTATTGCAATTGAATCACCACAATAACTTAACTTCCCTAGTGGCCAATAAAAGAGTCAATGTTTTATGTGCACAATGTGAATGCCCTTAAAATGCACTATAGATGTGGTCTTCGCAGAAAGTGTTATTGAAGTGTACACTCTCACTGCGGTGTGTTTGCTTTGGTCAGTCTCCCACGGATGCTGGACGGTTTTGTCACACCATCAAGCCTCCACTCTCAAACCAGGTGATGACAGCATTATTGTAGTTAGGTCCCCAAAGGGTTATGGTCAGTGTGTTAAAACATTATATAGGCCCTGACGGTCGAGAAGTGAGAAACATCTCTTTTCACCTGCTCTGCTCGCCTCAGTCTCTGGAGCCAGCAGACAGACTCCCATGGTTGTGTGAGGTCTTTGTCGAGCTCTTCATTTGTCTCCCTCACCCCTGATAGCAGAATACAGTAAATATTTGAGAGAGTTATTGCCGGGATCGGATTAATTACATGCAGTCTTGAGTTTCTGCAATACATCCTTTGTTCCCGGAGAAGTCACACAACATTAACAAGCTGTCAAGCTGTGAACTGACATGGTTTGTCTCAGTGACTCGGTGTTGGTTTGCCTTGACATTCTGTGTGTCTGAACGAGAGTGTGTCTCCCTGCCTCTGTTAAGACGACACACACTTATAATGTGCAGATTTTCATGTCCAGGAAGTTGAGTGTAAGTCAGAAAGAGAATAAGAGAAGGAGACAGTGACAGTGAAACAGCACCAGAGTAAGAAAGGGGGGGAGTAATGGAGCTTGACTAAACCAAGCGCTTGTACATAAATTGACATGTGCAATTAGGGAGATGTACACAGTCCCCCTGGTCTGTTTAAGATCTGGAATAGTTTCCTAACCGCTTCAAGATGCCCTGTTTTGGATTTGGTTTCAAATCTAAGTCGGGTTTGACCTTGTTGAATAATGGTGCCGGTGAAATTCACTGTGTTCTTTTTGGCCTGAGTCCAACTCTACACCATACCTGACGGCAAACACAGAAAGAGGTTTGGCTTCGCTGGAATCTGATGAATGGTGGACAAAATTGTGACCTGAACTTGGATTCCCAACATTAGATTTTGCAAGGTGGACATAAACACTTTTAGTTTCCTGTTTATATGGTGTATAAAGATAGGGGGGGTATTAAACTGGAGGAGCTGAAAATGTAGTTAGCTTACATGGCCTGGATACTCTCCGAATGCAATGCTTTCGGCAGCTGTCTCAAATTTCCTTCAGCAATGTTGCCTTCTTCTTTTACTAGTACACAAGTACTTGCACAAAAACGTCAACCTGTATCAGCTGCGATTAGCACTAAAAGTAGCAGATTGAAGCTCCAGAGTGCATCTCATGGGTTAAAGACAGCTGCCAACATCTGTAGCTGTGGTTAGCTTTTAATTGTGAGGCCCAGCAAGTGAGCGAGCAGCATGGTGGAGAGGGGGCTGGCAGGACCGCATTTTTCAGTCGAGTGTTCACAGAGCAGCTTTCCGGCCAGCCATGTGGACTCAATGATGGCGTCCAGGGGTGCGCTGTACTCCTATGAAATATTAAATCTGATCAGCCCCCAAGTGTGGACAGACCACCTGCAAGCAAGCGTGGCGTGCGGCGAGCCCCGAGATCAAATGTCCCCCAGCAACACGCACATGCACAAACATACACATGTATGCATGGGGGAAAAATACACCAATGTCCCCACACAGGATAAACCTGCAGGCCTGCACATGCTTACACTAATGGACATAAACACATACAACAAAAAAACCCTGAGAACATGGGAACACTCAAACAAATGTGGGAGGAGAGATCCGTACAATAATACATTTCCTGCCAGTGATAAAGAGAATACTTTTTATTGGAATTTTCCAAGCAGTAGCCTATCCTTTTCTCATGGAAAGGTCAATTTCACATACTCAGCTCCAATGAATACTTCTTATTCTCTCTCTTGAAACAATTAGCATATGCAGTGAACAGTGATGAAGAACAAGAACAAGAAAACATCTATGAAAGAAACTAAGGACTTGGCACTTTCAGAGACCAAAATGTAACTTAAGCCTACTTCGAAAAGCAGCCAAGAGGACAACGGGTGCTTGTCGACTGCCGTCCCCTTCAGGGCCTCGTTCATTTACACGTCGTGCAGTCGGTCCTCAGCCTCCCCTCTGCTCCCCCGCGGCATCTCTGCCTGCCCAGATGTGCAGCTGTTTATTTGGAGCAGCGATAAAAGCAGCTGGCCTGTCCTCCACATCCTCCAAATGAACAGAGGGGGTCGCCATTCTGCAGACAGACAACTGGCCGGCTCAGGTAATCCGATTTCACTCACTCAACACCAGGTGAAGAGTTTATTTTCTTAAACCTTCACTGCTCAACCATTGAAAGCATCCAGGGAAGAATAACACTGCTTAAATTAATATATAGTGTGACTATAGTGGTGTTTTTCAGGGACTTGTTTTGTCTTTTTCTTTTGTTTTTCACCTCAGGTTTATAACATGTCCTTATTAGTTAAACATAATATATTTGTGATCTTAGATGAGCATCAGGACTAAAAGAGAATATTTACACACACTTTTTTTGTTGTTGGCAGTATCACAGGAAGAAGAAATGTAAAAAATGTAATTACTTAATAAAACAGATTTCAACAGATTTTTTCTTCAAATTATCCTATTAATCTACACTAAAAGATACACATACTATAACTAAATTAACTAAACATAATAATTCTATAATGGTAAAGAATGGTATTTAAACATTTTCTTCAATGCAACACATCTTTAAACTATTTGTAATTAAGACTTCATCCTAAAATGTATTAGATCATATTTTTAAAACTCAATTCTAGTTTGTTTGCCAATTCATGCATCACAATTATTAATGGTATTAAGAATACTGAAAGATTTAAGGTTGAATAAATCACTGCCATGCACAATAATTGATCAATAAATATCAACCCCTTCATAACAGCAGCTCATGCAGTAACCCCTAACCATTCCATGGACACTAGTGACATCCAGTGGTCATGTTGCGTGTAATAACATTTCAAAATACATGTATTTTGTTATTCCATTTCTTGTTAGGGGGTGCTAAACTCTGACACAGCTGCAGACAAGAGATCTATATAAGACATTGTACAATTGTAAAAAAAAAAAAAGATGTGTAAAAATAATAGGTTTATAAATAGCTTAGGTTGTTTATGACTCTCCATACCGTATGTTACAGCAGAAGTTCACGCTGAGTGGACAGATTTGACCAAAACAACAGACGCTCATCAGAAAGTGATGATGTCAGTGAATGAGTCACATCCATAAATAACATCAGCACTCCAACTGAATATCACCAGGCATGATATGCTGCATTTACATCATTACCAAACACTGTTCATTTTAGCCAAGGTTTATCCATAATTCTGACTTCTGAGCACTATGGAGTTATACAAATCTTATAACAAACTTACTTTGTTACATCCAACCATATTTCAGATATGCCACCAGGCAACCTCTTCTTGGCCTCTTGAATCTAAACCCCACATGTGTTTCTCCCTAGGAGGGATATTTTAATAGAAGATAGCCATGTTAAGAGTGTAATGTGTGTCACAATGTCTTCTGTGGAAAATAAAGCTTGTTATTTATGCTTTTGTGAATACATCCAAACATGTTCTCACTGTATGTTTGTTTTACTACAACCTCTTTAGTTTACATTTTGCTCAGGGTTGCTTTTTCTTGAGTCAAATGCTCATGGGAAATAGTTCAAGTTTCATTATTGCTATTAGTAAAGACTTCCTTTATTGGAAGTGAGCTCAAATGATTGACAGGAATTAGCTGAGTAGAGAGGAAGCCTTGAGTACGGAAACTGGGCATAATTGTGAAACCAACATTTTGCTAAAGAGAAGTTAATGTTAAATGATGTTGGTTTAAACATTATGTTAACATTAACACATTTTTAAATGACTTGTAAATAGTTGGAGTTTGTATAAGATTTAAAAAAGACTCTGCGCTCAGCTTTTTGGAAAATGAGATTCAAGAATTGTTTGTTTCCACACTGTTTACTTCCCTGCCGGGCATGTGTGCCATCTGCCATCACCCAGGACACTTTAATAAAGGGCATTGGAAAAGTGCCAGATTTGCTGAAGCTGTGAGCTGAATTATGATGTTGTGTTTATGTCACCAACAGGATAATGGATCCAATGAAATATTTAGAATAGTATAGTGCAGTATAGTATTAATAACATACTGTGCACTGCATTTCCTAATTACTTAACCACTGTTTGTTTATTTATAGAAATAAGAAATCAAACACTTACCATTGGGTGGTCACAAGGTGGCGGTAGAGGACCACTTGCATTTACTCTGTATCCCTAAAACTGCAGAACCTCATGTGCACCTGCCTTCTCTGAGCCAAATGTACGCAGTACAATGCGTGCAGGGTAAATAACAACTGGGCTTTTTATAAGGTGTGCATTTCAACGTTGTGCTAAAGGTCCTGGCCATAGTGTAAACAAGGTGAGGTGTTGGAAAATCAGGCTTATTATACTTTAAGGACATCATTTTTAAAATTCACAAAACAGCCTGTGTGTGTAGACTACTCTGCAAGCTTTGTTTATAATGTAAATTAAAAGGCAAAACTCTGCAGGAAGAGAACCATCCATTGCTGCTGCAGACATTGACTTGCCCTTGGAATATATTTGTGAATGAATTCAGGCAGTGGAGCTCTATCCCTCCTCATTTGGATAAATGTCACGCGTTACCTAACAAGCGAATCAGTGTGTTTTTTTGTCATTCAAGAGAGGGTTAGACTGTCATTTTGTTGCCTTGGAGACTACAAATCAATAGCATCATGCAGTATCTTCTTGCCCATTCCCAATGAGAAGGTTCAGTCGCTGCTGCCGTCATCAGGGCTCGAGGGGCGGAGGGGTCGAGTCACCTGTGCTCTGATTGGCTCCTGCTGGTTATGCGCTGCCATTGAGGTTTTTTGGCCCGTGCAGAGAGGAGGTGTGTCTCCGGCTGAACAAGCAGACGCCTCTCGCATAAATACTCAACACAGCTGAGGTGATGATCAGACGCACCAAATTATAGAGCTGTGTTTTGTTCTCAGACTTCTTTCCCCGCAGAGTTACTTTCGGTTTACGTGAACGTGCTGTGCTGTGCTGCCGTGGAGAGAGGAAAGAAAGAGAAAAAGTAGTCCCCGGCTGTCATTAGATTCCCCAATCAGCAGAATTGGCAGCAGGTGTGAATTAATGTCTGTTTTCCCCCCGCATATATATTGGTGAGTACTCGCATCTTTTCCAGTTTCACCTGTCCACATGTTAGCAGCTGAGGTATGCTTGCCTTGTGCCTGATAGACATTACTAAATCATGTATCAAACACTGCTTTTGTTGGCTTTGCTCCTGACCGGTAAGAACAATAAAGTTGTGGTTTGTTTTGCTTGGTGATTTCCCTCAGAATATGACACCTTTGTTACACCCACTCTTGTTTCCTTTTAAGATGTTCTGTCAGGTGTTGCCCCTGGAGTTGGAAATGTCATGTCACACGGCTTGGATATTTTAAATGTTATTCTAGGTCTCAATTTATTTTTAGGAAATGATTGTCAGATTCCCACTTCATAAGTTGCCTGCATTTGATATGACCATTCTCAAAGGTCACAGTGGTCACACAGTGTTTTCTGTCAGCAATTGTTAGGGATGAAATGCACTTAAATAGGCCTACTTGTATTCCTTTTTATTTTTCAATGTTGAAAGTTGAAACGCATAGGCTTACTTTGCTGTATCCTCAGATAAAGTAAGACCCTGCATTCATTCTTTGGTCTTTAATACTGCAGGTGCAATTTAAGAAGAGATGCACTCTGCTCCTTATCTATCTATTATCAGTGACACTTTTTACATTTCCTTGTGCCATTCAGTACTCTCACTTGTTGATGTACTTCTTGAAACAGAGAGTGGGTTATAAGCCTTTCTGTTCTCATACCTGCCGATTGTTTTCCTGTCTGTAGAGAGGATATGCAAGATGCTTTGAAACATTGTTTTCGAGCACTGTTCAAACCTCAGCAGGCTTCTGGCTGTCTCTACCAGGAAATTCATGCTCGACCTCTTTACTGTAACCACACTTTGCTCTCTAGTGTGTGCCTACTAACACTAGATCAATGTTATCTTGTCTGTGATGTTACTTTTATGAACAAATGTTTATTAAAAAAGGCTTTTACTTTTATTTTTCAGAGGTATGTCTAAAAATCTTTGTGCGTTATTAGATTTGGATGCTGCGAGTTAACCTACACTGTGGTTTTCCATTTGTCTGAACAGGAAGACATTTTTCTGACAACAATAGCTGGAGCTCATCTCACTTGTATGCATGGCATCATATGAAAACTAAGTGCAAGCTGCTAGACAGATAAGGTCAATAAGATGTTCATTCTCACACCCATCACTTATAGATTACCACAAGGCACTGGAGCACTAGCTGATCCATGATTTCATTTCAGCGGTAGACTCAACCCATAGGTATCTGGATACAACCCATTCATTCCATCACACTCCTGGGGGTCTTACTGCGTCCCCGCACCACCCACATACCTGCGCAGCTGTGTGACTCCGGCATGGCACGTCAGTAACTTTGCCCTGTCTCCACACAGGCTGAGATTTATGATGGCTGTAGTAGGAACTGTGGGGTGGCAGAGGGGAAACAATGTTGATAACGCATCATGCATATTCTCCCTCTTGTGGAGTGAGATTGTTGCGGAGACCACTTGGCTCTTGTCATCGCCACTACTTTCCAGCAGACAGGAGCAAGCATGGCCTTGGGCTTTTTATAGCCTTAAGACGGGTGGATGAACCCGGGGCCATGCTTGGGTAATTGTTAGCGAAATTATTGACCTAGACTCCTAGATATGACGTACAGGACCAACCCTGACGTCTGTTTATCTCCTTTAAGGACTTAGGCTGCTTCAGCCAGAATGTTATTGTTCCCATTCTGTGACCGGGCAACACTAGGTCGCAGATGGTCTGTTGTTGTGGGTGCACTGGGACACTTCCTCCTTTGTTGTTTGTGGACTCCAAGGTATGACATCTCAGTGTGCCCAACTGTTTAAACTATCTTATCAAAATATGTTGATTACTCTCAGTGAAACCAGTTAAATGGGCTAACGAGAGAGAGGCGCGCCAGAATTGATGTGGCAAACCACACGTGCAGTCAGACCGTGACTGCTGTGACTTGTGATGTGAATCCTCCGGCCGAAACTCCAATCAAACCTCCAGTGTTTGACATCAAAGCTCCTGCTCTACCGTGTCTCTTTCCTGAGTCGGTGACTCCCACTGCATTGCTGCTACACAGAAGTTTCCCTTACAGTAATGACTGAGTCTTTGAGCATCTTACAGAATGTTTTTTTTTTTTTAGCGGTCCTAGATAAAGGTGTAAAGCCAGTGTGGCAGATGGCAGTACTGACTTTAACACCTAGTTCTGTTAAAATGTGACTGCCCGTGTATGAATTGCTATAACATGAAGCGAGTGCTACTTTTCACTATAATGAGGTGAGGTAGTTGTTGTAAAAGTAGAAATGGCTGCTAAACACTGGGTCAGCGCTTTTGTTGCTGATGTATTTATAATTGACAAACAGTTTTAGCTTTGAACTTCAGTAATCCTTCCGATACGGGCTTTGGACACTCAGTCTGTACATGACTAAACTTCTTACATGCTGTCTATCTGTGCCGTGGCATTAGGAGGAGCGTTATTGTATGTGGGTCAGGAGTTACAGAGGGTTACTGTCGTCATCATCAGCCACTGTCGTCATTGATCAATAAAGGCCATTAGAAACATGCTAGTGCTGATGTATTCTATTGAGCTTACTTTGAACTAGCTGTGGTCCATGCTGATCTTACATCAAACATATACAGGTTACTTGTAAAACACTTAACGGCTCCTTAAGGAATAAAGTATTCATCTCTGTGTGAGGGACGCACTCATCAGCCCTGCATGACACACAGCAGTAATAGATGGGACTGTGGTCCATGTTTGTTTCCTCCTAGGTTAACTTGTTACTTGTGCACCCCCACTTCCTCCTCATTGTGCCCCTTTATGTTTTATTAGGCCGATGTTCTGTTATTCTTAGCCGAGCAGGATGTTTATACGATCCCCGAACAGAAATATGACTGGCAAGGCCTGAGTGTTTATCTTTCTTTCCCTTCCCTCCTGCTCCTCTTCTCCTCAGGTCTTCACTGTCATTGTTCCTCCCTCCGTCCCCACCTCCGCCCTCTCTGCATCCCACTTAAAGATGAAATAAGTTTAAGAGCAGCCGCGGCTGACATTATTATTTCCATGTTTAACCTTGCGTTCCTTCAAGCCCCCTCCTTTTTCATATTTGGACATCCGTCTAGTCTTTTGGTCAAGTAAGCCATGTCCTCTAACTGGTGCAGTAAAGGTTACTTTACGTAGATTCAACCAGAAGCCTTTAAATGCTGTGTCAGTGTTTCCTCATGAGGGAGATGAGGGGTGTGTAAATGTAGGGATGGAAAAACTGATTGATAGATGCCATTGCTTTAGGGGTTAATGATCTCTGGCCATGAGTGACTCATGTCACATGACACTCTGCTCCTCAGGATGAATGTGTGTTAAATGTTCTTTGGTATTGACTTCTCTTTGATGACTGCAGGTTTTCCACAACATCGTCAATGTGTCATTCATTCATTCTATAGGCTATATCAGAAAGCCATGAATGGAGCCCTAACTTTTACTAAATTACACTTCCAAGAATTTGATGTAAAATGCAAAAAGGGAGAAGATTTGGTCAGCAAACTGTTGAGACCAAAACAAGATCTATCTATTAAATAATGTGCTTCCATAAACTTTATGTCATACCAAAGAGGATTATCGAATTTCCTCAGTTACCTTGGTCTTACTTTTCAATCAAATGAAACCCTAATTCATAAAGATATTATGTGTCCACCACAGTTCTCTGTGACAGTTTGTGTAAGATAAACCTCTTTTTAAATTTAAGATAATTCATGTTCCAGTAAACATGGATATTTATAGATTTCTCCAAGAAGAGTATTCTGAGCGTGAGTTTTGTATGAGTCATACGCTGTTTTGATGTGAATAAAACCGGTGAATGGTAAAATACATTTCTCTGAACACATGTTAACATAATTGGTCCTTATTTCAAAACCATATTTTTAATCATCACTACGTTATAATTTTCACCGTGCTGTGGTCCAAAAATAAATATTTATATTTATGATTCAAACTAGGTCAAGCAAAGGCCACACAACTCTTCCCTAAAAAAACAAAACAATTCCATTAAACCAGATAATGTTAGTCTTTTGTCGTGTTCTGTTTGTCTTGTTCCATATAGCCAGTGACTACACACACCACAGGCCTGTGGCCACTGACCACAAGGTAGCAGGCTTTAGATAGAGAGCGTGAGAAGGTCGCTCAGCATCTTGTCTCAAGACGCATCTGTCAGTCCAGGCCCTGCTTCAAGACATTATTTTGTTGAATATTTTTTCTACAACAACTCTGGATAATGAATGCACTGAACATGAATAAACAACCCTTTTGTGATTTTATTCCAAAATGGTAAGTTTGGCCACGCTTTGATGGAATTGAGTGCATCAAGTTCCACCACAACACGCCCCCAGCACACTCTCACAATAACTGTTTTCTGGTTGCCACTGCAAGAGCACATCAGCCTGCATTTGGAAACGGACACCTTATGCAAGCCATATTGTGTTCTGTGCAGCTTTGCAGTGCACAAACTGGATGTTTGGTTTGCTGTGGTCAACATGTGCAGAGGAACAAAACCATGACTTGGGCGTATACAACATTTGATGGTTATCTTTAATATTTGTTCCATTCAATTATTGACTTTTAAGGACTTTTAGTAATTATTCAGTGTAACCTGTCCCTCTTTAGTATGACTCGAAATAGGGAGGAAATCTATAAGGGAAATGATTAAAAATCACTTTTAATCAACACAAATGTTTTAGCGTTAAAAGGCTGCACGTACATGCCCTCTTGGGATGGCATGCTTTCTCTTTTCATTTGGATCTTGAGGCCTATTGCACAGCATCTAATCAAACTTATTTTTTCTTTTTACCCCGCAGCCCAGTGTTTGTTCCCGGCCGAGATATGACTGAGGTGATGATCAACAGCACCCCCATGGAGGACATGAGGCTCAGCCCCAGCAAGGACAGACTCTCCTTTCAGGTAGGACATGTGCACACTGAAATGCCACTTACATGATCCCATACCCAGAAAAACTAAATAATGAATGGAAGGCTAAGGAAACATTTCAATAAACCCTTATTGTTCATCATCTATTACGTTGGAGACATTGGAGGTTTGTCCCAACATTAACATACGAGAAGTGTGAGCAATAGTGTGATTTACTGCAGCCTGTCACAGGAATGAAACCTGCAGATTGAGAGGGAGGAGAGAAAGCGGCCATCAGGTGGTCTTGACAAGGTGTCGCCAGCGGCTTTGTTTTACTGTCAGCTCAACAGGACCATCTTGGAAACTAAACTACTTAAACACACAGCTGCTTGCTTATTTTTGTGTCTCAGTTGTCCTCAGTGTTTAGTAGGATTTTTAAAGAGACCTCTTTTGTATCAGCATCTTTTCAAAATAATGGTTTGATAATTAAAGACCACTTATTATTTTTGAAAGGAAGGTTAATGAAGCATCGAGGCTGTGGGTTCAGAGGTGCCAATGGTGTTTTAACCGCATGGGTAACAACATATTCTTCAAAAAAGCTGAGGCTTCTCATTTAACAGGCCTGAAAGGTAATTGTCTATTTTTAAGATAAATAATCTCATAGAAATGGATGTCAATTATTATCTGAAAGGTTTGCATTCATAAACCTAATGCAGTGGCCTTGTAATGCCCTTCAGTACTGTATGTAGATGTCAACTTTGAAAGGAAATAGACTGACCCGGAGGAAGAGCCTGGCTTCCTCTCCAGTTCACACCCCAGCTGTGTGAATGAGGAGCGGATGAGGGAGAGAAAAGGAGGCTGCTGCTTCTTCACTCTTTCCATCCCTATTTTGTATTTACTCACCTCGGCCATTTGCCCAAGGTCCCAGTCACTCCTTAGAGAAGCAGTGATGTTGCCTCCAGTCACTTCCTCAGTAACGGGTCCCGGGGGCTTTGACACAATTTGTGTGAAAACTAAATTCCAGCTGCATCTAGGAAAACGTTTTGAAATGAATGTTGATCTACTAGTGAAGAAGGATGAGGAAATGGTTACTGATTTATGGAATCATCATCTCAAAAGGCAATGTCGGGATTCAGATATAAGGTTGACCCCAACCTTACTCCCACAGAAGATCCTGAAATAGCCTGTATTGTGCCTTGCCGATGTCGCTGCTTCCTGCCACTAGAAGTGAAACAAGTTATGACATGTGTTGGCTATGAGTCCAAAGGCAAGGTCATTCTACTAATTCCCCTTGGTGCTGACACACAGTGAGGATTGGTGATGCAGGTGAGAATATGGAGATACACACAGGCATTAGACTTGAACAGACATGCACACCCACGCTTATAATCACACCTCTTAGCGTGGTTCTATAAGCAGCTACTTTTGGAAAATGTAAAAGCTACTGAAAAACATATACATGCTTCTATAACCTAACACACTCTAACATTCACAAGGGATATTTATAGCATTTTTGTCTTTTTCCTCTACTCATCCATCTCCTATGGAATTCATGAAGACTTGGACACAGCTGGATCCCCTCTATCTCTTCCCCTCTCGTCACGGTCTCTCTCCTGCTTCTTCTAATGCTTTCTTTCCACTCGGCTCTCTGCCCAGACAGCGAAATTGCTGAACCCCCCCCTTCCTCCCCCTCCAATGTCTTGGAGTGAAATATGCAGGTCTAAAAATATTCATCCATTTTATCCAAACAACAGCAACAAATGCTGTTCTTGGACAAGGAGTGGCAAGCCTTTTCCCCTGGGCCAGCTCTCCGGTTCCTGAGAACAGAAAGTCTGAGTTTGATATCCAATCTTGCCAGTACAGGGAATGTATGTAATCTCTCTTGTCCAAATGTCTCTCATGCCCTTCAGTTTGGATCCAAACATTTGAGAGAGATGTTTATAAGCAGAGGTATCATACTGTATTTGCAGAGAACGCGGCCGATTTTGATGTTCTTTCCTAAACCTTTTTTCCATCTCTACATTAATATTAAATATTCAGCACTTACGGCTGACTTTTATTTTAGTTGTACACAAATCCCGTCCCAGTAAACCTTCAACCTTTTTCGTGTTTTTACTGTGGATTTGAAATGACCTGGTTTTGTTCTTGTAATCTTCTGAGCATTTGGTGATGTGGTACTGGATTTGAAGTTGGTAAGCAGCTACGAGCTGCTCGGCACAGTGCCTTTAAAGCATTAGATTTAACATGATGCAGCATTTCCTGTAAGTCTTGCTAGACATGCCTCATTTACCCGTACACAGTCACCAGTGTAACAAGTTATTTTGCAATTTGTTATTGGGTGAGCACCTATGTGGAAAGCTAGCTTGGCTTTTAGAAGAATGTGGGCTGGGCAAGAGCAGGTATGCCACTGGGATCTTAAGCAACCACTTCCCTTCACAGATGTTTAGTCTTCGCATCACTTCCTTCACAGTTGTTTAGCCTCGTAGTGGTGCCTGCAATACTTCTGCAAGGTTCAAGATTAAGTTCTGGTATACTTGGCACTGATCAGAAATATGCGCACAAATAATTTCTTGCCTTACAAAAGGGGACAGCGTATTCTCCTGGCTTGAAACGACATCCTCTGCCATTCAGAATACAGACTGTATTAACGCCTGAGATTATTGAAAGTAATTAGTATTTTCCCCTCTTTTCTTTGCTCTCCAGATCTTCCCGGACCCCTCAGACTTTGAGCGCTGCTGTAAACTCAAAGATCGTCTGCCATCCATCGTGGTTGAGCCGACAGAGGGAGAAGTCGAGAGTGGGGAGCTTCGCTGGCCTCCAGAGGAGTTTCTGGTCAGTGAAGAAGAGGAGGAGGAAGAAGAGGAGGAGGAGCAGAATAATGGCAACATCCAAAATGGACAGCCAACACAGAATTCTCAGCAGTAGAGGCTGTGTTGCAGCACTCATCCTGCCCCATTTTCCTCTTTCTTTCCTCTTTTCCTGGTTACACTGCACCTCAGCACTCCCAACAAGCTGGCAGACACGGATTCAGTGTTGCGATGCCATCTCGTTGCCCTTGACACCAAAGCCATCAATCCCAAAAGAGAAGCAATACACCCAGGTGACACACTCTCACACAATAACTTGTCCTCCTGGACTTCAAACCCGCAAAACCGGACTTGAAAAGGACTGACATGCACAACCAAACCATGCCCACCACCATGTGTGTCTCAGCCCATAACAGATGTCCTGTTGGACAGCGGCAGCTCGGTGCTCCATGGACAGCTCTTACACTGCAGGGGGCTGCAACTGCTCTGTGCTTTACTCCAAAATGGCTGGCGTCATGACCCCAGAGATTTCATACTGGCATACAGATTTATTGTGGTTCCCGTGGAGATTATCGTCTACAGTAACAATGTCCATACCTTTGCTGTCAGTTTCTGGATGTTAGTTATTGTGATTGCCACTGCTGCCCATAGATTTGTTTCTGAGAAGTGTATGTTTTGTGATTTGTCTGTTTGTTGAGAAGTGGGCGTTTTGTGTAAAATGTTAGCGGAATCCAACCCCCCCACCCAGCAAAAGAGAAAGTCAGGCATTCACAGTGAAAAGGCAATATGAAATCATTTTTAGAGAAGTGGAAGAAAATAAAACCAGCATGACCTGCTATGCTTATGCGACGCATTCATTGTACAAAAGCTTGTTGTGCAGTAAGGACACAGTCATGCAATGATGCTCTCGTCATCAAATTGGCCCCTTTGAGCCGTATGACAAAGCAAAAATATTACAGTAAGAACAACATCTGAGGCTAGCAGGTGTACTGTTCAAAAGGGTAAAGCTGAGCCAGGAGAGAGTGTTATTTTTGAGAAAACAATTGATGAAGCAATGTACAGACCAGATGAAGGATGTGTAAATACTTGTACTGAGCCCAACCTGAGGCCTTGTAGTGCGCTGATCTTGTTTTTACTATGGGTTTGGCTTACTTTTTTAGAAAGGCACAGACTGAGAATCACTTTGAGCTGTACCCACCTGAACGGAAAGTCTCTGCTAGTCTTCCTTTTCCTTTTTGACATCATGAAGTTCAGATCATGGAGACTTCATAGGACATAGTTCACAAATAAGTTGGGTTATAGCTGACAGTATTAAACGCATTAGTTCACAATAATTAATCCTGATGTTTGCCATAAGCTGTTGATGGGAAATTGTATATGTTCTCTGGTAGTAATGTGTTTTTTCTTTGTCAATTTCAGAAGTTGGTGTTCTTTTGTTCACTCATTGTTTGTCAAAGAAGTCTTCTAAGTTGTAGAAAATGTCACTTGTGTACACAATATGAAATGCTGTTGTAGAAGCATGATTGAGATATGTCTGTTTTGTAAATTCTCATTGAGTGGCATTAGGGCTGTGTACAGAACATCTCTTTCTCCTGTCACCTACAGTTCCCACATTGTTTTTGTAAAGCTCAGGGAGATTAGCCGCCATCTTTCTCTTGTTTTTTTGTATTTAGACCACTTTTCTCTGTGATGATTACGGAGGCTGTAAATAAACATTTGAATTTGCTATCCAACTGTGTGACTGCTGTGAAAATAATTGACTGAAGAGTAACTGCATCTTTTATGGTACAAGACGTGGTAAATAAGTAGTTTACATGGGTAATCCTTTAGCGATTTATAGTGTTTCCAAGACTGCTTTCATTTTCCTTTATGTGAAACCCCCTTCTATTTTCCCCACTCATTTCACCTGCAGTGGTTACAGAAGAGCAGTGTTACTTCCTGCTCGGCATCTTTCGCATACATAATCTCTCATTCTCTCAACTAGCACAGATACATGTATCAAATGCCTACATGTAGAAGTGAGAACAGGAACCATGCTATTTCCTGTCTTCAACTTGTTCACACGCAATCTGACTCCGTTAAAACAAAAGCTAATTCCTGAGCACTAAACTGCTTTAATTTCGAAGTTCTTGAAATGTTATTTTTGTAAAAACGATTTTTTTTAAATGTGATTCATTTTAGAAAACTCTTGTTTGACCTACACATGTTTAGGGGCTTTTTACCATTGAAGGAATATCCAGGATAGTACAGCCTATTAAAGTCTGGAAGAAACTCCTCACGCTCGACCCATAAACACGCGCCACAATGATACAAGACTAATAAAATGTGGTTCAGTAGAAAAGCTCTAATGGGGAACTGGGACATTTACAGGAATAAACAACTTTTTGATCACTGACACAATGGGAACTTCTCGGGTGATTTGCTATGCACGGTATTATCATTGAGCCAATAGGTCGAGTTTGATTACCTTGTACCCGGAATAGTCCATCAGAGTTTCTGCGCTAGGCCAAAAGCCTGACAGATTGTGCTATCGTGGTACTCTTACTTCCTGGAAGGGGAACAATGAACTGACATTTTATCCTGCTTCCGTCTTCCTGGAAAAATGGAGCATAAAGAGTTATTAATACCCCTACCCAGCTGATAGTGGTGGTCAGCAGCAGAGTGTGTGTGTTTGGGGCTGATGGGAGCCTTCTGAATAAGTCAGAACAGGAATATCCTTTGTCCCTTTAAAAAACTGCTCCTTGATCTCCCTGGAAAATGTAATGAGATCATGGAAATAAAAAGTAAGACAACCGCAGTGTTTGGAGGGACCGCATGAACTTGGATCCAGCTACGCAGTTGTGTGACGTCAGCAAGACACCTCTGAACTTTGTGTCGTCTTTCAAATAACACTAGAAGGAATAGTGAGAAAGCAATATACTTCAGTTTTAATTAAAAAAAAGGCCTAAGGGCGTATGAAAGGATGCCCTGAAGCATCTTCCTGCAGGATTTTTGATATAATGAGCAGCTCTTCTCCTTCAGCCACTTATCAGGTTTTTACACAATAAGGAACCTTTGCAATAAAAGACTGTTTAAAAGCAGGTAATTGAAATTAGCTTTGCATCTCCAAACCTGATTAAAGCACTAAAGGATATGTAACATCATCAGTTACAATCCTCAAACATATCTCACTTTAAACGCCCTTAAAAACACATTTTCAATCAATCAACACAACATGTTTTGCCGAAGTTAGAAAGGTTGAGTTATTTCGCTAACTTTCATTTTGTTCTGTGCTTTTCTCATCAGTTTGAAGTGAGCAAGGCTAAAAGGTAATGTAGAATAATGTCATGTGCCAATCAGGATTTAGCAACATTTGAATCAGAATGGCAATTGTGTGAGTGTTTGCTTATGTTGCCAATGTCCAAATACTGCTAAACCAAGCTGAGCTTAGCAGCTACTGGCTTCAGTTTCATATTTACTCTACCAGCATGAGAGTGGAATCTATCTTCTTATCTGACTCTCAACAATAAAGCCAATGAGAATGTTTCTCAAAATGCTCGTCCATTTATTTATTTAATGTTTATTTGAATAGGGACAGATGTAACATAAACCAATGCAACACAGCAAAACGGTTATAGCCTGAGCTTATTTGCAATGCCTCTCCTTAGATGGGTCTTTAAAACACATAAAACTCAACAACAGATACACATCCGGTTAGACTTGATTAATAACTATTAATGTTGTTGTTGTTGTTGTTGTTGTTGTTGTTGTTTATTGTTGCTTATCCAGTCTATTTTATGTTTTGAAAATTGTTTGTGTTTTTATTGCAGATTTGAATCACTATTTTTTGTGTGAAATTAATTTCTTCACACTTTCCCTGTGTTTATCAACCTCTCTGTTGGTGGTCAAAGGTGACAGCACTCATTTCGTAATTGGTAAGATGAGTGAGAGTCACAGAGTATTCGGTGAAACGGAGTGTGTCTCACACACCATTGTTGGCGTGAGACACAGTATCTTTACATGTGTATGTGTGAGAGCGTGTGTGCCTGGCTATGTATTAAAACTGTTGTCAAAGCCCTCTGAGTGTAGACACTGATAGCTCTTCTAGCTCATTCTTGGAATTCTTTCCAATGGAAACAATCCCATCGCTGATCCCAGTGTGTCAGCGGAGTCTGACCTGCCAACCCCTGAATTCTCCCCGACTCCCAACTATAGTCCACATTAACGCTGCTTCACTGTCACTCCTCTACATAAACTCACACCACGTACCCATAAGTCATAACATAACCCCTTCCTCTTCAATCTGTCATGTGGAGAAAAATAATGCTTATCCTATTAACTTTTTTCCACTCCCTCTCCTCATTTTACATCCTTTACCCTCATATACTTGTTTTCTTGTTCTTTCTATTTTTCGCCCTCCCAGACTTTCATCCCGTTCTGTTGTTTCAGCAAGTTTCCCATACTTACATGACATTAGAAATGTACTCTGCATTCCCACAGTGCAGGTTATGTAATGTAAGTTAACATTTCATTGTAAACAGTACCCCTGCTCCTATAACCTTGCTATTTTAGTGCTGCAGCATCAGCCACCAAGGTTGTGTGTGCATGCATAACTGTGTCTATGAGATTTTGCAAAGCTTGCAAAGGGGCACATGTGCTCAGAGGTTTTATGTATAACCGTGTCTGTTATTATGAGTGCCATGTGCGTAAGGGAAAGATTCTTTTCCCATGGTTCCTCAAGTGTGAGAAGAAAGTAGAGCTCTCAGGACAAGAAGCAAAAACTCTGTGGGTTATTTATAACCTGTCTGGAGACGGCCCAACATGCGTAGACACATATCTGGCACTGTCAACAAGGGAAGAGCTAGAATAAGATACGCTGAGAGGCATACAACAAGAAGGGGGGATTAAAAGGTGAAGGGGTCAGGAAAGGAAAACGAAGGATGTGGAGCATTAAGAACACCTGCACTGAGACCACAGGTACACTTTAACCTAGTACATTCATTTACACAAATACTTTACTTCAGTACCATTTTCAGTTTCACTTTTACTTTACTTATTTCCACTTTGTTACCTTAGCAACTACATTTCAGGGGAAATATTTTAGTCCTCTACATTTATTGGATAACTTTAGCTTAAAGAGCCTGTGACACGGTTTTCCCCCATCATCCAAACCCATCAATGTGAGTACATATTGTCCCCTTGAAAACCGTTACTGAACTGATTTTGGATATTTGTACTTTGATAACCATTAATCTGCCTTCAATGTTGACAATTTTCTGGATCTTCTCGCAGATTCTTCAAGTCCCGCCAAATGATGGGTGACGTCATTGCGGGCACAGCGCTCCAGCTGCACCGTCCAGGATCCCAGCATCTGCATGTAAACCTTTATATATATACAGTCAGATGTAAACGCACGACGGCGCACACAGCAGCAAGCTCAGACAGCGATGACAGGTTCATGTTGAACGTGTCTGAGAGCTCATATGAGGCTGAAGGATCGGTTTATGTTGTATCTGTTAGAAGTTTAGGAATGAGGTGCGTCAATATGGGCGATCATATGGTCATGTAGCCAGTGGTGGAATGGGACTAAAAATCATCCCGGGACTCTCGACCGGCCCACTTCGGTACCGCTAGTAAATTGTCAACGTGGGGAGTGGGGGATGTCAGGGTGCTGTAGATAGTAAATGTAAATATGTAAATATTTGTGTCACTGCATCCTGGTAAAATACAAATATAATGTATAATGTCTGTGTCTTTGACATTAGCGCTGCTCGCCACCTGTGCCCTGTACTACGAAGCCAGTTCAACAGACCCTGGATATGTTTGAGTAACAAACAAACTAACAACAACAAACTAACAAACGAGATCTCGCTAAGCGGTCCGACGACGCTGGTTATCAACTCGGTAAATCAAGCCAGGGTTTCTCTCTCCAGCTGAGAGCGCGTTCACGTCTAATGCGGCTTTCACACCAGCGCTTTTCAGTTTCTAGCTCCGAGCGGGAGCTTTTCTGGTTCAGCTCCGGTTTCCCTTTTCAGCTCCCGCTCTGTACACACCGCCCACTGGCGCCCCAGAGCTGCCCCTGCTGCGTCATGACGTCACCGTTTACATAGCTGATTTGCCCCCCAACGGCAGCCATTACGGCAGCTCACAACAACAACAACTGCGTCGGGTCGATGATCGTGTTGCTTTTAATCACACGAAGCCAGAATAAATTGAATAACGACTTCTCCAACCTTATACTTTTCTCCAGAGTGCCGTGGTTCATTGTTTATTAATGTGTTTCTGCAGCATTTACCGACCACTGCAGTGCTGGCTGCTCTTCCACGGGAGTGTATTCTCCCGTTAGCTCACACTGCAGCGGCCGCTCTAAAGTATTCACTGTCCGACTCACACAAGCAGCTGATGCATATCCCCAGTTCCCCTTAGCCTAAGTGAATGTGTGTCAGTCTGAATTGACACTGTTTGGTATCACAACGCTGTTATGAAAGTTTCTCTGGTATAAAACGGGTGATGTTAGCATAGCAACCGAAGCTAAACTGACTACTTGCATCCGATAGCTGCAATAATACAAAACAACACGTCTGTCTCTCTCCACAATGATCGATAACAGTGAAGGGATGGTCAAAGTAAGGTACAAATAAACAGAATCACACGAAGCCTGGTTAGTGTTGCCTGACTTTATAAAGTGTGTTTATAGGCACTACTGCTTGTAGGCAGGCATAACAGTCGACCCATGGGAGGTGGGTTTAGTTTCCTGCACGCCTCGACGTAAGAGAGACGTAAGCGACGTCACCTCTTAGCTCCAAAGCTCTTGCCTCTGGACCGACAATTTTTTGGAGCTGGAAATGAAGCGGATTCCGGAGCTAAGAGCCGGCGCAGCTCCGGTGTGAACTGGAAAACCCGGCGCTTTTCAGGCTCTAGCTCCGAGCCGGAGCTGAAAAGGCGCTGGTGTGAAAGGGGCATAAGACACGAGTGGATCTGACTTTAATTACATTTGTCTCGAGTGTTTCGTCAACATAATGTGTTAAATAATACTTCTGCATCCAGTCTGTGACACTGTGAGTGTTGCACGGCCAGATGAGGCTGGAGAAGCTGACTCAGATAAGGAAATATATGATATATTATGATATTATATGATCGATGATCTGATTGATGATGTAATATGAATGATAAGTGCGACACGTCGGCGTCTTCTCTGCATACGGCAGTTTAAACTGTATTTCCTTTATCCTGTAATATGACTTGAGAGATTTAAACTCCGCACACTGAGTGGATCTCTTTTCTATAGACGCCGGAGGCGGGCAGCGTCAGGTAAAATAAGTTATTTAGCCTTCTCAAACCTGAGCCTCACGCGCCGCCTATGGGGGATGTGCTAGTTACTTATCCGACCGGCCCACTTCGGTACCGGCCCATCGGGATTCGTCCCGATGGCCAGTCCGCCACTGCACCCAGCCCACGTAAACTGTCAACGGGGGGAGCCTCGCTGCGGGGAAACGGTGGACCTAGTGTCCCGATCGGAGTGGGAATAATAATAATAATCCGTGCATTTTATCCATTAATTTCCCCAACATTGTGGTAAAAAAAACACACGTTTAATCCATGTTGTTGGTGTACTACAACTACAAAAAGCATCGGTTTGTTTTCTCATCAGGAAATGCCGACCGGCTCAAACAAACGATTTTCAATCATCATCCTCACTCATTATTTAATGTATCATATGTTCGCCGAATTGACATGAAAGCACTAATAAATGTAGTTTCATCCACTTGAGTTTACAACCACAAAAATAATCGATTTGTTTTTATATCACATCCGACGGGAGGAAATTCAGCAGCTCTCACTCCCGATTTTTAATCCTAATGTAATCATCATCTTCAC
The DNA here is from genome assembly GCF_902827115.2 of Pseudochaenichthys georgianus. Classification (NCBI taxonomy): domain Eukaryota; kingdom Metazoa; phylum Chordata; class Actinopteri; order Perciformes; family Channichthyidae; genus Pseudochaenichthys; species Pseudochaenichthys georgianus. The sequence goes on along the minus strand of NC_047524.1, from coordinate 10,089,701 downwards.
CACGATCATTTATGTTTATGTCGCCGAATTGACATGAAAGCACTGACAAATATGAATATACTGTAGTCAACTTCATTAAAACGTTATTAACGTGCCTAATCTCAGTAATTCACAATTTCTACGCATGACACAACACACTTTGTCCGTGTTTGGCTCTCGAAGCGTTCCCGCATTGACGTCACTTCCGGCTTCCCCCAAAACTTCAAAATGAGTCAAGGAATTTCCCCGCGATGTTCGAAATTATTGATATTTAACGGAACGGTATCGCTTTTTCTTTTTTAAACTGACGGTTCGAGATTACTAGTAGCCCAATATTTCATTGCACAATAGTTGTTGGGATGGTGTCACAGGCTCTTTAAGCTATCCAAAGTATATAAGTTATTAGCCACACATTTAACAACTGCAACAATAAAGTGATAAACACATTAAAGTATCACTCAATACTATCTTATAATATAATAAACATTATTTTGAAATAGGATATTCTGCATAATGAGTACTTTTATGTCTACTCTAAGTGTATATCTATGCTCATACTTTTGTACTTTTACTTAAGCAGGATTTAAATTGCAGTTATTTTGCTTGTAACAGAGTATTTTTATGGAATACTTCCACCACTGACTGTGACATAGATAAATCACATGGTAGAGACTGATTGTCTCTCTTTACTGCCAACTTAGATAAGACTTGATGAGATAAGGCAGCATGCAACCATAGCACTTGGATGCTCACAATACTATAAAATACAAATGCACAAGTTTTCTAGAAATCAGTGAGTTAACTAATTGTGTTGCATTCTGTCCTTCAACCTTTGGAAACCCCACAGCGCCATGTGATACATCACTCGAGCACAGAGGACCACGAAGTAGGGACTGATATTCAAAACAAATCCTCCACAAAATCCTAATTGATCAGAAATAAGCACAGTCAATACTCAACAGAGCAGCCTTTGAAGAAATAATGAACTGCTTGGACGGATGACTCTTAGCACACATGGACCCATTCTCTGTTTTACAGGATGATGTAAGGTACATGTTCAACTCATCGACAAGATTTTAGAGCTTTGATCAATACAAGTCTGCTGGCATCTGCTCCATACTGTAGGTCTGTGTGTTAATGTGCTAAACCACAGTCTGCTGCTCTTCCATAGGCTGTTGTTGATATAAATAGACAGCTCATGGCCCTTCCACTCTAATCCTCACTACCTAGGGACCAGAGTGGAAAAAGGGAGGAAAGAGAGACGGGGTATAAGATCAGGATATAGACGGAGATAAACATGCAGAAATTAGGTTGCAGAGCTTGGGTTACAGTGATGTTACAGGTGTGAGGCGGAGACATGCTGTCAATGGGAAGTGAAGTGAAAGAGAAGAAGACTTAAGTTAAATCATCCATGTCTGCTCTTTGAACTAGCACAAAAGCACAAGAGGTCATTAGAGGCAGGAATGTTTTTTTTCTCCAAAAAAGCCTCGTTAAAGTGCTATCAATAGAAAATAAACCAAAACACAATGCCCGAAAAAAGTCACTTTTTCTCTCCCACATGGATTTATGTAAGTGTAATGGCATGTCTAACATAAATTAATGTAGATGGTTTCTACGTTTATCTGTTGCATTTAACTTGGCTTACCTCCCATGTCGTTTTTATCGGCAAACAAAGCTTAAGTGTACGTGTTTTTAATAGATCAAAATGACTGTGATTCTTACCAGAGGGTTTAGATATTTGGAATTCTCAAAGGGAATATGATTAAGAGTAACTTATCAAATTGCCTTTACTAAATTATCTTGGACAACGGCCTTTAATCATGTGGACGTGCTGTTCTTTTGAAGGTGAGTTGGCACTAAACTGAAAAAAGAGCTTGTTTCAAAGCAACGTTTTTTCCGTTCCCTCTGAAGTGATGCGTTGACCCTTGAGAAGTTTATACTGAGAAAGCTATACAGTTCACTCAGTCTCTCAGATAGAGTGCATGCCATAGGGAGCAGGTCATGGAAAAGTCTTGAGTTTGACTAAGTGCACTCTCTCTTTTGCCCTGTCTGTCAGTCCGTCACCACACACACATGAGAGAACATGCATGCTCGGATACGACACATTGACCAATCTGTGCACACACATCACTGAATGCTGAGGTAATCTGTAACAGTAGAACACCTCATAACTGTGGGTAAAAGAAACAAATGACACATGCGAGGATTTATACTACTTTAAAAGGCTATGTTGGGAGGCTCAGTGATGAAGAACATCACCAATACAATGCTTGAGATTTAGATTAGTTCTGAAATATTATTCAAATGGGGATCTAGAACAATGCAACATGAGCCAAATCTCTTAAACGCTGAATAGAGGATTAGTTGGCACAAAAGTAGAAACAGGAATGAACTTTACAGGGGCCGATCATTTCAGTTATACATCACTTAAAGACATTAATGTCACTGCAAAGGTTAAACTTGCAAAAATGAATAAGGCTATTAAGTAGAGTCTGTTGAAACAATGTGAAGTCTATACTGGGTGTTTACCTTTAAAAGTTGTAATGAAGTGTAGTGTAGCCTTGTCATATTTATTGTTAGCCTGTATAATTGATTAAAAATATAATTTGATTATTAAATTGGATAAAGGAGTTTTTATCTTCACCTGGTTGTACATGTTAATTTAAAAGTACTGCATTTTGAGACATTGATGCTCCCAATTATTCTGCCTCTACTTTATTTAGATGGAAATATTGTACTTTTTACTCCAATAAATGTATTTAATAGTGGGGTTTTTTGTATGTGAGGCAACATTTCAGATAACTTTATCAAACAATATTAAGAAGCTAGCTTCCCCTCTGCTGGCCTCACCATTACAATACTGCTCAGATATTAATATCATAAGAAGCACATACGTATAATAATGTGTTTTTTAATAACACAACACATACAGGAGCCACATTGCTGCACAATGAGCCACTTTGACGCTTGAAAATAGGCTACTTTAACGTTGGTAAGGTTTTAAATTCCTACACCTGGCACTTGCATTAGGAGTGCATGCATGGAGCCTTTAGTTTTCATCCTATCTACCTCTCTCCCTTTGCACCTCCTGCAAATACTTTATTATTGCAGGTAGTTTCCTGCTGCCTAAAATATAACATAAACGTCAACCATTGCCACTATCAACATGTGAAATCTACTTCACCTCAATGTTGTTCTTGAAGCTGTGCCTGCAGTTTACTCTCACCTCCTGGAATAATGTAGCAGGCAAAAACAGCGACCCCTGGCTGTGCGGAACGACAGGTGAGAGGTAACAAGTTGAGAGGTCGTGTTAGCATATTGGTAAGGCGGCTACACTTTTGCTGCAGTCATAGTAAGTAAGGCACTCAAACAAAGCAAAAATAGTCGTGGGCTAATACCTACAAAAATAAAACAATTTGCTGGAAAACGGTCCGTGGAACAGTTTCAATAACCGTTAGCTTTGAGTGGTAGCTTAGTAACGCAGTTGTTGAACAGCTTAGCTAGTGTGCTAACGTTAGCAGGCTGCTAGCTGGCTTGCCAAGTTGCTATGTCGCAACCAAGTGCTTGGACTTATCGGAGCTAACAAAACGACCTCACCTAAACCGCAAAGATATTTGACTCCTGAGGAGAAACAAGAAAGGTGGGTATGTTGTCATGCGACAATATGCAGATATGTTTGACCGTAGTTAGCCCGCCCTGTTCAAATAAGCAGGATAACGTCGGCTAATAGGCTAGCTTCTGTTTAATGTGAGATGTTGCATGATTAACTGGCATTCATGTTGTTTGTGTCAGCCTTGTTTCGAGAGGAACATAAGTCCGAAGATAACCTGCAATGACAGCAGGTAGCTTTCTCACAGTTTCCAGAGTATACGCTAACGTTTTAACCAGTGGTGGGGAAAGTATTCAGATTCTTTACTTGAGTAAAAGTACTGTAAGCAGTGGATTTGACGGTATATGTTGACACCTCGGACGCTCCAACCACACTGTAAAAAGACTCAATTCAAGTAAAAGTATTGCATCGATAATGGCACTTAAGTAAAAGTATTTAAGTACGATTAGGAAAATATACAGTATTAAGGATGGTGGCTTTAGTTCAAGAGAGGTGTCGAGCAACCTGAGGGTCAGTGTTTCGATTACCCAAAAAGCTCTCGTAAACTTATTTCTTGTCATACCAAAACTGCACATATGCTTATTTTATTATATTTTGACAGGTATATCCATATTTCATCTATATTCTATTGAGATATTGCTGTATTGTAATGTTATTATAGTTTCCTACTGTTTCTGATTCTGATAAAAGTACACATTTCAGAGAAAAACAAAAAAGATATTTAAATATTTGAAAATATGGAGTAAAGCAAAAGCAGCCAGTCTTTACATTTTTAAGAAGACATAATAAAATTGCATTTTCAGCATCAATCTATTGCGAAAACATCTCACCATTATTTCTTATGGTGTGTCTCTTATTTGCAAGCAAGGCTAGAGTTGAGTAATTATTTACCAAGCGAAATGCTAACCGAAGGGGTGATTATTAACAGACAACATTGTCCGGTCAAAGTCCTTTCTTTTTCTTTAATCTCAAACTGGGATTATGGAAAATGTGTGCAAATTAGATAATATTCGCCTTGTCTGTCGTGATTTGAGTACATTGGTTCCGGCCCGGGTAGACCATGTTTCTCAATGCTGGTTAATTTAATGTCAGAAAATACCCAGCGTTATTGAATACATATTTATTGGGAGAGATTGGGAAATTCACAAGGAAGCCAGTCCACTGACATGCACTTTGCTCCCAAACTCATAACTAATCCACAGGCTTTTTGTACAGCTGATAACAGACCCAACCAGTTCAGACAAATGTACTTCAAGACCATTTAAACGTGTTTCTTAATTAATAAAAATCGCAGAATCTAGATTACATTTGTTTCCCCGCCAGTTGCCTTCCTGCGGGGCTGCATTGAAGTGGTGAAATATGGGTGGTGGGACACTTAAGGACATTAACCATGTAAACAATGAACTCATCCTGTCAAGTCCTCTATAATTTATCTATTTATCAATTACTGCTTCCCTTTTTATCGATACAATAAAGAGTTTGGCTGCTCTTGGTAAAATTGATGGATGTAGATTGAGTGAGGTTAATAGGCCATGTTGGGTATTGATCAATTGTTTTCTTGATGCAGCTAATGTTTTTTCCCCCCCATTAAGTCTGTATGTCAAGAACATACCCAAAAGTTATGTTGGACTTCCTGATACATTTTAAGGTATTTCTAAACTGTACAAGTTTCAATGTCAATAAATGTAATCTCTGTTGAAGATTAGAAACAGTGTTTTTGGGTTTCACTTCATGTGAGAGATGTTTTTTTCTCTAAGTGCCTTCTAGTTTGTAAAGTAGACCTGCCCTTAAATCTATTTGCAATTTAATTTTACAGCATTATCTATTGCGGTCTTCCCGGCTCTTTCTTTTCCTCTCTGTCTCTTAACACACACACACACACACACGCACACGCACACGCACACGCACACACACACACACACACACCACTTAAGCTCATTGTTTAGCCCAGACATGCTTGACCTCTTCACTCAGCTTTTCTCTGTCGGGATGTCTGGTCCTGGCTTAAAGTAAGGAATGCAAAATGATTGCCAGAGAATTTAGACTTGGACTATGTGAAGGAGTATGCTTTGCATTGCGTGTGGTGCTGTGTTTGGGGAAGTGCTTTCAGAATCCCTGTTATCTTGATTAAATACAATGTTAAACCAACCCAAATGGATGGTACTAAATCATTCCAAAAGTAGTCTTGGCTTTGTATGAAAACAAAAGTGTTTCCATGGATGCGTGATATAAATAATGAAATGTCCCAGGTGTCCACTCCCAGTAGAAGAAAAACATGTTTATTCAACACTTATATACCCATAATTCCATTCAATTCTCACATCATTTCCCAGTGTGTCATGCCTTCTACTGTGGGATCTTTTGCTTGTTCCGGTTGCCACCCAAGGGTGTTCTTGATGTGTGTGCGTTGGGACACAGCATAATTGTGCTGAGCAAGCATGTTTTCTCACCTTGTGCCTCAGATTTTCCGTTGTTAAAACAGGTAACCGTTAAACCCTTATTGCCAGCATAATGAATGACTTGCATCTTTGAAATGCACCTTCAGCCACTTATGTATGAGACTTGCTGCATCATGGTGCCGCAGAGGGTGTCAACGAGGGCGAGATGATGGGAGTGTTGGGGCAGGTAGTCTGAATAAAGGCTGTTGCAATCATAGCAGTAATTAAGGTGTTATGTGTGAACCACAGTTCAAAGAGAAGAAAACACCCGCTGGATGAAATTGCTCCCTGTGGCATCACTAAGACTCGCTGCGTCAGCAAGGTCAGGGGCCAATCAAATCAGGACCCCCTGTATTTCCCCTTTGAACCTTTATCTCAGGGGACGTGATTATAATTGCAGTGTTCTGATGAAGATTATGTAAACTTGTTGGTTTAGGTTGTCCTATGTCCTGCTTATTTATAAAGTTGCACATTCAGATAAAACATAGTGAAAAGACAGCGTTAAATCAAGTGTATCTACATAGCCTTTTATCAAAGGTATCCCAGCATGTAGCAGCACATTAAAACATTTCTGGAATAGTTTTTTATCGAGAGATTGCCTATCCTTAACTTGCCTCGTATTTGACAGTTTTTGTTTGAATAAATGGAAATACATTGGTCTGTTTGTGTTTTTTGAGTTGACTTTGCTTGATGGTTGTTTGGATATTTTTTAAAGGCCCTGCACATCAAAATTGGTCATTTTGAATTGTCCTACTTAATTTTGGTGGAGCCAAACTAGGAACCAAAGATAATCCACGACCTTGTTGTATAGGTGCACCAACATGAACAGGAGAGAGTGGGAGATTCAGGTCGAGCACACAGTTCGGAGAGGAGGTCTAATCAGGCTAACCCAGTGAAAACACCTGTGTGTTTCTTACGTAAGGACAATAGTGTAACGTGACCGACCGTTGAGGCTGAAGTGGTCACCACTGATGTCATTGAAATGACAGGCGATCCTCATGGCATGTCCAGATGAGCCCCTTTAAACTCATCTGATATGTCATGGACAATTGAAGGTCCTGTTACTTGGTTTTGAATTTCCGAAGGATTACGGGCTCAGTTCACTTTCCTCAGGGATCTAATGACTCTATTCCTGCCATGTTGCAGCTACCGCTCGGAACATGCTCAACCATACCTTTTCAATCTACTACTTGAATGGTTTGCATTTACGTTCATCTTGAGCCTTGTTTTATGAAGTTTGTAGGTCAGTGTATTTAATGCCGTGGACTGCCTTCACATGTGTGAATGATCATTAGTTTACAGGTTTATAATGAATCTTAATTATACTTATTAAACCAAGGATGTAATTACATTATCACATCTTTAACAACGCAAGCTTATCAGTTCAATTTACCTTCATATTGTGTTTATCGTTTATGTAACTTTATCCATTAGTTCCACTCCTAATATCAGAGGCGATTGCAGTCAAAGGTAGCTGTCATAGCTTCAGGTGCACTTTTTTGGATTAAATTATTTTGGGAAATTATGAAGGTGTAGCAAAATCGCTTTTTAATTGACATGACAACAACTAGTTAAAACGGCAACATGTTATCTTAAATATCAGTTGGGATTGAATAATTTGGATCAAATACTCTGCCCCAGTATATTTAATTGAATATATTTGTGTATGGTGGTTACACAAGTTATTGACGGCTTTAACGATATTTCAACCACTGTTTATGATCTACAGACTGTGAATAATTTTGAAGCCACAGTCACACTTGATTTAGTGACCATGCGTCCACTATGTGTTACCCACAGTCAGAAAAGGTTCCCCTATTTACATTCCACACTTGGAATGTCTGCCCTGGTTTTTCCACTGTTTGTGGGAAAAGATGTCAGAAGAACAACAGAACAGCAGTCCTTGCAATTGATGCGACTCTCGATAATCCCATTTGTTTCATGTTACAGTTGCTCCACCCAAGCCACTTTCCATAGTGGACATCCAAGTCAGGAATACATCTCATAACTTCATCATCTTTGTTTTTCAATACATAAACAACAGCTCACGTTTGATCTGCTTTAATTTGTTTTGAATGATTCATCTTGTCTCCCTCATCTCTCTGCAGATGGCTGTGTCAGTGCGGGGCCTGTACTTTGTGATCACCCTGTTTTTGGGGAGCATCTTTGGAAGTGTCTTCATGCTGGCTCCAGTTCTGCCCCTCATGCTGCTCTCTCCTGCCTGGTACCGCTGGATCACGGATCGCCTCGTCGCTACCTGGCTGACGCTGCCTGTGGTGTGTTCACCAGCTTAGCTTCTACTTAGCATGCCAATGCTCATGCCAGATGGTCTTAAGTGGCCCGTGTCTAACATGGTCACCATCATCTACGTCATATCTGCCTTATTTATGCCTGCCCTATTTATCAGAAGTAAAGTTCATGTATTTAGGTTTCCTTTTAGGACAATTAAGCAAATCTTGTTTACAGCGACCCCATGCAACATTATTTATTCATTTTCTTCTCATACTTGTCCATCCTAAATGTATCTTTCCTCTTCCCAGTCCCTCCTCTCTCCCTTTACATATTTTTCCAATGATCATTCTTGTGATCATCTACCTCTCCATATGTTTCCTCCCTATCCCTTTTCATTTCTCCCCTCTTGTTCTTCCTCCTTATCCCTCCTCCATCCTGGCATCTCTCCCCTCTGTAGTCGTTGCTGGAGCTGGTGTTTGGGGTGAAGGTGGTGATTACGGGAGATGGCTTCATTCCGAGTGAGCGAAGTGTGATCATCATGAACCACCGCACCCGCCTGGACTGGATGTTCCTCTGGTGTTGTCTGCTCAGGTACAGCTACCTTCGTCTGGAGAAGATCTGCCTCAAGGCGGCCCTGAAGGCTGTGCCTGGCTTTGGTGGGTATACATTGTGTGCTTTTCTCTTTACTGAACACAGACTTAAACTCCTATTCATTCCATTATATAATATATGGTTTGCAAAGCACTTCTGCATAAATGTCATTACATCATTGCAAAGCAGTTTACTTTTAATAGAAAGTTGAATCTAAATGAGGAACAATATATTGCAAATTTAGGGCAGTAGAAGGGTATGAAAAAAAGAAATTGAATCAACACCTCTTTTTTACTATATCATAACTTAGTACTTTATTTTTTTAATGCATGTCACATATTTAACATATGTAACATTAAGCTGTCTGTGGCTCTTTTTCTACGCAAATTTCCTCTCCGTGAGACTAATAAAGGGATTCTAATTCCATAACAGTTTCTTCTGTTTTAGACTCTTATTAGTTTAAGCAAAAAGCTTATTAACGGGCACCTGAGAATAGTTAATATAACCAAATAAAAAAATTAAAATGTCTTCCTCTGAGTAGATGCTGGTATGACAAACGTGATATCAAGAGGGAGTATGTTAGAGATCATAAGTACTCTGAAATAAAAGATGGCCCAATGTCAAACGCTTTTCCTGGGAAACATAGACTATGCCTGCCTTGAAAGTCCAGATCAGTTAAGCAATTACACCTGTAAAGACTGTTTGTATTTTCCAGGCTGGGCCATGCAGGTAGCATGCTTCGTCTTTATTCAGCGTCGGTGGGAGAATGACAAGAAGCACATGGGGAACATGCTAGACTACTTCTGTGACATCAAAGAGCCCCTGCAGCTACTCCTGTTCCCCGAGGGCACAGACCTCACTGGTGAGAGATAAACAAGCATCACTCCATTCATTCGTGGGACAACTTAGCCACATTTGCAATAGCCTTTCTCACAATATGTACCCGACAACCAGTTTACAGCTCGCAGTGTGGCCCTACACGGACACTATTATGAAAATACAATTTCCAAGTGATAAGGCGCGGCAAAATCCCAAGACACACACCCCACGCAGACATTTCTGCAGGAATGCTCTGATGTTTCAATCCAAGCAACAGCGACACCAGTGACTAAAGCCCTTTCAAACCAGAACTAATCCAATCAAAGTCCCGAGTAGCTTTACTGAGGGAAGCTTAACTTCTCTCTACGCATCATGATGTCACGAGGGGTCCAATTAAGTTACATCATAATTGGCAAGAAGATTTAGGGCTTTAAATATCGTTTTGGTGTTGCATTTGCACCTTTGCACACACGTCTGCATCGAAGCCTCTTACACCTCGTGGTTGGGGCGGTGAATACAGCATGTTCTGACGACCAATGCAAAAGTTGTCCTGTTCTTTAGAGACCTGCACATACAGGATCCGGTCCAGAGTGCACTTAAGCCCCTTTAAATATTACCATGACCCCTTTTTAACCTTTTAAAGCTAGTGTGAATTGATTTAAAGATTGTATAAGAATGACTAGTCCTTGGAAAACCTCATAGAGTTCTGTCTATAGACCCTTTGTCCTACAGGAAGCAGCTACTGTACTTGTTACATCATTTGACTAATGAGTCGTGATATAGTTTACGTGTTCCTGCAACAAGTTCCTGAGGAATGTTTGGTTAATAAACAATCATCTTTCCTGTGTTTATGTCCCCCCGGTTTTTAAAAATGTGTCAGCGTTTGCCACTGGTAGGTGTATTTCATGGATTGTTTCATAGCGTAATCAACCTTAAGATTGTCTGACTGCCACATAGTTTTGATAGCATACTGTTTTTGCTTTTGTGTCACATGTCAACAAAGTTCCATTTTGATCACAGTTCATGTACATTTAGTGATATTTTCTTTATAAAAAGTAAATCCAAATAGACGCATAATACTGCTGGCTTGTTAAGAGTCCATCAATTAACCTTGAATAACCTTCATTGGATGTTACTAATATGTACTGCTATCAGCAAATAGAATAACTTGATCAGCTTAATAAACATAAACTTTTCTTTAAGTTGTGCCTTTTGATAAGTAAACAATAATACAAAATGTCTCTCTCGTTAACCAACATAATATGGTTTTTGAAATGTCCAGAGGTCTAATGTGTATCTGTCTGTCTTGCAGAAAATACAAGAGCAAAGAGTGATGCGTTTGCTGTCCAGCACAAGCTCCCGAAATTTGAGTATGTGTTGCATCCTCGCAGCACTGGATTCACCTTCATTGTGGACAGACTACGAAAAGGTAAGATAGGATTTCTTGTTAATCGGCGGTCAAATGGCAACATCTTCTGGTGATGCCATTATTTAGTCAAAGTCATCATGATGGAAATACAGTATCAGCAAAACCAGGGGAAATGACATGTCATCATGATGACATGTAGTTAATCCACTGATGCCATTTGCATGAGTGGGATCCTTCCTGTTATTATACAGCGTCTCAGACTGATGCTTCATCCTACTGTCAGCCATTACAACACCCCAAAGATTCTCATGTTTCCCTATGAGCTAATTTCTGGCACTGCTCCAGGGTTTAAATACCACCTCTGGTGCTGCCGTCTCATCCCCAGCTGCCCTGGGTGCTGAGCACGGCACTAACTCTCCAAGCAGGTGTTGTGAATCAGTGTGATGTCATTAGACTTAGCTAATTCTGCTCTCCCTCTCTCTGCACCCCACGCCAACATGTCTTTGTCCCAAGTCCACCGTGCCCCTCTCAGCTCTATTTTTACCTCATGAGAGATGAGCTGTACAGGAGCCGGCGCTGGCAGGTGTCGTCCTGTCCGCTGAGATTTCATTCAGCTCTATATTGGTATAGTAAGGGCACTGCGGATCAATGACAGTGGTATAAAGCTCATGGTCGTTTTGAAGGCAGAGATGGGATGAAGCTCTAAGCCTCTGGATAATTAGAGCTACATGCGTAATGAAGCTCAGAGCTGGGATTTTGACAAGTGCATAAAAGGATTCCAATAACAAGTGTGGAAGTGGAAAATGGATACATTTAAGTCTCCTTGCAGTGTCACGTCATAAACTGCGTACCATGCAATTAGTTTGGAGTGTTGACAATAGAGCGTTATACATAACTTTCAGTCTAGTTCAATGCCTTGTTCTCTTTGTTGTGCCCTTTGATCATTTTCAACCGTCCCTTTTCCTAGGGGGCAACCTGGATGCCGTCCATGATATTACAGTGGCGTACCCCAAGAACATCCCTCAGACAGAACGCCACCTCATCCTGGGCCTTTTCCCCCGCGAGATCCACTTCCACGTCCGCCGCTACCCAGTGGCCTCCCTGCCCACCGCCTCGTCCGACCTGGAGTCTTGGTGTCGGGATCGCTGGGCCGAGAAGGAGATCCGCCTGCGAGACTTCTACTCCGCCCAGCCCCGGGGCTTCGACAGGGAAGGCGTCGCCCGTGTCCCGCCCTGTAAGTCTGAGCTGCGGGTGTCTCTGATCAAAGCCGCCTCACTGCTGTACTGGACCAGCTTCATCGCTTTCTGCTTCACTGGCCTGTGGCTCTGGGCCCCATTCAGGCTCTACTTCCTGGTTATAGTGGGAGTATTCATGGCCCAGCAGAAGCTGATTGGCGGGGTGGAGCTGCTGGAGTTAGCCTGCCATCAATACTGGAAGTCCACGGCTGCCAACAAGGGGGAGAAAAGTAAGGTGCTGGATGCGAAGATGCAGTGAGGATGGAAGACAGTGTTGATTGGACGATGAGATGTTTCCACCCCGCTCTGAGGGCAAGAGGATCCTTTTTTAGGGACCCAATGCTCCATGCCTTAGAAGGGAAGTCATGAGTTCAGTTCCTGCCGTTTGCATGGCTTCAGTCGAGAGAGCGTACCTTTCTGCTGTAGAAGAAAGGGGAATGTTATTTAAATGTATCTGTATGTGGATTCGAGGAATTCATCACACCTATTGCACCACTTGCCCTTTGTATGTCCGTCCTTGTTACTTGGCTTGCTGTTTGTGCATTTTATCAGTTGACCTTGTTGGATGTTTATTTTAGTCGTTTGTTCAGAAACTCAGTATGGTCATGTGTCATGAAACAATGCTGTCAGTATTTGTCATACTATTGCCATGTCTTTGGAACTTGTTTCAATGTATTTTTTTGTTGCCCTTTGGTTTTATATCCGTGTCATAAGTGATGGAGCAGAGCCATAGTACAGACCTCCTGTACATATGATGACTTGACTCTAACCAATATTTAAATCAGCACTGTCGGCTGGATTAGACTGATGGGACTAGTTCAATTAATTAGTTTTGATTAGACGTCTCGAACAGGGAAAGATAAGGAGTTAATTCCCAGAGAATTACTTAGGAATATACAGGTATATATGTGTACCATTGTTTACCTTTATTGGGTATAATTACCCTTTTATACAAACTGGGGAAAGAATTTCAGTTAGTCCTCAGAGATGACTTGTGTGATGATGCTTATAATTACTGTACAGGTTTTGAAACATAAACAATGTTATTCTGTGTGTTTGCTCAAGTAGCTTTTGCACATAAAAGCCAAATGTGGGAGAAGCAGATGTGATTTTTATCAAGAAACCAAACGGAAAGTTTTGTTAGGAGAGGGAAACCTCATCCACAGCTGGAAAGGTTACCCAGAGCAACGGAGAGGTGACACTTGTGATCATCTACTCGACAAGATCAGAGATTTGAGATCTTATATCTGTAGAAGAAGATGAGCTTTGTGCCCTTTCTGGGAATGAAGGGATGCCTTTTAGAGGCAGGATGTGGGTGGGGGGGCCGGGGTGGAAGAATGTCCTGTTGGGACAACATTACCCCTCGATGTGCCGGGTGGCATAGAGGACCAGACTTGGAGTGGAAAACTGGCCTTGAACTCAACCTAATCCAAAAAAGCCCTGTAATGCCCACCTCTGCCCGTGTCCCTCTCCGGAGGACTGGCATTGATGCGCTTGCTAAACTCAATTATCAAATGACAGCTGAGAAAGCTGCTCCGATTGTGCCAAAAAAGGACTGAAATTAAAGATTGAAGCGGAGCTTGAACCACACTTTTAGCCACTGACTCTCCTTGCCACTCAAAACCATTTCAATTCTATGAGTCTGGAAACTTGTCTTAGACTATCTAGCACTTTCTGTAACACTGTGCCGTGTGTGATCTAGATGACCACTTCAACCCTGATTTTGTTTTGTTTATATAAATCTGAAGCTCCTGTAGTTTAAGTGTAAAGAGGCTGTTTCCAGTCACTGTGATCCAGCTGTGTTAACAATTTTACCATCCGCATGTAGTAGTTTACCAAACATGGTACTACATCCGTTTCCTCTGCTCTGAACCAGCCAGATTCTCCATGTATAACTCTTTCACTTGTGCTGTTTTTCTGTAGCTCATTTTACAATCACTCGCTGATGCTGGACCTCTTCAGTCACTGTCCTCAGGTAAACAAGAGTCAGTCTCTTACAGGAGGAAATGTATATCTAAATAAATATACTGTATAAATTCATTCACGTTTCCAGTCTTTTTCTTACGCTTGTCAACGTAGAAAATGGTGATTATACTGACTTTAATACTGCTTTTACACTGATTTGATCTTTTGATTAATGCCGTAATAGCCCATCATTTGATTGACAGTAACGTCACTTTAAAAGGTTGCTGACATCATAGCTATTACATTACGTAGGAAATACGACAATGGGTTTTTCTCATTTACTCATCACTTGTCTCATGCAGAACACCTCCATTACTCTCAGATGTGTAGCCGCTGCAGAGCATCTTATTGTCTGGGCAGTCCTTTAATCTAGAATGTACTATAACAAACACTGCAGTGAATGAGTCAACAAGACCTTGAATGCTCATGTTACACAACGCTGGGGCCACAGTCCACACACACATTCACAGTCTGCAATAGACAACCAAAAAGGTCAGGAGCTCTGAAGGTGAAATGCATGTCGCCATAGCAACCAGTGTTGACTCCCCTGTCTCCTAGCAACGGGATGTGGAGTGATGTCAATGGAAAGTATGCTATTTTCTCCTGCTGACAGAATGATGTCACTCTTTTGTGTGTCTGTAAAGAGAGTGGAATGATAGTTTATTTCTATATTCTATATCTCTGCACTCCTGGTTGGGGGTTGTGGGGGGGCAGGCAATCAAAGACAAAAGTCGGGGATAAATAGCTGTCCGAGGACCATGAATCACGGGCCAATTGAAGTTGCAATTATGCTCCTGGTGCTTTTTATGGTCCCCCACCCCCACCACTCCAAATCATCTTCTGCATCTGATATAACTTCAAATGTTTTGCTCTGATGGGTTTGACAGTGGGTGGAAGGAAACTTGATGAGGTACCCATTATCCTGTATGCGACACTTGTGTGTTATTTCCCAGTCTTAAAATACAGCATCTCATTAATTAGCTTATGGTTAAAGACTTTAGTGGATCAACACTCTGCCCAAGCACACTGAGGAAGTGTCTAAAGGGTAATGGAAAAACAGATCTAGCTGTGAACACACGTGAAGACTGTCACATCTAGATCTGTGCCACGGCCATCCAATTGCATGCAGACTAATAGGATCAACAAGGCGGTGTAATTATCTTCGTTGGCCTGATGGCTTTTTCAATAAAGAAAGCCGATAATCCAGAGGTTAAGCAGGGACAAAGTCAAAGACTACTATGAATTGTAATTTGTAAAGCAGGACAATCCGGAGCCTCTGGTCATGTCAGGCTTTCAAAGGGCTCTAGATATGGTCATAAAAACACCAATCTTCTCTATCCACTAATGCTCCAGATACGTCAAAGAAAGAATAAACTATTCTGCGGTGGGTGCAGAAATAGCTGTGACCAGAACAGTGTGTCCAGGAACATAATTAATATGTGTCTTAGCTGCGTGCTCACTCTGAGGTGTCTCCAGGAGTGACTGCAGACCTGTTGTTGAATCCACCGCTGTGACACAGACACTCCAACAAAGAAGCCTTCCAACATGATCGCAGCTATAAATAACTCCACGGCATCGCAGCAATATTGGTGGGTGGATAGGAGAGAATCGTCACGGCCTATTTTTAAACCCAATGCAGTAAAATCTCTTCAACTAGGATGATTCACAGTTCTGCATAAGTAGGAAAAATGGAATTTAAAGTTTGGATGAAGTATATTTTCGTCACAAATGTTTGCTTTTTCGGAACAACTCATTCAATGTTTACCTGTATTAGGCACTGATTAAACTGAACATCACCCAGAATGCATTTCTGCTCCATTGAGTAATTTCCCTGATATGTATTTCCAGACTGCAGTGAAGCTCTACAGACCCTGCTAACGTCAGAGCAGGCAAGGGAGTCAGCATCATGCATCCAAGGGATAAGCTCTTCAGAGATCAGCCTGTCTCTCAGTGTCCTGCTGCCACCTAGAGGTCTAAACATCCCTTTATGGACCTGCACATGACAATATTCTAAAAGAATCAGGTGTGCTTATGTCCACATTTATCTTGGGAACCAGGTTCAAGCCACATTTTGATACAAAAAACACAAACATCTGGAGGAAGAGGTACAAATTAAGAGAAAGGAATACAACATGTGTAGTAGATACTCATTATAACAAGGTGTTCAAATGACGTGAAAAAATGTGTATTCACAAACATTGATAATTATCTCAGTCTATTCTTTTTCATAAAAATGTGTTATAAACTACGAAACAAGCAAAGACACATTTGTTTACCCAGCAAGACTAAATGTTTAATTAGAAATAACATCAAAGAAAACCCTTGCAAACGCCATACAAGAAAACCTCCAATAGAGAAAATATACAGTAAGATAAATGTCAATAAAATAATAATCATAAAGCAAATAAAAAATTCACTATCAATACAATGGTAAAAGTGAACACCAAAAAGATAATATTCTGTCACAGCCATTGACTATTCACTGCATTGATTTTACGGATAAGGATTGTGTGATTTTTTTGTAGAAATGACCACTCGCCCTGTCTTGTTCGACCTTGAAAAGGCGACAATAACAACGCGGTTGGTGAAAGCTGGAGCATTCCGGTAACGCCTGCAGGCATGCACACTGAAATGGCACAATGTCACACCGGGGCCATGATGCTGTGCTACAACCCACTCCAAAAATAACCTCAAATGTCATGGAGATAACAATTTTGTTTTTGTTTGTTTTTTACAATTTGACATTTGTATTGCAGGGAACGGACGATATAAAATGTAGGCTCTGGCATAGTCAGAGGACCAAAGCTTAACTTTGACTAAAACTCCATTAAAACTGGCCCTGTGTGTAAGAAACAAGTCATCTTATGACCAAATATGCCCTCAGCCTAGGATTATAAAAAGAAGAGGGGTCACTATCCTGAAAGTAGTTCAACTCTCGGAGACAGAATTAGCGTCAACTGTGTAAATAAATGGATTAGTCAGACCCAGGCTTGATTTAACATTTTCCAGCAACATATTCACTGAGAAGAGACTGTCTGCCGTTTCTTATTTTCCAGAGGCTGTCTTTAAGTCTCACATTGTCTCCCTGTGTTGGCTACTTTCAAACGCTTGCATGACCAATCCTCTTGAAATCCTGTCCTTACTCCGGCAGGCAGCCAGAGGATGTCTCCATCATGTCTCAGACACATCCCTCCTCTGTCACACTGAAGACACATGGCTGCAGGGTACACACTCCTCATAAGTCACCAAAGTGACATGTTGCTCGTCACACCACACAGGCAAATGGTAACAGATGGAGAATGGCAAAATAAATCAAATTGCAGGATCAATTAAATGATTGTCTGCTATTCATGAGGTCATCTCCAGTTATGAACTGTAACCTTAAAGCCACGTTGGGTAAATGTCAAGAATATCATGTCAATCAAGATTTATGCACATCATGTGAGCCAGATCTAAAAAAAACAAAAAAAAACGTCTATTATAACCACACAATGAATACCTAAAAATGACATCAGTCTGTGCGATCCTTACGGTATAATTCAAACATGAACATCTAATTAAACATTAACATTTATTTAACTAGCTAATAAAAAGGTGACTGATGTAGAAATAACAACTATCATGAGCTTAATTGCATTGGGAGCTCACCAGTGACAAATACATTGAGACAAAAGGTCACAACACAGAAGCAATATGTAGAGTGACACCTCCATCGGTTCATTGAACACCGCTGAGTGGAGCGGGCTGCCCCTGTCTGGATGGTGAACATACTCAGCTCTACTGCCTCCAGAAATCCAAATAAACAAAACAACTAGGTGATGTTTTCTGTGTGACTGGCCACGTGTGTTATCATGCATGTTTTTAACTACCATACAGTATGAAAATGTGTGGAGCATGTGAGGCGGTGATTTGCTGTGCATCAAGTGACTATATATTTGTGTGCCCAGCTGTTTTGGGGTTGGTGCCCTGTGAGACGTTATTCAGGAAGTATTTTTGGGAAAGCCTATTTCGCAGGAGAAGAGCCAGCAATCCAATCTTCGAATCAGCACAGTTCTAATGTGGAAGCCAGAGACAGGGAGGGGTTGAAGCCAAAACTTCTCCGACCATTAAGTCTGCAGGTGATGGTGCACAGCGCAGAGGCAAAGGGATTACAGGAGAGGGATAGGAGGGCATGGGAGTGAAATCCTCACACAAGGGGGCTCATGAGTTGTCCGAGGGTACGTGCTCCTCAAAGCCCTCACTCTCCCTAACCAGCGCCCTCTCCAGGATGACACGACCCTCCTTGTACCGCTGACTGTCCTCAGTAGCAAACTCATAGATCCAACCCAGCTTGCTGTTGCAGTTCTTGCAGCTGACGTCCCTCACCATGTGTCTGCCGGTTAGCATCACTCTGTCCTGCACCTCGCTGTACTGGAGGTTCACCACCTGTTGAGTTAAGAAACAACCATGAATTATAGGAACTATATACTGGGTCTGCTTATGCTGTTTCATTAGCATGGGACCTTTATCAATGATGTTTCTGTACCTTGTTGAAGAGGAAAGCTCTGCCTGTGGCTCCTGTGAAGCGTGTTGAGATGAGCTCAGACCTGTTGGTCAGGATGGTGTCACAGTTGGCACAGGAGAAGAGGCGGGTGCCGCCAATGTGGTCCAGGAAGATGCGCCCCATCGTCAATTCTCTGGGAGTTACTGAAGTGAAGCTAAAATAATAGCAAGAGAAAATGTACTTTAAATAAAACACTATAGGCAGTAACACATAATACAATACCCTAAAGCAAAAGGTGAGCTCTAAGAGGTTTGTCAACACTGTTTATAATGTGGTAGCTACTCCTACAACATGCAGTAGCTGGGTGTGAGTGGCAATTGTGGGCACTGATGTAAATGAATGATCAGTTAGGCTATGGGATGTAGATGTACCAAGTCTTTCTTAAAACCTTGTGAGGCTTTTACTTAAGCCTTGTAAACCTACAAATCAGACTACCTTTTGTAAATTGCCACACAATGCGTTGACTTAATTTCAAGTGTGTCTGCTGGTGGATTATGACGAAAGTAGTTAATTCAGAGATTCTATCAAATCAATGTGTAGTGTGTGTTGGTCCTTAACAGCGCTACATAAGCACCTGCCGATCCAAACCAACTAGTTTGAAAACTTCTGTTTAACAATGTTTTAAAATACTTTCCTGAAAATGATCTACATTGAAATATTTATCAGAAAAATAAATCAAATAGCATGTTTTGAGAAGATTGTATTCATACCACTAACCCTAACAATATTCATTTACTTAAGTTAACATATTTCATTATGAATGTTTTTGTAATGGTCTTTCTCCTGAAAGATATTTGTGAACAATGCACCAAAAAACTGTATAAAAAGGCAACATAAGGAAACTTAGAAAAGTAACCAACACAAATATAACGTTACAGTTGACTGTTTTTCAAAGATATAAAAACATTATGAGCTCAAGGTATTTTCCTAAAATATATATGTTTTAGTTGTTTTAGTTAACCATCCTTGCCGTACTATTGTTAGCTCTTTGTTGAGCCTCTGACAGATCTCAACAGGAACTTTTTGTTCCTGACTCGCCTGTCATGAGGACTGCTGGCTGTAGATGGCAGCTGAGCTTTGAATGGTGCTAAAAAATAAAAGCCATCATCAAGAATACAAATAAATAAACTGTTCTCAAAAAATAACTAATTTCGACTCACTAACAAAAAGGGAAAAAGTCTGCTAGTTTCTTCCGAGGTCTTGGCATATTATCTGAACGGTGTCGTAGTGATTACCAAGTCAAATAAAGCTAACGATACGTTAGCAGTCCAGCTAACAGCCGTATCAACGGCAAACTAGGAACAAGATTAACAACAACACGTATATATCTGCTTATTTCCAAATGACGGATTCCTACCTTTACAAGTTGTTTAAGAGGCACACAATGTCCCCACCAGATAGGATGTCACCGATGTTTTAAGTGTATTTCAGACGCTTATCTGTTGTTTTTACCGTCGTCGTCGCGGCTTTGTTGTTCTTTTTCAGCTGTTCCTCTATGCGCTTCATCAGGTGTCAACATCCGGTGATGACGTACCGCCCTGTGCTGCAGCTGAGCCACAAGATGTCAGCAGAGCGGAGGGAAACCATGAGGGAAACCTGTAGGCCATAAACTGAACCCTGTTATCGTTTCAACCCGCTCCACAGAAGTGGGACTACATAATCTTCAGTTCATAAAAAGAACGAGTCATGCTTATCCACCAAAAAAAAGTTCGTCGCTAAAATTCCTGCCAATTCTTCTAGACACGTAATTATTGGCTGAACTAGTCCCTTCAAAGCGTAATAATATCTTGGTCCAAAGTAGTGCCACGGTTCGTCACGTGATCGTGCTACACCAATTGGGTAGCTGCATATTGTCAACAGAAGTGAAAGATGGCCGCCTACATGGTTGCGCTAAACCAGACCAAATGGATTCTAAACAGTGCAGTATGCTTGTTTTATGTCATGTTTTGTCATATGTCTTAATACATCACTAAGTCCGAGGTATTTGCGTTATATACGCGGTATTTGTGAGAGGTTTTACTATCTGGGAACAGAGTTGACCATCGAATCAACATTGACTAGCAGCGTTTATCAGCCAACTCCAGCTACAAACAATTTCCCCACGGGAATTAATAAAGTATATCAAACTCAAATTTATCAAACTATCATTCCTGGACTACCATGTTCGCATCGCTAGGTTCATTGGCTGAGCTCGTGGATTATTCCATTAGACTGAGGACTTTTTGTCTGTCTGTTGTTACCCTGTACACGTTAAATGCACTCTTAAAATGACTTGTTCTATTTCGTCCCTACTGACCGCCAGAGGCGGTGCTTTAGCACTGGATATGTCCATCGCGCGCATGCGCAGCTCGAGTACCAATAACAACAAAGTCACCTGTGACCCACGTGACACCGGCTATATCAGCCGGTATTGTCAGAGGATCTGTTCCTTTTCTCGCTGCGCGAGGGTACCGTGGCTACGTTTTCGTAGCCTACAGCGTTCAGGTTTGAACGTTTGATCTGAGGGATTTCTCTGCAAACAGCTGGCCGCGTGAAGCTTCGCGACTGACAGTCGGGGCTGCGGGTCGTTAGACGCGTCCTCCAGGAGCTGCGCCGGCTGTGCAGAGCCTCGACAGACAGGTTTGTGTCAGCTTGTTGCTGGTGATGGCTGTGTTTCCACACCCGCTCCCAGCCAAGTTGTCCTGATTACCGTCTTATTGTTTGTGGCTTAGACTTTCTGGTGACGACAGTGTTCCCGCTTCCTCTCCCATAAAGTTGCCCTTATGCTCTTTTGAAAGTTCTGCTTGTGGCGTTGTGCCTGAGCTATCATTAGCATTTGAGTCCCAGCTTTGGCTGCGTCCCTCATTCAATTTAGTATGGAAGCCCAGAGGGTCATACTTTAAACCCGTTTTTTCGTAGCGCTAGATCGTTGTATTACTGCTCCTAGTACTAGACTCCTAGCACTAGGATGATATGCAGAGAACATCTTCACGGCGGGTGCTGTGTGCTCGGCATGTGCGGTTACTACTATAACCAGGCACGGTTCAATGCGGGCTGTTCTCTTTCTTAGAAGCTAATTATCTGGTCTTAACATTGTGTTCTGACTTGGTTGCTTGATTGTTAGCAGCAGCCGCTTGGCTAACACCTTGCATGTACGGTTAAGCTTCATTATTTAACTCAGCCGGTGAGGGCAGTGCTCTCGCTGCCGCTCCCGGTAAACGCATGGTATGGTTGCAGTAGCGCTATATCGTTGTATTTACTGCTCCTAGTACTAGACTCCTAGCACTAGGACGATATGCAGAGAACAATCTTCACTGTGTGCCGTGTGCTCTGCATGTATGGCCATTAAGGAGGATTTCATCCTCCCAATATTATATTGTCTAGTGGGCAGCCGTTGGCTGACACTTTTAGGCACCGGCCACAGTTACTATTGTAACTAAGGTTCTAAGCCGTAAGTACTGGCCATAATTACTACTGTAACTACGGTTCCAAGCTGTGTAAGTACTGGCCATAGTTAATACGGTAACTACGGGGTTAAGCCGCAAGTACTGGCCATAGTTACTACTGTAACTACGGTTCCAAGCCGTGCACGTACTGGCCATAGGCAATACCGTAACTACGGCTCTATGCTGTGTAAGTACTGGCCATAGTTACTACTGTAACTACGGTTCTAAACCATGTAAGTACTGGCCATAGTTACTACTGTAACTACGGTTCCAAACCGTGCAAGTACTGGCCAGAGTTACTACTGTAACTACGGTTCCAAGCCGTGCAAGTACTGGCCAGAGTTACTACTGTAACTACGGTTAGATGCCGTGTGAGCCCTGGCCATGGTTACTGCTGTAACTACGGCTCTGTGCTATTCTCTTCTTTAGAAGCTAGTTATCCGGTCTTAAACATGTGTGTTATTTGACTTGATCTCGCTTGATCATTAGCAGCAGCCGCTCGGCTAACGTCTTGCGTATACTGTTAAGCTTCTTTATTTTACCCAGCTAGGTGAAGGCAGTGCTCTCGCTCCTGCTCCCTCTACCGGTAATGCGGATGTAGCTACATCCCTTTTTCTGTTCGGCGAGTAGTAGCACCGCTCTACTCTTCCCGTTCAGCAGGTAGCTGGTGAAGGCTGTGTTCCCGCACCCGTTCCCGGTTACGCTGCATCTGGCGTTCGACTCTAACTTAACCAGTGAAGGCAGTTCTCGCCCCCGCTCCTGGTAGACGCCAAACGGCCTCGTTTTTCCGTTAAGCAGGTAGCCGGTGAAGGCTGTGTTCCCGCACCCGCTCCCGGTTACACTGCATCTGGCATTCGTCTCTAACTCAACCAGTGAAGGCAGTTCTCGCCCCCGCTCCTGGTAGACGCCAAACTGCCTTGTTTTTCTGTTAAGCAGGTAGCTGGTGAAGGCTGTGTTCCCGCACCCGCTCCCGGTTACGCTGCATCTGGCATTCGTCTCTAACTCAACCAGTGAAGGCAGTGTTCTCGCCCCTGCTCCTGGTAGACGCTAAACTGCCTTGTTTATTCTGTTAAGCAGGTAGCTGGTGAAGGCTGTGTTCCCGCTCCCGGTTACGCTGCATCTGGCATTCGTCTTAATTTAACCAGTGAAGGCAGTGTTCTCGCCCCCGCTCCTGGTAGACGCTAAACTGCCTGGTTCCGTTAAGCAGGTAGCTGGTGAAGGCTGTGTTCCCGCACCCGCTCCCGGTTACGCTGCATCTGGCACTCGCCTCTAGCTCAGCCAGTGAAGGCAGTGTTCTCGCCCCCGCTCTTGGTAAACTGCCTTATTTACTAATCCAGCTAGGTGAAGGCAGTGATCTCGCTCCCGCTCCCTCTGCCGGTAATGTGGGTGTAATTACATCCCTATTTCTGTTGGGCGAGTAGCGGCGCGGCTCTACTCTTTCTGTTAAGCAGGTAGCTGGTGAAGGCTGTGTTCCCGCACCCGCTCCCGGTTACGCTGCATCTGGCATTCGTCTCTAACTCAACCAGTGAAGGTAGTGTTCTCGCCCCCGCTCCTGGTAGACGCGGAACTTCCCTGTTTTTCAGTTAAGCAGGTAGCGGGTGAAGGCTGTGTTCCCGCACCCGCTCCCGGTTATGCTGCATCTGGCATTCGTCTCTAACTCAGCCGGCAGTGTTCTCGCCCCCGCTCCTGGTAGACGCTGAACTGCCATGTTTATTAATCCAGCCAGGTGAAGGCAGTGCTCTCGCTCCCGCTCCCTCTGCCGGTAACGTGGGTGTAATTACATCCCTCTTTCTGTTCGGCGAGTAGCAGCAACGCTCTACTCTTTCCATTAAGCAGGTAGCTGGTGAAGGCTGTGTTCCCGCTCCCGGCTACGCTGCATCTGGCTACCTACAGAATGGTTCATTCATGTAGCGCCTGTAGGGTTTCTCTTGAGCCCGAGGACGGCCACGACCGCAGCCCCTCCTGCCTCGGCCGCTTCTGGCGGTCAGTGGGGACGAAATTCGAGCATCTGAGGGAGGTTCTCACGGTAAACGCCTGCATGAGCTGTAGCTGCATGCCTCGGGTGCTCAGAGTGGCTCGAATCACTGAGGTGGAACGTCTGGCAGCAGCCAACAGACACCTCTCCTTGTCACGTCCTCCTCCAGATCAATTCGGCCGTTCCCGGCGACTTGAGGGAGCGATGGCTGTGTGCTCCCCCCAATAGAAGAAGGACTAGAAACAGGCTGTCCTCTAAAGTGGATCGGCTAGCTGCCGATAGGGGCATGATGAAGTCGCCTCTTCAGCCTGGGCCCGGTGTAGGGGCTCCTTCGGTTGGGGGGTGAGCTGTTTAGATCAGCTGCCCTGGAGGCACTGGAGCGTGCCGCCCAAGCTAGGCAGACCAGGCAGCAGCACTCGGGTCCTTGCAGACCTGTGCCCACTCCCAGCAGGCCCAGGGGCCGCTCTAGCAGCCGCACTCAGCCGCCGGATTACAGGGGTGGTCTGCAGAGGTCTTAGCGGCCCACTCAACCGCCTCCCAATGACTTTCGTGCCCCATGTCGCCCGCCTTCCAGGCGGCCTCGTGCCCCAGAGCCTTACCGGAACCCCCCAGGAGGCTCCAGGGTCCGGGGGGCTGGGCTCTGAAATCCCGGGGGTTGTCGGCGGCTGCTTTCCCAGCAGCAGCTCAGTTTCTGGGCAGTCTGTAATTCCGTCCCTTGGGTGGTTTTCACCTTAACCCAGGGGTACGGACCGCAGCTCCGGCCCCTAGCCTTCGGCTGGGACTAATTGACAGTCGTCAGCGATCCGGCAGGGGCCCTACCTCTGGGCCAAGAGTTGTCCGTCCTTTTGTCCAAGGACGCAATCAACCCAGTAAGACCCTCTGCTTAGCCAGGGGGTTCTACTCGGCATACTTTCTCGTGAGCAAGAAAGTCGGCGGATTTTGCCCGATCTTGGACCTCAGAGGAATCAACAGATTCCTGAAGGTGCTGCCATTCTATATACTGACTACTGCATACGCACAGGTGGAGTGGTTCCCAACCGAGAGATACCTACTTCCACGTGGGCCGGGCAAGAGGGTGCCTTATATTCAGTTCCTCCGGCCCTTGGGCAGACTGGCAGCTGCCTCGGCCGCTGGGCCCTTAGGCCCGCTGTCGTTGTGCCCCATGCAGATGTGGCTGAACAGCCTTCACTTGGACGCGAAGTGGCACAGGCACAGTGAAGTCAGGGTGTCGCAGCATTGCTCCACTCTCCGTCACGCTGGAGGGGCAGGGCCTATCTCCTGGTAGGCGTGCCCATGGGCGCCATCCCATCCCGCCAGGAGACCATCACCATAGGTGCATGTCTCTCAGGGTGGGGTGCAGTGCGGCAGGGCAGGACCGTTCAGGGTCAGTGGTCTGCCCAGCAGAGTGCCGGGTCAACGTGCTAGAGCTTCGGGCCGTGCAGCTTGCACTCAGGCACTTTCTACGTGCAAGAATGTGCGTGTTCCTTGGGGACAGCATGTACATTGTTGCTTAGACAACAGTCCCTTCTAGATAGTGGACTTTCTCACTCCACTCTGAATTTATGTGGCTGCGATTCTGCCCGACATGTTCGGGTCGACGGTGCCACGGCGGGGTGCCACAGGTCGGTGTCCCTCTTTATGAGAGGGGCTTTACGGCAGCGTCCCCCTTGCACCCCGAGGGCTCCGTCTTGGGACCTGCCCTTGCTGCCGGATGCCCGATCATCTCCTCCCTTCGAGCCCCTGGCCCAGGTGGGGCTTAGGTGGCTGCCCACGAAGGCAGCATTTCTGCTTGCCATAGCCTCAGGGAAGTGAGTCGGGGAGTTGCATGTCCTCTCCATAAACAATACATGCCCGAGGTGAGACTCTCAGGCGTTGCCCTTTGGGCAAATGTGGCATTCCCGCCCGGGGTCCTTCCACAAACTCACTTCAATCAGCCTGCCCAGCTGGCACGCTTTGACATTCAGGAGTACGGCACATCGAAGTTGCTGTGCCCGGGGGGTGCCCAAAGGGCGTATATCAAGGCTACTGCCTGTATACGGCAGGAGGAGCAACTCTTGAGTTTGCCCTGGCGGCACTAAAGGAGGTTAGGCCCTCTAACCAGTGGCTTCCCCACTGGGTTGTCGATACCATCTCACAGGCTTACGGGGCCAGTGGCCACCCCCTGCCATCAGGCTGAGATGCCACTCTACAAGGAGCATCTCAACATATTGGGCTGCCCTGAGAGGGGTGCCCCTGGAGACCATCTGCGCCGCGGCGTCGTGGGCGTCTTCTGGCACATTCTCCAGTTGTCATCAGGTCAATGTCGCCACTCCCCATTCTTTGGGCGTGGTCCTTTTGCCGAGCTCCGCTGCTTCCAGTGGTGAGCAAGGGCTTGGATTCTTCATGACATTGTTGGTATAAGTCATCCAGTGCTAAAGCACCGCCTCTGGCGGTCAGTAGGGACGAAATAGAACGATAGTTACGGCTGTAACTACGGTTCTATGAGTCCCGGATGACCGCCAGAGTTCCCTGTCACTCAGAATTCTTGTATGCTCGCGAGAAGATTCGGGGAACAGATCCTCTGACAATACCGGCTGATATAGCCGGTGTCACGTGGGTCACAGGTGACTTTGTTGTTATTGGTACTCGAGCTGCGCATGCACGCAATGGACATATCCAGTGCTAAAGCACCGCCTCTGGCGGTCATCCGGGACTCATAGAACCGTAGTTACAGCCGTAACTATCGATTTCATACATAGCTGCGTCCAAGAAGAAGGTTAACTTGTTACGTTAAGTAATTTAGATCAATAAAATGCAGTACTTCCAGGCTGAAGACTTTTCTTTTTGTCGCTGCTTTTAATTGAACTATTCATATCTTAGACTGCACTGTAACTTTTATCCATGTATTTTTTCTTTTAATGTTTATTTTATTAGCTTTTCTTTTTAATGACTGATTTTAAATGCCATTTTCTTAATGTCTTTCATTTTTTGTAAAGCACTTTGAATGGCCTTGTGTTGAAAAGTGCTATATAAATAAACTTTCCTTGCCTTACTTATACCAATGTCCATTGATTCATTTATTTACTCATTCATTCCTCCACAAATGAAAACAACACTGATGAACCATAACAACGAGATTTATTACAAATATAAAAAGGTATGACGTAGAAAACAGTACAAAACAGAATAAGGACATGTAATGGAGTATAATTGATTGGTGTCAGGTGATCGTGATCCGCAGCCACGGCTGGGCGGAGCGGCTGATTGGTGCTGCACGGAAGCCACACGGTTTTTTGACCGCTGCATTGCACTGCAGAGAAGAGACTATTTGTTTATTTAAAGGACGAACACTGTTTCAACCTCGTCTGGTAAGATACGATAACTTGGAAATAAATGTACCAAAAACAAACGTATCTCTGAGTGATGTGTGAGCGCGTCGGCCAGGCGCTAAAACCAAAAGAACAGAAAAGAGCTTAAGAAAGGTGGAAAGAAGGCTCCAGACGCACCAGAAAGTCTCAAAAAGTCAAAATTATCAACACACAAACATTGTTACATGCATATTACGTCTGTGAAGCACAAAAAGGTTGATTATTTTGCCAATACAAGATGGAATACGTACAGGACAAGCTTACAACGGTGGCTCGGCTTGAAGGGAGACTCTCGGAACGTGGTGGCTGAAAACCACAAGTTTAACAACCACTGTTGATGTTGTTGAAGACCTGCAGTGTGATCATGAGGAATGTGACACACGGGTGTTTTTACATGCCCAACATGCTGCACAGCCTTGATTGGAATTCACATGTTCTCTGGGTGTGACTCCACAAGCGCTTTCTATGGCAAAGGTAAAAGAAAGTCATTTGCTGTTGCATGTGAGAAAGATGACTACCTTAAGGCTTTTAGAAGTTTAGGTACTAACTTTGACTTGGAGCAATCAACATTAGCACTTCTTTGCCGGTGTTATTGCACATATTACAGGTACTGAGAGAACGAAATGCAGTTTAGCTTCTAAGCAGGAGTGCAAAAATCAGTTAAAGTGAAAAGTAATGTACACAATCAACACATCCTCACTCCCAGGTCGGCCTATGTTGACGTTATGTCAAGTCCCCTGCCGGCTTTTTCGAGAGGGGTCTGCCTGCAGACCTCCACTGTCAGGACAGTTCCGGTGCAGACCTCCAGTGTCAGGACACCTCCACTGTCAGTACAGGAAGTGACGATTCTGACGAACACGTTTTTTCCCCCGCCCACCGAACGACTCGTCTGATGGTTTTTGCAAATTAGTAAGGTAAGGTGCGTGACCTGTTTGCACTATCCAAAACAATGAATGCAGTCTAAATGTATTGTTTCGCAGACAAAACAAAATGTATCGATATAATATATATATACTTGCAGAGCATATCATTTGCTTATCATAGGCCACCTATGCCGTTATTCTCTGATGCGTCTCAATATCATCAGCGGTAATAACAAAAAAGTTGATGGAGGCAATTTAATGCACTCGTTTACCGAGACATGGGAAACTGAGCACAAGTTTGTGATAAATGGAGACAAGCCGGTATCTCTTATTTTCTACGAGGCAGTGGCATTGTGTGAGAAACCTTAAGTAACCGTGTGTGTGTGCCGATGTACAAGCATGTGTTTTTGATACGGAACTAATTTCTTTAATAAATTGTGCAATAGTTGTTCACAGCTAGTTATTAATTACGTTATTACTAAAACCAATAATATCGAATGCAGAGGCAATTGTGTAATGTGAAAAATATATATTTATATAGTCTTTTTACGTTGTTAGCTAAGTGTTTGTCAGTTCGGCTTTATTAAACGTTTGTGTAAAGAGGTTAGCAAGGGTAGGTCTGCATTTGTTGTTGTTGGCAATGACACTGGTATCTTTTAAAAGAAGAGATAATGCAGATTAAAAGTGTGTCTATCGTTTCTGGCCGTTGTAGAATGTAATGTATAGTGAAATAAGTTGTTTTCACACTTAAACAGCGTGCAAAGACTGGCCGTATGAAGTATTGTTTTAATTGAAGTTTTAGTACTTTACATTTTGTAACATTTGTTCCTGTTTTTTGTAGATGCATCTTTCAATGCTCTGTGGCACTGCAAAGCCTGCAGTGAAACGTTGCACAACATGTTGCAAACTGTTCCACTGTCCTTTGTGCCCGAAATTCAAACCCTGCCCACCATCCCGACTCGAGAAGCACTTGGAAGTGCACTTAAAAAATTGCATAATGTTTAAAGGTAACACACACATATATTGATACACGTGTGTGCTTGTTTTTGTTCTTGTTTCATGTCTGTCATTGGCAAACTTCTTTTTCTTGACTTTCTCTTAGATATGGCAATCTACAAGTGCAATTTAACCTGCAGAGACTTGGCTCACTTCCATTGCCCTCAATGTGCAACAACCATTGTAAGAAGAGGAGATATGGAGGTACACCTGGAGGCTTGCCACAAGTTGCCATCCACATCAGCTTCTGAACATTGCCCTGGTCCATCCTCTTCCTCACCGCAACCCAACACATCAGCTGTGCTCTCTCTCCTGCTTCCAAAAACAACAGTGTCCCCCACTCCCGGCTTGATTGCAAAAGTGGCTGACATTGAAACTTCAAAACCTGGATCTTCCTCCAATTTACTAAATTAACAACTAAATCAACTCTGAAAAAGGTCAAATGCCCACACTTCACCCTGATTTGCTACCAAAGAAACCTGGACAAACACATCAAGAGGAAACACAAAAAAAGGACATAACAGAAATAAATCATTTAAAGAGTGTCTGTGTAGATGCAACATTGGGGATATCTGCAGTCCAAAAAGCAAGTCACGGCTTTTCTGTGCCAATACATATCCAAAGAAAAACCTGGGGTCATGTTCACAACATTCAGTGCGAGTTGGAAGTTTGCAGGCAGTATCACTTAATGGCTCTGAGAAGTGGATTCATATTTAGCCATTGTGAACACATCCGGTCACTGGAGTACTGCAGTGAAACAGCTACCGAAGAATTTCTAAAAGAAGAAATCTTATCTGAAATGGTGGAGTTGAAATTCTTTGGTGAGGCTAAAAGGGCAATCTGTGTGAAAAGACAAAAAAATGCCCTGACAGCCCACGCCCCTCTCTGTGTCGAAGTGGCATTTGAAGAGACCCACAGGCAATATTGTTTTTCGATCCACGAGCCGACTTTGAAACAATATAGTCGCCTTGGGAGAGTCATGGTGACATACAATTTACCAGCCAAAACATGGCATTGTCCCTGCGCCAAACCAAGAATGTCATGTGTGCACAAAAACATAGGCAAATGGCATTTATTTCAAACAAACCGGGAGATATTTAGAACAGAGACTGGCTGCTCAAGTGCACCTCAACAGCATCAAGACACTGTCTATCCACCATTGGCTGAAGACTTGAAGCGACTTGTGGAGTACATATTCAGTAATAAAAAGCTTCCAGCCGACCTACCAGATGCCCTTGTTACACCAAAGGCACCAACAGAATACATCACAGAGTTGCATCCAACAGAGACCCTTTGCACCGTCTGTCCAGGCTCAGTTCTTCTGGAGAAGTCGGCAAGAATCACCAGAAATGCCAGGATAATCACCATGAATGGTGTAATTGAAAGTAAGTTATTAATGGTTCACCTCATATTATCACATTTTTAAATGTTTAAAAATAAAACAGTGTTCCTTATTTATTTGTGTTTTATTATCATCAGACGTATCAACCTATTTCCGGCGATGCCCACAGTGCCACATGATATATCGATACCAGGAATGGCAGGACAGTCTTCACAACTTTGATGACCATGTCATATTGAACCTTGAGCTATGTGTTTATTTGAGAGCCAGCTTACAGGTAAGGGCAATGGTATTTGTGGTCAGGAAAAATGCTGAAGTGTTTTTTTTTCTGTGTTGCTTAGAACCTTTTTGTTTATCCGAAATATACACAACTACATTTCTTTTCAAATGTTGCCCCTCTCTCTTTTAGAACAATGTGTCCGTGTCCAAGGTGTTAAACTCCCTGGAAGTTGTGAGGAAAGTAACATTTCCTGCCAGAGACACTATCCTCCATGGGTACATGCACTTTGAGGCATTGACGACTAATGATTATTCCTACTCTTGTGTTTGCTGTGGCTACTATCCTCCAGTAGTTGTGATGGACCTGCACAAAAAAGGAGTGTTCAACTTGCCTGGTAAGTCCCAATGTCTCATGTTTATGTTAATGATAATCTTGTGTTAGTTACAAATATAAGAGTAAGTAAATGTTTGTTTTTTTATTTCAGTGAGTGATCTGAAAGAGGCCTCTGAGAACTATATTGGCGAAGTTAACATTGAAGAGTTCTGGGATTCTGTTCATCATGAGATGATTGCTCGTGGCTTTTTCCAAAGTATTAACATGCTCTTGCATTTCTCCTAATTAGCATTTCCCTTTTTATATACCCCTTCCATGCACCTTGCCATATTATGAATGTATTGTTTGTTTTACCAGGTCGTGCAAAAAACAGCTTTGCTGTAAATCCTAGTTTTGTGCACTGGGGCCCATGGATTGGGAAGAACACACGCAAATCCGACACAGTGTTGAACACAGAGTTCAAAAAAGTATCCTCTTCAAAGTCCTCCCCTGAAGCGGAACTCAGCATGGTGTCAGAGGATCGTCTTGTGGATGAGCTTAAGAAGCAGAAGGTACAACTGCTTTATGTATGTTTGTTTGAGTTGTGTAATGCCATGTTGTCCTACCTATTCTCTTGTCTGTATTTCAAAAGGTTTCGACTGTGCGCAAGCTGTGCATGGCCTGCAATTTAGATTCAAAGGGATCAAGGGATGATCTTGTCAATAGACTAAGGGAGGAGATGAAGACAAGACATGGATATGACAAGATATTCCAGAAAATCTGGGGAGCGTCTGGTAAGGGTCACACATTGTTCATAAAAACAATTAGAGATTTGTGTAGGAGCCATATGTTAAAATGTATATTTGAATATTATTATCATTTGTTGTTAGTGCTAGTATATAATTTATTGGAACCAGCCGTGTGAAATTAACGGCATAGACGACCGCAGCTGTTCGTGATTACGAGACGTTATAGCCGACGTCAGCTGCTGGTGATTGGTGTGTGAGAAGGGGAAAGAAGCACCGAGCAACATAGTTTTTTGACCTGACAGAATATGTGTTTGTATTTGATATCTTTTTGTATAAGTAAAAAACAAACTATCCTGAGACGTATTTTGTCCGAGTCAAGCTTATTTGCTATCTGTGCGCCGAATTTTGGATTACTGGAACTACATTTGTCAAAAAACTACGCTCTGGAGAAGCCGAGCTATGAAGGAGGGATTCCAGTGACGGCGTCGCATGAAAGGAGAAGATAAAGACTGCTCTTCCACACGGAGATCGGCGCGAGGAACAAAAGACGGTGAAGTGGCCTGTTATGTTAATGTTTGAAGACGGATGGAAGATCGCTACACAGAAGAGGGATACTGAATGGATCAGCTGATTTCAACTACCAGCTGATTACCTTTGCTTTTCGTTTGTAAAAGACATTTAAATAAGTTGTTCTTTAAGAAAGACAGTGCAACAAAGACATTTTCTATAAAAATGAAGCGCTTACTGTTGGACACCTTCAGTTGAGTTTAAGCACTGAATAAGTTTATTTTGAAAGAGCCATGGAAGAACTAACCGAAAGGAGCCACAAGAGGGGAAGATTATGAAGGGGATAGTGCGCATCGGGAAGGTCGTTCCAAACCCCTTCAGCGAGTCTGCAGGAGAAATGAAGGAGTGGTATCACTCCAAGTGTATCTTTGAGAAGATGGAGAAAGCCAGAGCCACCACCAAGAAGATCGAGGACATCACAGACCAAGAGGGACAGCTATGATGTGATGCAGCGTCAAAGTCAGATTACAGAGATGCTGGTAAGGCAGCATAACCTGTCTTATCTTCCTAAACGAGACTTGCCTGTGTTCAAGGGAGACCCGCTCACCTACAAGTCCTTTATAAGAGCCTTCAACCATGTCATCGACAGCAAGGCAGAGAGCAGCAGCGATAAATTGTACTACTTGGAACAGTTCACCGGAGGGGAACCTCAAGAGCTCGCCTGCAGTTGTGAGCACATGGCACCACAGAGAGGCTACAAAGAAGCCAGGGCTCTACTCCAGAAACATTATGGCGATGAACTTAAAATTGCTACCGCCTATATGGATAAAGCTCTAAAGTGGCCACAGATTAGATCTGAAGACGGCAAAGCTCTGAATGCCTATGCCCTTTTCCTGATTACGTGCCGTAATGCCATGGAGGACATAGAGTATATGGACGAAATGAACAATCCAACTAACATGAGAGTCGTTGCCTCAAAGCTCCCATACAAGGTGAAAGAAAGATGGAGGAGTGCTGCTTTCGAGGTTCAAGAGAAAAAGGGACGAAGAGCAAGGTTTACAGACCTAGTGACGTGTATATATACAGACAATCACAAATGGCTAACGACCCCCTTTTTGGAAGCATGCATGATACTAGGACAACTGCGGAGGGAAAAGTAAAAGCTACGGCCACGGACTCTAAAGCTTGGAAGTCAGGCTGGCAAAGGGGAAGCAGTTTTGCCACAGCTGTCGCTCCAATGATTGAAGAGAAAACACCGCCCTCAAACTTAAAGTACAGCTCCTCAGCTACAAATCCTGTCAATGCCTTTCAAAAACCCTGTTTGTTCTGCCATAGAGACCACACACTCGATTCCTGCAGAAGCATCAAAGAGCAACAACCGAAAGACAGGATTGAGTTTCTGAAAGCTAAAGGCCTCTGTTTTGGATGTCTTACACAGGGAC
The DNA here is from genome assembly GCF_902827115.2 of Pseudochaenichthys georgianus. NCBI lineage: Eukaryota > Metazoa > Chordata > Actinopteri > Perciformes > Channichthyidae > Pseudochaenichthys > Pseudochaenichthys georgianus. Next base: position 10,055,742 of record NC_047524.1, on the reverse strand, counting down.
ACCTTAGCAGAAACTGCAATAAAAGGATGACCTGTCAAGTCTGCTCCCTAAGACACCCAGGAATTCTGCATGTTGAGAAGGACAGTGCTACATTTAGAAAGCCAGATGAGAACATCTCAAATGGTCTCGTGTCACTGACGCAGGAAACATGTGGATACACTGGGGCTGGAGAATGTGTACTGGCTATAGTACCGGTAAAAGTCAAGTCCATTAAAAGTGAGAAGGTTGTGGAGACGTATGCCTTCATGGATCCAGGAAGTACGGCGACTTTCTGCACTGAATCACTGAAGACACAGCTGAACGTTCGAGGGAAGAAAACTACGATCCTACTCAGAACTATGGGTCAGGAGAAGCCAGCCCAAAGTTATATCTTGTCGGACCTGGAAGTGTGCGGACTTGAAGAAAGGAAGTACATTGAACTCCCTAAGGATTTTACATGTAAAGATATACCGGTCAAGAAAGAAAACATCCCCCTGCAGGAAGACCTAAAGAAGTGGCCATATCTGAAAGAGGTGAAAATCCCGAAGATAATAGAAGTCACCATGCTTATAGGAACCAACACCCCTAAAGCTTTGGAGCCATGGCAGGTGATAAACAGCATCGGAGACGGGCCCTATGCAGTTAAGACTGCCCTTGGATGGGTAGTGAGTGGGCCGATGAAGACAGATGATGGCAGCAAGGCAGCGGATGGAGTTGTGAGCCACATTACAGCCAACCACATCTCCATAGCTAACATAGAGGAACTGTTGATCAAGCAATATAACACAGACTTCTCAGAACTCAGCTGTGAAGACAAAGAAGAGATGTCCCAGGAGGATCATCAGTTCATGCGATCAGTGGTAAAATCTGCAGAGTTAAGGGATGGGCACTACTGCATTGGCTTACCATTGCGAAACGAGACAGCCAAAATGCCAAACAACCGCTGCATGGCAAAGCAGCGTGCCGCAAGTCTCCAAAGAAAGCTCAGAAAAGACCCAGACCTGTACAAGGATTACAAGGACTTCATGACTGGTATAATAGCAAAAGGCTACGCTGTCAAAATCCCCATGGAACAGTTAAGCCGAGAAGATGGACGCGTGTGGTACATACCTCATCACGGTCTCTACCACCCAAAGAAAAGCAAGATAAGAGTAGTGTTCGACTGCACCTCCACATATCAAGGAACCTCACTTAACGATCAGCTGCTACAAGGACCTGACCTCACAAACTCCCTTGTTGGTGTCCTTTTGAGGTTCAGAGAAGAGCCTATTGCTTTGATGGCCGACATTGAGGCGATGTTCTACCAGGTCGAAGTCCCTGACCAAGATGCTGAGCTTCTGCGTTTCCTATGGTGGCAGGATGGTGATCTGGACAAACCGATGGAAGACTACAGAATGACAGTGCATCTGTTTGGTGCTACCTCGTCTCCCAGCTGTGCATCATATGCACTAAGAAGAACAGCACAGGATGGAGGAAGCAAAACAACACCCGAGGTGGAGGAGAGTTTTATCCAAAATAAGAACTGGATACAAGGCCCACGTTTCCTGTGGAAAAATGAAAGTGAGTGGCCAGAAAGACCAGATCTGTCAAGCAACGTACTGGAAGATGACGATGAGGTAAAGAAGGCACCTGCAGTCTGTCTTACAATAATAGATGGAGTTGCCACAGTGAACAAGTTCATTGATCATTATTCCAAATGGTGTAAACTGAAGAGAGCAGTGGGATGGTTTCTCCGGATTAAAGATCTGCTGCTGCAACTCATTGGAAAAAGGAAAGAGTCCCAAGCCGCCTGTATTAAGTCAGAAGACAACCCTGCAAATCAAGAAACCTTTCTTAAGCAGCAGATGAAGAAATGCAGAGCCACACTAAACAAAAATCTGCTCACCGTGGAACAGTTGGAGTTAGCTGAAAAAGCGCTTGTTCGCTTCAGCCAAAGGCAGGCATATCTGGAGGAGATCAAAGCTTTGGAGAAAGGACAGACACATGTTAAGATGAGTAGGCCACTCAGCAGATTGGATCCTGTTCTGGAAGACGGCGTACTTGGAGTAGGTGGACGGCTAAACAACTCTGCTATGCCAGAGGAGGCTAAGCGCCCCCTCATCCTCTCTAAGAACCAACGTGTCGCTACTCTCCTTTTGCAACACATCCACAGAGAAGTTGGACATGGAGGCAGGAATCATACACTCTCAAAGTTAAGGCAGAAGTACTGGATTCCAAAGGCTAACGCAGCAGTAAGAAGGATCATAACTGATTGTACAGTGTGCAGGAGACTACATGCCAAGGCTGGACAGCAGAAAATGGCCGACCTGCCCAAAGATCGTGTATTGCCAGATGAACCCTCCTTTACCAACGTCGGAGTAGACTACTTGATGGGAAGAGTCCTTAAGACTATGTCAGACGCCAAAGGCGCTGTACGCAGCGTCAGCGTGAAGACCAAGACCAGTGTCTTAGTGAGACCGATCACGAAGCTCTGTCTGCTTCTCGAAGCAGTGTGATGGCCACCCCCAAGAAAACAAAAACGGACTTCCATTAAAAGAATATAAGTTCTTACAGTTGCTTAATTATGTTTAGATATGGCCCCAATTAAGTGTATTTTAGTAATTGGTATGCTCCCCGCCTAGCCAATTAGGGGCCGGAAATGTAGGAGCCATATGTTAAAATGTATATTTGAATATTATTATCATTTGTTGTTAGTGTTAGTATATAATTTATTGGAACCAGCCGTGTGAAATTAACGGCATAGACGACCGCAGCTGTTCGTGATTACGAGACGTTATAGCCGACGTCAGCTGCTGGTGATTGGTGTGTGAGAAGGAGAAAGAAGCACCGAGCAACATAGTTTTTTGACCTGACAGAATATGTGTTTGTATTTGATATCTTTTTGTGTAAGTAAAAAACAAACTATCCTGAGACGTATTTTGTCCGAGTCAAGCTTATTTGCTATTTGTGCGCCGAATTTTGGATTACTGGAACTACAATTTGATATTTGCACATTTACTATATAACTTTGTTTTTCACATTCCCTTCAAAGGTGGGTGGTCAGTGATTCTGTGCCCTCATGGTGTGGTCTACAGTTTGAAGTTCAACCTCAGGGCAGAGTCTCCAAGAGATTTTACAGATCTTCTGTTGTCATGGAAACATCTGCCAAATGCCAGTATTTATGATTTTGCTCGAGGTTTGGCAACTCATGAAAACCTCCGTTTCCCAGCATCACTACCTTTCAAGCCATATGAAGGAAGACTGGCCGCATCAACCCATGATAACATCACAGCTGCTCAGAACAACAAACTAAAGGTCTCTCTACCATGGATAACTCAGATGTTGAAAACTCCTGATGAGGATGGACATCCACTCACTGGTTCCTCAAACCACTATGTGTTGTATGATAAATTCCATGAGGGCAACACCAAAGATCCACAGGAAGTGCTAAGGAGGATCAACCTAGTCCCAGAACTTCAGGGTTGGTTAAATAGCCAAAAACCTGACGAATATGACGAGGATGAGATGGAGGCAATCTTGGAGCCATTCAAGTTTAGGTTTAAACATATGGAAGACATGTGGACCTTCTTAAACGAGATCAGAGACAAAAGAGGGTATCTGGCATTCTGCGAATGCATTTCTGTTTGAATAAAGGGCAACAGGAAGTTGGAACACTTTGTCAGTTTTTGTGTGTTTTGCTTTGTTTTTCAATGAAGCATTTGATAATTCACCTTGATTATACCATGAACACCACAGAGGAATTTTGGTTTACTTTAAGATAAGCCTTTTATTGTCTCCCGCATCACACCACAAGGGCAATTTAGGAGTCCATCAAGGGGATCTAGCAGAAAAAATGACTACCAAATATGAAAATAATTGACATTTTAATACACAATGGAATCTAAAATGGATATAATTTATAGCAAATTGTTTAATATGCAGATTCTTAATCCAATAGTGCAGTAAAGGGAGAAATAAAGTATGTAGGAGTGAAGTGAAACAGTCTATTGTAATAGCAAACAGTAATTAGACTATAGAGCTGTAACATAATTATACATAACATTTTCAGGCTTATGACATAAATAAGAGGCAAATAATTTTAAGAAAATAAATATGGTTTTAACTAACTTCTACTGCCCTCTTAAGTGGTGTCATGCTGACATAGTTAAAATATCTGGGTATGGGTCGCGTTTGCCATTCGATCAGTGAGGGGAGAAAAATGCAACAAAAATGGTCAAAATCCATTAATATATGGATGAGTGGGGGGCGGGCTGGACACAGGCCGTGGGGGGACACCCGAGACCGGGCAATGTCCAAGGTAGAAACCAGGTGAAATAGCCCAAAAAATAATAAAACTGGAGAAAGTGGAAAAAAGTGTCCGAAAATAGGCACTCGTGAGGCGGGCAGAGTCCCCTGTCAATTCCCGGTGTCCATGGTGTCTTTTGAGCGAAACACTTTTACGAGAACCAGGCTGGGGGGTCAAAAGGGCTTGACCAAGGCTGACCCAAAGTGCACGGTGAGCGGACTCATCACCTCCGTGATGAGTCTCCATTGTGATTCAGTGGGCGGGGAAAAAAACGTGTTCGTCAGAATCGTCACTTCCTGTACTGACAGTGGAGGTGTCCTGACACTGGAGGTCTGCACCGGAACTGTCCTGACAGTGGAGGTCTGCAGGCAGGCTCCCATGGCTTTTTCCAACGCAAGGGGGGGGGGGGCCTTAGCGTCCATTTTCAACGCAAGGGGGGGGGCCCTTAGCGTCCATTTTCAGCTTTCCGGGATGTCCATGTGCTTCTATGGACGCTCATGGAAGCACGGCATTCGTTTGTGTCGACTGCCCTTAAAGGCAATGAGAGAGCGTCCATTCTCATTGGATAACGGAGAATTGTACACCCGGAAGTAAATATTCCCCTTACTGACGATTGATTTTACAGTGATATCTGCACTATTCATCGACTAAAAAACACCAGATCATCCTTGTTAATTACACAACATTGATTGGTTTAAATTGTGTGCAATGCTTTTGTATTTTTCCCCTTCGATTCGGAGAAACAAATCTTTTTTCGGAGTAAAGGATGGCAGAAGACACTACACTACCCAGAATCCCCAGCTATCGTTTGGACTAAACCATGTGCTCTGTTTGACAAACCCCGTGATAGTCCTCAAGCTCTGTGATTGGAGAGTGTGCTCCGAGGGTTACCGAGCCTCGAACAGCACTTGAAATGGGATGGAACCACGGCAGACTGTTCAAAACTGGATTTGAACGCGTCCCCGTCCCCCCCCACCCCGTCCCCAGAACTACACATGCTGGCTATTCTGTTTCGCAACATGTTCTCTATGGCACGTCTCTACTGGGAGTTGTAGTTTTAAAAGACGTTTTCGTATTTCCCATAATAAGAAGTTGCCAGTATTAAACTGTGTACATCCCTGGAGGTTTAGGGGACAGGAAACACTCACATTTAAAACATATAATTAATAAATGGGTGAAAATTGCTTGTGCCCATAATGGGCAGTATTAATATATATACCCACACGCCAGCTAAGGTCAGAAGAGCTTTATTTAACAGCTGGACTTATGTTTGTGATCCCTCCTGTTGTTAATTGATAACATTACATTACATTAATTGATAAGCCTGAAACATGTACTTGTCAAGGTTCAGAGGCACATTTTGCAAATATGGCAGTAGCCATCGATCAGCTTAAGATAAGATATACTTTATTGATCCCAAGTTGGAACATTTGCGTTACATCAGCATGTCTAACAGTTAAATATGCAGTGGTGTTTATTTGTAAATCATTTAGTATAATCACACAAATTCTGTGTTTTATATTTAACAATTCTGTGTTCTTTATTTATTGATTGTTCAATACCTGACAAGGCCGGAGATGAAATATCTGCATACATCTTATAAGAGTATAATACATTATGTATAATATCAGTTAAAATAAGTGCTTCAACATAGTTAACATTGCTGGAGGTATGCACACATATTGATAGATGTCTTGTAATGCACTGTTGAGGAACCTGCGACCCAAGTTTTTCATTCAGTGCAGAACTACACCATAGTTGTGTAGGCCTATATGATATGTCAAGAAACCTTAGAACATCTTGAAATCTTGAACGGGATGTGCAAAATAGTCATATACAGTCTTTAATTAACTATTAGTAGAGAATAACGAGTAATGAATATACTTTATAGGGATCCTATTAATATCTAATAATAAAAATAATGAAATTCAATAACATGCTTTAACCACCAGGTGTCTCTTTATATCATCTGTGCACCTTTATGGTGTAAATACAGCCTATCTACCAATTGGATCAAATATAAAAGTGAGCCGAATTAGTGTTGATACTGCAAGGAGACGTATTGTGTGAAAAGAAATGTAAGATGTTGTTTAATGGCTGATATATTTATGATCCACGTCACGTTTTCAGTTCCTCATGTTTGTCTTCTCATCAGGGCTATAAATACAGAACTACGGCAGATATGTAATATTTAATGCAGCCGAACCGTGTATTACAATGCCGTTATGTGATGACTTTCAAAGAGAAAAGCAAGCACACTCGGAATAAGGTATTATTTTATTTTTTAAAAATGTTTTCGGTCTGTTTCCGGTATTTGTTAATGACGATGTGCTCTGAGATGTGAGACTGGAATTGCACAGGGGAAAATAACGTATCTTTAGATGCGGATTGTGTTAAACTAATATGTTTGCGCTGTGGATCAACACTATACATTGACGGGGAAGGGGGTAGCAATAAAGATAACACCATTAAACAGTTACACAACATAACAGAAATAATATCGATAGCAGCGTCCCTAGCAACCACCTTGGTAACAATGAAAACGTTGGACGCAATTTCCTGAAGTAATCTTCGTAATAACTAGCAAACTAAAGATCATGTACATCATCTGAAATAACAACTCATATTTCTCGCATCAAATGACATCAAAACGCATTTTAATGGCCAAACTAACTTTAAAATAGACATTTTACACCCAGAATAAAACGAAGTTCGGCCATGTTTTCTTTTTCTGCAGGGAGAAATGTGAAGATCACGTGACGTCAAACAGAGTTTATGGTGTAGTCCAAACGATAGCTGGGGATTCTGGGTAGTGTAGTGTCTTCTGCCATCCTTTACTCCGAAAAAAGTTTTGTTTCTCCGAATCGAAGGGGAAAAAGCATTGCACACAATTTAAACCAATCAATGTTGTGTAATTAACACGGATAATCTGGTGTTTTTTAGTCGATGAGTAGTGCAGATATCACTGTAAAATCAATCGTCAGTAAGGGGAATATTTACTTCCGGGTGTACAATTCTCCATTATCCAATGAGAATCGACACTCTCATTGCCTTTAAGGGCAGTCGACACAAACGAATGCCGCGCTTCCATGAGCGTCCATACAAGCACATGGACATCCCGGAAAGCTGAAAATGGACGCTAAGGGGCCCCCCCTTGTGTTGAAAATGGACGCTAAGGCCCCCCCCCCCTTGCGTTGGAAAAAGCCGGCAGGGGACTTGACATAACGTCAACAAAGGCCGACCTGGGAGTGAGGATGTGTTGTCCTATCAGGCACTGTAAGGAAATATTTGTATGTATTCATGCAAACTGTGAAGAAGCTTGAAAATGATTTGAGTAAGAAAACTGTGAACTGTTTTCGGGGCCTGTGAACATTTGGTTTTGTGAGGACAGAGGAAGAGGGGGAAGGTGTGGAGTTGACATACAGTCATCTCAGATCCCTGTGATAAGGAAGCTGAGCCACTGGGATTGGGGACTTAAGATGTGAGCTGTTGATACTAATTTGGGCAGCCAATCACTGGTCTGGAAGGGAGGCGCAGATAACTCCTCCTCTGGTCAGCGAAGTAGATAGACAGAAACCCCGCTGTGTTCGGCCTCTTTCTCCTCTGACTGGCTGGCTGGCTGGCTGGCTGGCTGGCTCACGTGAGTATCAGGTAAATGTGGGATCCCACAGAACTGTATGTAATTTGTACTGTATTGATTGTACTTGATTGTATTGCATTGTATATTACCATTAAAGTGGATTATTGTTTAACGGTTACTTGTATGATCTGGATTCCCTTCCTGTAAGATAATGGCTTGTGTAGGGACGCGAGGAGATTTGGAAATGCGGCCTAATTAACATTCATATCTCCTAACAGCACTAAACTGTTTTACTCTAGATATCATTTGAGTATCTTGATATTTTCTATTCTATATTTATATAATTGACCTTCTACTTTCCCACTATTTTGTATGTACTCTTAATATTTAAATGTTTTCATAAAATATAACACATTCAAAAGTGCTTTACAAAAATGAAAGACATTAAGAAAAAGGCATTTTAAACAGTCGTTAAAAAGCAACACAATCTTCCTGCATTGCAATTACTCTAAACGTGCAATAACGTGCTTTAACCAGTAGGTGGTTTGGGTTAAAAAGCTGTCAAGTTTACAGTGTTAACAAAATAAAATATACTGCTGTTTCCGGTTTAGTTTACGACAAATATTATTTTGTTATTGTTTTGATATTTGTAACACAAAAGCGATGGAAAAAACCCATAGAAACAAAAAAAGATGGTCTTAACATGACCCAGTGGTCTAGTAGTTAATAAAAAACAATAATATCAAAACAAAATATTACTACTAACTTTATTGTGAAATTAAAACAGAACGGTAAAAGAATAGTTTCCGGTCTATTCTGATGCCCGATCTCTGTAGATAAATAAAGAACTATGACAGATGTGTAATATTTAATGCAGCCAAACCATTTATTACAATGCATTCATGTGATGACTTTAAAAGAGTAAAGCAAGCACTGCTGAATAAAGTATGATTTTCTCTTTTACGAAACGTTTGTTTTTCATATGGAATGCAGTTGGAGGTCAACCAATCAAAGAGCTTGAGGACTAGCCAAGAAAATCTCCGGTTCCGGCAGCTGCGGCTCAGGGGCAGCCGACCCAGGTTTTCAGCCACCAGGCGAGGAAGAAGAAGCGGGCGGCCTGACAGCCTCCTCTCCTCTCCTCGATGAAGGAGCTGGAAGTTCCCAGTTCCCCAGCTCCAGAGCACGTTCCAGTGTTGGATGCTCATGTGTTTTCGGGGTGCCACCATGCCCCCATCTTCCCGCCGCCTCGAGTGATGCCAGAACGTCATCCTCAAGTTCGCGCCATCAGGGAAATGGACTTAACATCGAAGACAGCAAGTTCCGCTGCCTGTTTAAGTCACACAAACACATGTCATCATTGTTATTTCAAAATAAATCATTTTCCACTGTCGTTTCCAGGCTTGAAGCCAAGGGCGCAGTCAATAAAAATGAAAAGAAAAACAATAAAAACAATAAACAGTCTGTCGTCTGCCCCTCTTTTGAGAGCGGCTACGGTCAAAGGCGGACAATAGACGGGATTGTGAAGGCACCACCGCCACGCGCATGCGCAGTGTCGGCCGGGGTTGTCAACCTGGGATACCACTGTGTTCAGACACTAGAGGGCCCCATAACACAACAAATAGAGACACTGAGGGCAGACGACAGAGCTGTGACATCTCTGCTCGCTTTGAGAAGCGAAAAGTGGAGGATGCTCACAGATTCTGCTTGGGTTTTCAAGACAGTAACACGGGGCTACAGGCTCCAATTCGCTGTCACCCCCCCTCACTTCTCGGGCATTCTGTATTCACAGGCCCGGGGAGAGTCCGCCCATATTCTAGAGCAAGAGATTTTCTCGCTACTAGAAAAGAAGGCTATATCGATAATACCCGCCGAACAGAGTCAGAGCGGCTATTATTCCAAGTATTTCCTCGTTCCCAAACGGGGAGGGAATGGAATTCGGCCTATACTAGATTTGAGAGCTCTGAACAAATATCTAAAAAAATACAAATTCAGAATGCTCACTCACACATCTCTGTTGCGTCTCGTGCGCCAAAACGACTGGTTCACATCAGTCTACCTGAAAGATGCGTATTTCCACATCCCAGTATATTACCCACACAGGAAATATCTGAGGTTCGCCTTTCAGGGTGTCTGTTACGAGTACAGAGTACTTTCCTTCGGTCTGTCTCTCAGCCCGCGAGTGTTTGTACGGTGTACGGAAGCCGCGATAACCCCGTTAAGACAACAGGGTATTTGCCTGGCAACTTATCTGGACGATTGGCTCCTTCTCGCACAGTCGGAGCAAGAGGCTTTTACGCAGACGAATGTCCTCGTAAAACACCTGCTCGACCTGGGTTTCGTAATAAACACAAAAAAGAGCATGTTGTCTCCAGCCCAGACTGTACTTTTCCTGGGCCTACGCCTGAATTTGGTGTCCTTTACAGCCCGCTTGTCAGCAGAGAGAGTGAAAGCCTTCAGGGCTTGCCTCGCTCATTTCCAGCCACGCAAATATGTTCTCTTCAGGTCATGTCTGCGGTTGCTGGGGCTCATGGCGTCAGCCATTCTGGTGGTACGACTGGGACGCTTACACATGAGGGAGTTTCAGCGCTGGGTAGCTGCCCTCAGATTGGAGGAGAGTGATGGTCACTATGAAATGCGTAATGGCACTGCGCCACTGGCTCCACCCGACTTTTCTAGTACGGGGCGTGCCTATGGGTGCTGTCCTATCGCGGAAGGTGGTCACCACAGACACATGTCTGACGGGCTGGGGGGGTATATACGAAGGTCGACCTGTGAGGGGTCTCTGGAGCAGAGACCTCCAATGGTCACACATAAATTATCTGGAGCTTTTAGCGGTGTTCCTCACCCTGAAACGTTTTCTGTCTTTTCTCAGAGGACATCATGTCCTCGTGAGGACAGACAACACGACCACAATATCGTATATAAACCGCCAAGGGGGGTTGCGTTCTCTCCAGTTACACATGCTGGTACACAAACTGATCTCATGGAGCTGCGGACGTCTCTTCTCTGAGAGCGACGCACGTACCAGGAGTGATGAACCTCGGGGCGGATCTGCTATCCAGAGGTGCACCACTATATGCAGACTTGTCTCTACATCCAATGATTGTGAGTCAGCTGTGGGTGCGTTATGGCCGAGCCGCGGTAGATCTGTTCGCATCAAAAGAAAATGCTCAATGTCAGCCAGTGGCGGCGCCAGGGTATGGCTGGGGTAGGCTACAGCCATACCAAGAAATGGCTTAGCCCTACCTTAGCCCGACCATGAAAAATGGTCGGGCTATTATAAAAAGTAAGCATGTTGAGAACACGGATTGCGAAAATCTACCGGTCGTGTCCACAACACACAAACTGATCCTGCTGCTGTAACAAGTGCACGTTACTGACGCAATATGGTTGAGACCATTCAGGCTTATGCTAAAGGGGTGCAAGGAATAGTCTAAGTAGTGGGGGAGTTTTATACACTAAAGGTGTGGAAATTCTCTCGCGTTATAATATCAGCGCGGCCGCGGTCAGATCAAAATGCCTGCGAATGCAATTTGAACAGACCTACAGCCAATCAGAGCAACGAAACTTTGGGTGCATTACTGCATTATGCATTACTGATACGTCACGTTCACAGTGAAAAGTCCCCAAACTCGCGCCGAGTAAATTGCAGCAGAAAGACAGCAGAACTTCTAGGATTAATTGTATATTTCGGAGATTTGTTCTTAAACGCCCTCGCATTGAGGTACAAGTCGAACAGGTGCCAGAGTTGCACGACATACATTTCAAATGTTTACATATTATTGATGATATATATACAGTGATATAATTACATTTCAACACGTATGTGTGTGCGTGTGTGTGTGTGTGTGTGTGTGTGTGTGTGTGTGTGTGTGTGTGTGTGTGTGTGTGTGTGTGTGTGTGTGTGTGTGTGTGTGTGTGTGTGTGTGTGTGTGTGTGTGTGTGTGTGTGTGTGTGTGTGTGTGTGTGTGTGTGTGTGTGTGTGTCATTCACTGTCCCTCAGGTTGTGGCATGTGTATACATATTGGGCAGCAAGGTGTGCCTTGTCTCCTTCTCCTAGGAGTACTCTCAGTCTTGAGAGGTCATCAACCTCCTTGAAACCTGGGATTACAGAGTTCAACTTGTTCCAGTAAACGCTCCTTACTTCGTTGAATGTTTGGCACTTCAGGAGGAAGTGCATCTCTGTCTCGGTCTCACCTGTCGTACAGTGACCACATATTCTGTTCTCTTTTGGTTGCCAGGATCTTTTGAGTCTTCCTGTTTCGATTGCCAGTCTGTGGTCACTGAGCCTGTACTTGGTTAGGATCTGTCTCTGCTTTCTATCTCTGACAGTAGAGAGATATTCTGCAAGCTCGTACTCTCTCTCTCTCTCTCTCTCTCTCTCTCTCTCTCTCTCTCTCTCTCTCTCTCTCTCTCTCTCTCTCCGTGCCTAGCAATGTGGAATTAGCAGAATAGGCTATTGTATTGTTTAACTCACACCTGTTGCTCTCGATGTAATTTAGCTGATAAAAGGTGACTAATAAAAGCTAATAAAAGCCTCACGCGTGGCGTTTCACTGTCAATGGGTGCGATATAGCGTGTATGTAATTACATTACAAATACTGACTTGAGCCCCACCACTGTATGGGTTAGCCCTACCATAGATTCAGTGGCGTTTCTATATGTACAAAAGTGGTGGGGCACAAAAAACTCAGATGTCTATATATAAGCTTCTGCAGAGAGGTTCATGGCTGGTGAGGCACTGGCACTGACTCTTCAGGTTTACAAATATATTAAATCAAAATATAATATTATTTTCAAAAGCTTTTTTTGTCTGATGCTTCAATTACTTTTAAACAGACAGTTCAACAGAAGGATACCCAAACATTTTTAATTTTATCATTTAAATATTGAATTGTTCTCTCTTAGTAAGATCCCATTTTCAATAAAATTGCAGTCTTACCTTGACTTGAAGATTAAGTCCATTTCCTTCTGGACAAAAATCTCTATTACTTTTTTGTAAAATTCCTCCTTATCTTCTTGTAATTTCAAAAGTCTATCATAAATCTAATCTAATCTAATCAATAGATTTTTTATTCGAAAATGATAAAAGTAGGGTAGACATGTGGATATTATCCGGCTGAACAAAACATACATTTATCTAACAGCTACGTTTCCCACAGATCTTATTTTGAGCTATTTTCTAAAATCCTATGGAGAAATCTCGTTGCTTTTTTGTGGAGGGAAGCCATGCGCAGCTTACTTCCTGGTTTTAGGACGCCTCACTGCAGCTCTCTCTCCTCCTCTTCACACACCACACTTTTCGCGGCACACGTACTTACAGCCAATCAGCTCTGAATTATGTGCGATGACGTATGGTGGGGATGGCAGCACTTTGCCCCTCTGGTCATTATTTTTTGCCACACACATTAAATAGGAAAATACTCTGAGCATGCGCAGTGTAGTTTTTGCAGTCACCGTTCACTTAGACAGTCAGAGGGAGGGGCAGGATCAGGTTTTGTCCCACATGGCTCTAAACAGCTCAATAGGCCCACACTGTAGACACTAATTAGAAGAACACATACTAAAACATCAATGTACAGACGAATCAGATGATTAAACATGATCTTAAAATATATTTTATATATTTTTTAATTTATTTTTTGCATTTTGTTGTAATAATTATTTTTAATACTTTCTGCTGACACTAGGTGGGGCTGTGCCTGCCCCTAATGACCAGTCGCCACTGCATAGATTACCCAACACGTTCCCACCCCTGGCTCTGATACCCGCGACTCTGGCCAGAGTGAGAGAACAACGCCACACACTTATCCTGATAGCTCCGCACTGGCCTGCAATGTACTGGCTGGCGGAGATATATCAGCTGCTGTGCGGGCAGCCGTGGCAGCTCCCACTACGCAGGGACATACTGTCTCAGGCGGGGGGGACGATCTTTCACCCACACCCAGAGCGCTTGGCACTATGGGCCTGGCCCGTGAGCGGTACAATCTGAATACAGTGGGGCTCCCTCAGAAGGTGATAAACACTATTCAGAGTGCAAGAGCTTCCTCCACCAGGTCTCTCTATGACTGTAAGTGGAGGGTGTTTGAGGAGTGGTGCCTTCAAAAAGGACACATCTCTTTTCAATGTCCTGTCGGGGTGATTTTATCATTTCTACAGGACTTAATTGATAAACACAGAGCTTTCTCTACGATCAAAGTGTACCTGGCTGCTATTGCTGCATGCCATGTGGGCTTTGAGGGAAAGACGGCTAGCCAACATCCTTTGGTCTGCTGTTTTATGAAAGGGGCTCGCAGGCTCCTCCCTGTTCCCAGGTCACTGGTGCCCTTATGGGACTTGGCAGTGGTTTTAGATGGGCTCACCCGACCTCCATTTGAACCCCTGGAACAAGCTGACATGAAACACCTGTCACTGAAGACAGTGCTGTTACTGGCTCTGGCATCTGCCAAGCGAGTCAGTGACATTCATGCGCTCTCTGTACATCCTTCATGCACTCAGTTTGCCCCGGCGCAAACGAGAGTGTTGCTGAAGCCCAACCCTGCCTTTATACCTAAGGTGGTTGGCTCATGTACCCCCATTGACATTGTGGCATTTCCTCCGCCGCTGTGTTCATCTAGTGGCCAGTAGGGGCAGTCTGCAGAAGGGAGCAATTTCCATAGACCCCCATGTTAAAATGCCCAACTTTACAGCAGAAATAAACATGTTTACATCGTGGTTCAAGAAACCATATTCTCTGTATAGTTAGATCCCCCCTTCATGACTACTGTGTGGGGGGTGCATTTTTTCTCAACTCATCTGTTTAATTAATATTAAGCCTTAAAGGTATGCATATATTAGGGCGTGGTCACATTGAGTGACAGCTCTGTCAAGTGACTGCTGCTGATAGCTTCTTGTCTCTCTGCTAGCTGCTCCGTGAAGCTACAGGGACTCTGCCTGATCAGTTCATCCAGGGAACACAACTTGAAGCCAGCCGTGGTTGTTTGTTCTTCATGCTTATATATCGGACTATTGTGACTCGCTCTGCGGTTGAAACAGACTGTGAAATTTGAGTGCTTATTGATGTGTTTATGATTTGAATCAGCTACGTAATGAATGTTAAGGCTTGGGTTAGCGTGTAAGTGAGTGGTAGCTACATCCGTGCTAACGATGCTAATCGTAGTCTCCAAGTTAAAACCATAGACTGTATATATAAAGGTTAAAACAAAATAGACAAGTGTTAAGCCTTAAGTGGGATAATACTGTAGAACAAACGGTTTCTGTTTGAGGTTATAAAATAAGGTCATCCTTGTAACTTAGAGAGATATTTTATTATGTAGGTAGGAACTGTCTGCATCGCTAAGGTTAATTTAAATTGGCTATGCTAGAGTATGTAGACAAGCTAATGTCGAAGTAGTGTATGTGAAATCAACCTCACAATAAGATGTGTGTATATTACAATTATTAATGTCATATTTCAAGATGATTACTTAGATATTACAATATGGTTGGTTGAGCTGGAGTTCATTATTGAGCTTACACGTTAACGTCACAGTCATCTGAAGAACGAACCCAAACCTTGTTGTTTTTATTAATTGCATTACCAAATGGGTATCAAATAAACAGTAAGCATTGGTAACACAACTTCCAAAGTTACACTAAAATAAAAAGGACCCTGACTCGGACAATACACAATCCAACATGTTCAACAGAAGAGAATCAGTTATATTGTTTGTACACATGGTACTTTACATATATATCTGTTTGTTTAAGGTGTCCAGGTGATGCAGACAGGCTGGACCAGAGAGTGAGAGACAGAACTGGACTCCTCACAGCAGTGAACTTCAGCACAGGTACAAAGACTCTATTTTTCATACTGTACAAAGAATCAAGAAAGATATTTGTTTAAATAAATGAAGTATTGACTTGAATACACTGATATACATTCCATTAAACAATACTAAATACTACTAATGTTTTAAATAAAAAGCACATATGGACAGAAGGTGTAAACCTATTAAATGTATAAGTAAACACATTTAGTCAAATAAAGTGACAGACTAGGCCTGTGCAGTTGGTATCAGCTGTGCCCAGCATGCGCTCCTCCATCAGGCCTGGTCCTCCTCGCTGAGGAAAGACCCTCAGTCCTCTCCAAACCAACAGACAGGACATCCATCACACGGAGGTGTCTCCCTGAAGTCTCTGCAGCTCTCTGGACACCATGCTGTCTCAATCCGTCCACACTGAATATGAGTGGGGAAAAATGAAAATAATAAATGCTTTGGACAATAAGAAATATAAAGTTGACTGTTGAGTTGCTCAGTTTTTTTAGATTGTCAATACTATAACTGTATAACTAATATCTCAGGTTAAGAGGCATATTCAAATAAAGATTGGTCTTTAAATACATTTTGTCTTTTGAATTGTTTGTCTAAAGTCAAGGATCTAGGCATCACAGGTAAGAGCACTAACTAGCTACCATCACATGTACCTTAGCTTGACTTAAATGTATTAAACGTATAGTTAAGTGATATCAAAATATAAATAACTAATGTCATGCAAACATATTAATATTTGCTTGATTCCAGTGTTGAATTTAGCACAATTGCATACAAACGTTAAGGGGTTTTAAGATTCTGAAGTATTATGCTAAAAACTCAATAACTTAGATTATTATTTATAGTTTTGCTTCATATTTTCATGTCCGCTTACCATAGAAACGTAAAATGCGACGGCAGTGTGCAGATGGGGAGCATGTTAGCTTAGCCTGGTAGCTTCAGCTAGCTCTGGAACTTCCAGCTCGGTGGCAGCAGGTCCCGCCTCGGCTCCGCCTCTTTGCCCTTATTTGGAGCAGGCTGGAACAGGCGGGAGATGTTAACGGCCCGTCCACACAGCGGCGTGCGTTGACGCTTGCCGGCGGGCGTGTCTGACACTCGACCAACAACCAATCACATGAATCTCCCGCCCCTGACACACAAGCAGCGGTTTGATTGACTAGAGCTTGTACTGGCATATGATTCGATTGGCTGACGCCTCACCGAGGCGTCAAAAGTTGAACATTGCTCAACTTTTGCAGCGAGCCACGCCAGCTACGCTCCGCGTCGCTTCCCACGATGCATTTCGGCTAAAAGTGACGTCACCCCATTCAAAGTGAATGGGGAAGCGTCAACGCACGCCGCTGTGTGGACGGGCCATAAGGGGGATGAAGCTTTTCCTCCCAAATCAGATATGCTTTGTTTTTCAACAAATGTATTTCCTGCATAATATATGTTTCTCACAATTGTTTGTAAGCTGCACACAGGTGATGCTGAGTCTTCTCGAGTAATAGATTATAAACTACACCATGCTTAAATAGACTCCTAAGTTATTATTTCATATGTGACATATGTAAAAAAAGGGAGGGAAGAGTCAATAATATTGTGTAATTGATTTTATATTGGAACATTTATTTCTCAAACCTGTTTTATGGAAGAGAAAAAAGAAAATATTTCTGATAAACTAATATTTTATCAAACGGTAAATGGTGAATTAATATACCATTTAGAATCATTGAGAAGGGGTTATATCCACAGGGACTAGCTCACCTTTAAATTACAATAACATTTCTCTGCTTTGGACTGATGAGTATATAATTCTTGCATGTTAAATGACTAACACAAACCTTACATTTATGCATGTGTCAGGAAGGCTCCCAAATAATTCTGAGGGGCCTATCCTATTTTTGTAATTAAATGATAATGTGCTAATCCATTACTTTGAGTTGTGTGCACTCAGGAAAACATCCCTATCAGGTGTTAACCCAATAACTAGGACAGCTCTGAAGGCCAAGGGTCAGAGAGAGAGGGTCACACTCTCCGGCTGCAGAGGGCACCCCCAGCGCCATATAGATAGAAGAGTTACGACAACGGAAGTCCAAAAACGGTTATAGTCACGTGGTTCATGTAGACGAGGATCGTTCCCCGGAAGTTCATGGCGGGCAATGTGAATGCATTGATAACAGGAGATAGAACTACGATTTTTGGTCATTATTAGTGAATAAAGGTTTTGATTTGCAATATTTATACAACAAATCGATATGTGTATGTATTTACATCAATATGTTTTAAAAAATTAAATAGAATTTGCTAATATTAAGTGATAATATTAGGATTAGTGTGAACAACTAGTTTACATGTTAGGCTAACAGTGCCTTGGTTAAAGAGCCTGTTGCTGTTTATTTATAGCTTTGAATTCTTTAAAACCAATATTATCTTCTTAAACTTGTATGGTAGTCAGGAGCATCACTTTCTAATGTTTATTGATACATTTAGAGGGAGGGGATCTAAAGTAATGCTTTAAAATTAGACATACCCGGCTAAACGGATTGGATTTCCGCCCTGTCTGTCAGCCTTCCATCTCATGCACGCACAAATGTATCTCGTGCCCTCATTAGGCGTGCCGTCATTGGGCGTGCATTGCGCGTTCATGTGTGTTGGAGGAGGTGCTCTGTAAGGCAGTCTGAAGGAAGGGGCGGATTCTTTTCGGCTGTGTACTTTCAAATTTTAGTGCACTCGAGCCGGTTACTGAAACGTACCTACCCCACCTTTAAACTGCTTTTTATTAATTAAAAGACGGCTCTGAATTAATAATCATTAATTAATATGTTTCCTTTCTTTACTACTGGATGAAATTACAAAATGTACCCATCATTTTCCTCATGCTAGTATAACCACATAAAAGTATCAAACCACCTTAAAATGGTTAAAATGCACCAGAATACAAGAAATCTATTTTTATCTTTTTAAATGTCCCTCCCACATTCAGGATGCTTCCTACGCCCATGTTTAGATCCATAACAATGCAAGCTAAGTAGCCTAACATTTAGCTACATAGCTAGCAGTGAGTGAGCGTTCAGACACCGGCGCACACACTCAAACGGACTCGTGTGCCTGACTCTACCAACAGACTTTCATGATTCTGTTTAGATATGCAAGTATAAGCCATGATAGCTTATTTTATTAACACGCTAATTTGATATGAAAATCAATGGAGGCTGAGTTAACTTTGTAGGAAAACCTACCGTCCATGACTGCTCCTGAGCTGTGTTTTATTTGTTAACTTCATATTTTTCATTTCCTAAAGCATTTATTTTCCTCTCATATTAACAGTGTGGATCATTGAGACAGCGTGGTGTACATAGGTCTTATCCCATTTTCCAACTTCCTCTGAGGGGACAGCACAGAGGGGGGACATGAAGAAAGACCTGCACCATCTTCATCCACGCTGGGCGTTGTTGTTATCACTATCTTTACATATACATTTAATAGATATTATTATTATCCACCTTTTTGTTTTATGTCCTTTTATTTAAAACGTTCTTTGAGACTTCATCTTCTGGTTAAAATTTCAATAAATGTAATTTGTATAATCACTCTTTTGTCTTTATTCTACATGAAAATGTTAGAGATTCCATTCAAATCTGTTGATTATTCATATCTTCCTCAGGAATAGTATGTCGAATTTTTAATGCTAAATGTATATCATTTTCTCACAGGATATAGAATGAAACAACACTGTTGTTATCCATTGTGTATGAATGCTTCAGCTCTTCAGACCAACATAGTAAGATGTGAGCATGTTCCTAATTGTGTTGGTATGCAAGGTCTGGTCTGTTTAATAAAGCAAATCTGTCACTTTTATATTGTAGAATTTGTTCAATTAAAGCAGTCTTTAATTGTTTGTCCTAAACATAGCAATATATGCTTTTGAAATGTAACATGTCTTTGAAAAATAATAGTATACAGTTTATATTGTGCATCACCTTTAGCTTGAAAATACATAGATGTGTTTTTTTAATCTATAAAATAAATAAATAGACAGACGGACACTTTATGAATCCCAAATTGGGAAATTATTTAACAGCAGCAGTGTGTTCAGGTATTACAATATTTAAAGTTGGAACAAAGTATAAACTACACATCACAAGTATAATGCACAGCAATCCATAAAATAAGTCCGATATGTTCATGAAAACTCCCCAGGAGACACCAACACTAACGTGGCTGAGTGGACTCCGGAGTTTGCTGCATGAGTTGCACTGTATGATCTGTGGTGTAGTGGGCTGTCACTCAAAAACTGAGTAGCCAGTGGGGACGCACCCCTGAAAGTCCCGCCCACCTGGGATATTTGTGTCAAAATCTCAAACAAAAAATGAGGGAGCGCAAACGAGAGAGCTGCAGCGAGAGCAAAAGTCTGATCATTGAGAAAGAAGAAACAAGAACTGCAAACAAAAACCTATGTTAAAACAAAGAAAAAATACTCATAGTTTACATGATTACACCAATGATTTGTTTGCAATTTATAGTTTTATTTTTGAAATTTATTTTTATTTTGCTTGTCTTCGTTTTTTTCTTCTTTTAAACTCATAGTTTTGCTTTATTCTGAAAAAGTGTTGCTTTATCTTTATGATACAAAACTAATCCCATACTCTAGTAGATTTACACTTTCGAAAAAAGCCCACTTGTACTTTACCTCAGTATTTGCATTGTATGCTACTTTCCACTTATATAACTACAATTCACAGGCAAATATTGTAAATATGCACGTGTACGTGTGCACATATGCTAAATTATTATGTATTATAGATCAAACTAGTCGTAGTCGTATTATAGATCAAACTAGTCATATAAGGCCAATAGGACACCTGTTGTAACATTAAAAACATTAATGCATCAGCATCCCTCATTATAATGCAGTAATATAATATTTACAATTCTGAAAGTGAGCAATCGACGCAATGAGAACTCTTACTTTTGGGGCTTTGGGCTTTCATGTAAAA
The DNA here is from genome assembly GCF_902827115.2 of Pseudochaenichthys georgianus. Taxonomy (NCBI): domain Eukaryota; kingdom Metazoa; phylum Chordata; class Actinopteri; order Perciformes; family Channichthyidae; genus Pseudochaenichthys; species Pseudochaenichthys georgianus. The sequence goes on along the minus strand of NC_047524.1, from coordinate 10,035,105 downwards.
CCTTTATTGTTTTCTGTGTAAAACAACCTAGTTTAAGAATATGTTCTCCAGCAATTATGGGTTGGATACATGTGAAGTTAGGCTGTAAAAGTTAGTGCTCAAATATTGTGTACAAAATGTGGACAAAGTCTCTTTGAACGCCAAGGCATGTTGATGCTAACATTTATCTTGATTTAGATAGGAATCTGATAACTTTCCAGCACCAAGATGACATGTTTTTTAACGCTCCCTTGACTCCAAGGGTAAGGCTATCTGCAGATCCAATCTAAGGACAATCTCATAAAGTATTTAGCAATCTATTCTTCTTATCCAATCACGTCTCCAAAACTGTTCCACTCTAAATTGCTGGTTTACTGTATCTATAAAACTTGCTGAAATTTATGAAATTACATTTATCCTCACAGTTTGCTTAATGTTTTAAAAAGGATTGAAAATGAAAATGCACACTGGCACATTATCCTTATTATTTTCATGGTTCTGTCAATATTATTAATGACGTTCGTTCTTTTTACAAGCTATATAATACATTTTGACTAAGAGGAATAACATTTATGATTGTTTGAGCATTTACACCACAATGAGTTTTATTATGAACCAGAAATGTGATTTTCCTCGAGCAATCACTCTAGTTACTTTCGCTGGGTCTATAAACGCCCCCTGTTCCTTGAAATGGTGGCGTAGTTCCAGACTTTGATAAGTCAGTTTCATCCATTAAGCATATGATATAAAGATGAATTGATGATTTAGCATCATGGTCAGAGCCATATAGCTTATCATCTTCCTGACATTTTATATTGTGTCAGTTTGATCAGTTGTAAACATGCAGAAATTACTTAGATGTATAAGAAAACTGCTGCTTGAGATAGTGAGAATACGACTTGTAATGTGGTTGATTGTCATCCAGATGAACTGATAAGAGGAAGATATGATCGACAGTAAAAGAGTGTGAGAAGAAATTATATTTCTTCAGTTCCCACAAGAAGGGCCTTCTTTTCCTTTCTGAAACATTGTCCTCTTGGGAACTCTTTTCCATCTCCACCCCTTTTTCAGGTATACAACACTCTTTTACAGTCATTCTCTCCCTGAGACTGAGGGTGAAAAGAAGAGGGCATTACACAAACCCCTCAGTGTGAAAGGAGCTCAGTGTCTCTCCTCATCATGACTGGATCTGCACTCCTGATTCTTGCGGCCCTTGTTGGATCCTGCATTCAGTTTACAGGTAAAGTACAGGATGTGTTTTTATTTTATTTAACTATTTTATAAAGTTTATACACTGAAATATTAGTTGCTGCCACAGACCTTGAAAGCTGGCAACGTCATGTGATGAGAATGATTTGGTTACCAGTCTGCGTTTTTTAAAGGATATTTGTGAACATAGAGGCACTGTTGTTGGATGCATTTTCTACCCGAGTTCAACATTAACAGGCCATTTGCCACAATAGGGATGAAAGTAGGTGATATCTACAAACTACTGGCTTTATTTATGTATAACAAAGTTGGAGCTGTCTGAAGGATTACATGGTGATATGCACAAATTAAAGAAAATGTTACCAAATCCATTCTAGTTCATATGAAATGCAAGTGTTAATGTGAAAAAATTAGATAAGGATGCAAAGTAAAATAAAAAGTACATTGAATTAGTACTGACCTCTATGGTCGAATCAATCATGATACACTTAAAAGGAAAGGTAATTTATGCCATGATTTCATACAAAATATTATTTTTAGATACTTCCCAATGTTAAAAGATATGCTGTATTCAAAAGTAATAAACAGAATTTATTACAATACAATTAGCATTTTTTTATTACCTGTTAACACTTGAAAATTATTCACTTTTTTCGAAAAATGTACTGTTTTTAAGTGAAAATGTTTTTGTTATCTTAATAATGTAATAAAAAAAGGTTTTGTTTCCTTATTACATCACATGTAGGTGCTATTAATGATCGAAAAAATGACCTATCAACAGAGCAGGTAGAGTATGACATTTATATGTTTTTGTAATCTAGGACATTTCCTGATACTCTATCAATGATCACTTGATCAGTCTAATGTTTTTTTCCCTCTGCTACAGGCAGAAACATACATGCCGCTACTCTGCTCACCAACACCCGACCCCTTATCCCCATCCTCTTCAGGTAATGCGCTTTGCAATCAATATCAATAATCATATCAATCTGACTAGAATGTGATCGCTTTCTATGACATATTAACTTCACATCATCATCTTGTTTTGTTCTGTGACAATGCTTCTTCACCATCAGTTCATACTCTCAGACCGGGTGATATCTCAGCTGTTTATGTCTTGGGAACTCCAATCTCACACAGGTATAAATCCAATTATATACACTGAACACAAATAACGAAAACCAGTCAGTATCTGGTGTGAGGGGTATATATATATATACCCCTCACACCAGCTACTGACTGGTTTTCGGACCCCCCCAGACCCCCCCAATAAAGCAAAAATGCACGTTTCAGAGTGGCCTTTTATTGTGGCCAGCCTAAGGCACACCTGTGCAATAATCATGCTGTCTAATCAGCATCTTGATATGCCACACCTGTGAGGTGGGATGGATTATCTCGGCAAAGGAGAAGTGCTCACTATCACAGATTTTTTCAGATTTGGGAACAATATTTGAGAGAAATGGTTATTTTGTGTATATAGAAAATGTTTTAGATCTTTGAGTTCATCTCATGAAAAATGGGAGCAAAAACAAAAGTTGCGTTTATATTTTTGTTCAGTGTATTTATCGGAATACCTTACTTTAGTAATTAACAAATGTGGCTTCCTGAGCAGAAGCTTATGTGTTATGGGTTGTGTCTCTCAATATGACGTTGTGTCTTTTTTATCACTAGTGATGAAGCATCCCGAGTGGTCAAGAGAGTTGCTGGTAAGTCTTTAAACCTTCCACCACATGCCTTAATCACCACTTATATAGTTATTTACTATCTCAAAATAAATATTTGTTAAATGATCTAAAATACCTAGAATCTGACAATGGTTTTAAACATAATTCCTACTGTATGTAATCTATCCAGGGGAGATAAGAGCTTTGAATACATCATGCATCGTTTTTCTACAGATGTCATTTATATTTTGCTGTCAGACCATTACTTTGTTCAAGGACCATGACACAGAAAATGTCAGATAATAAGGCATAGTTTATCTTCATTGATAAGGGATGAGGCCATAAAGACAGGTTGTTGACCTTCATTTCACATAATAGTGAGCAAAATGTTAACGGACAGGAATGGATGCTTTCACTTACTTCCTTTTTCACAACAGCAGTTGCAACATAGTGTACATATTGCACTGTACGTATTTATCGTAAGGAATTGTACTAGCTGTAGTTAAGCTTGTGTCTTTGTGTGTTGAACAGAGCTGCTGTCCATGTTTAACCCTGAAGTTATCACACAACATGTGGAGCAGATCTCACAGCAGCCCAGGTAACATATACACACTAATACAGTCACACAAAAGCGGTAACACACATACATGCTTTGTAAGAATTGTACTGCAGGTGTGTTATATGCGAGTGTGTGTGTTGCAGAAACTTGTTGGAGGAAGCTGAGGAACTGTCTCTATCCCTTTCAAATCAGGTACACATTAACCCTATCATAACAATGGTAACAACTTGTTAAAGTCTACAACCTGTATTTCTTCTATAAGCCCTGGTAGGCAGTTGCCTTTGGAGGAAGCCAGACCTGCTCTTTCTCTGTTACTCTAGGCTCAGCTAAGCTAACCTCACCTGGCTGAAGCTTCACCAAATTGTTCATATAACACCTTTAAACCAAATATAAAATCATGGCAGTGAGAGAAAAATGAAGGAAATTTTTTTTTTAATTGAAGAACATTCTCTGAGTTCTTTAACTACTCCCACTGGCCCAGAAATGTGAAGTCAGGTTAGATGAATACCAATCATTTTATGTTTTAAATGAGGGTTTGACTAAACAGCAGATTTATCCAGAGTCTGCTCTGCCTGATTAGCCAGTGTCAGATCTGCTAGATTGTAGGTCTCGATGACCCTCAACATGAAACATACCACCTTTTACCCACTTCTCAAAGTGGATGCAGTATCTTCAGTTTTCTCTTCCTTATGTCTTTGCAGGTGACGGATTGGAATCTTGTGCTGCTGTTTGTCTCGGCAGATTCCCTGTGTGCCTGTTCACCACATGTAAGATTCCTCACAACAACAAAATCCTGTTTGATTATAAAAGATAAAAGTTATTAAAGGACCTTAAGAGTGTAATACTGTTTCTCTCTGTTTCAGGTGGCTGCAGATGTTAACGCTGTTGTGCAGGAAGTAAAAGCAGCTCTCCAGTTGTTGGAGAAAAGGGTATATCACCTTTTGTTCAATAGAGTGTTGCCATGCATAGATTGAATGGAAAAAAAACTAATATGCTATGTGTATGTTTACAGTTATATCACACTTTAGTTCATGTTGTCGTCTGGAGCACAAATCATCTGCAGGACAAGTAAGTGTTTTACATTTTAGTTAATAAAAATCTAGCAAAATACCTAATTTACTTGACATTTTGAAATAATAGAATCCTTTATTTACATGCACGTAGTCGAACATGATCTGTTTTAAAAGACAAGTGGCATTCATGTGTTTTATTTTTATTTTCTGGCAGTTGTGAGTGTATGAGCGATGAAAGCATAAACCAGAGACTACACAAAGCAACTCTTTTGAAAACACTTCAGGTAAAATCCATGTAAATAAATAATACCTATAATGTGCTTGTGGCATCTGAGTCATATTCAGCTACTACTCCTTTTCACTCTTTTTGTATTTTGGTGACAGGACTCTCTAGGTCATGTTTTGGAAAATCCAAAGTGGCACACTAAAAGGGAAGACTTCACCGCCGTGCTGCAGTCTACACCAGTCATCCTTGAACCTATCTCAGAATTTGTAAGTGGAAAAACTATATAAATATTTCCAGACACCAGTTAAAATGAACCATTATGTACTAAAAAATGGAAACCGTTCAGCCTTCTTTCCTGGAACAATGCATACATACTCGAAATGGCTAATCTGTAACTCGCATAACATTTCCGTTTGTTTCTTTTTAGGAGAAAACAGTTTCTGAATCAAACCAGTTAGCTATTCAGCTGTGGACTAACCTGGTAAATTTAATTATTATAATGAATATATGAGTCAAAGTCCTGAAAAACAAGCACATGTAGAGTGTATTGACAAAACAACATGCTTAAAACACTGATGTTATCCTGACACTGGAATTGACCCTGAGTCTTTGTTGTAAAAATGAGCTAATCATATCATAATCTCTCAAAGCAGAAGTGAGATCGAGGAGTGATTACTGTGAAAGTTTATAACTCTGAGAAGAGATTAGATAAAAGATGTAAAGATTAACTTGATGACATAATCTTATCCTAGCCTGGAGAAAATACATCAATATTCAGAATTGTTTTAGCAGTGCTGTTAAAGGCTGCATGGCTATTGGCTGCTCAGAAATGGCCCCACTTAAACCAAAAGATATGAACCAATCATGATGTTTCCTCCTGCAGCTTCAGCCTTCCACAGGTGAGGCAGAGGTCATGGACACAAGCATCTTTACTATTCCTTGCCCTACCCAGGTGCGTCATGTCATCCCATAACACTGCAACAAGGAATTGCTTCACAAAATGTGTTGCAGCATGATTCAGTACTAAAGATATGATCGATATCAAGATTTTAAATCTGATGTTAAGGTTATAACTTGTTTTTCACCTTTATCCCAGCAACGACCTTTCCTGTGGACACAGAACAATTCCCCTACTGAAACAGAGGGCAAAGTTTATAGCAAATCTTCTACACGTATAGATCCTGTAAGTCCTTCAACTCAACCTCACAACTACACTGTAGAATGATGCATTCATTCTTCTTTATTCTTATTTGAGAGTACTGTGCGTTTGCAGGGTATGGGGACTACGATACTTTGTACAGACCGCAGTTCATCTCCCATCACACCCACTTCAGGTAAAAAACACATTTCTTAGCTTTTATTCTGCTAATGTATTACTGGAAATGTACTTCAATCCAAACCCTTTATCCTCTTTTTAGTTCATGAACTCAGACCTGGAGATATCAAGGTGGTGGCATCAGTGGGCGACTCTCTTACAGTGAGTGTCTCCTTCCTCCTTCTTTCCCTTAAATGTATATCTGAGAACAGTATTCCAATACATATGAATATGGAATAAGAGTATATAGTATATGTAATGGAGATGTTATGTGTTGTGTGGATGTTTTCGGACATGCAAACACAATCACCGACGTATAAAACACTTAGGATAGGAGTCGATAATAAGGCTAAATGAAAAGACATGGTGCCCAAATTATAACTTAAAAACTATTTAAAGATATTTGCATATAGTCTTAGATACCCCCACAGCTGCAGTCATGGTTGCACAAATATTTCCTCTGGTTATACTCAATCTCACATCGGATGTTTTTTGCAGGCAGCCAATGGTGTGGGCGCAAAGTCAGACAACCTTCTGTTAGTGATTACTGAGTACAGAGGACTTTCATGGAGGTAAGAGAAGCTAAAGTACTCATTTGTGGAAAAATACTTGTAAGGTACATTTGAAGCTAACATGCTGTTTTCCTAAATTTCAGCATTGGTGGTGATGGAAACATTACCACTGTGACCACCCTGCCAAGTATGTTTGTCTCTTTTTTATTTGTTTTTTAAATTGTAATATCAGCCTGAAAATAAATAATGTAAAACTGCTTCCTTAAGGTTTATCTCTATGTGAGGTTCATCATTATCTAATTGAAGCATTGTGCTCGATAATGTCTATTGTTATGGTGTCTTATCACCATCATTATAGAACTCAGTTTTACTGTAAAGCAGATAATGACCATAATAAACAATACATTAAAGGATGTCTTTGGTTATCAATATTAAGATACCAAATATTCAATAGATGTTAAAAGATTATTCAATTAAATGTATTAGAGATGCTGTAAATTGCTTATTTAAATAAATCTATAGAAATGCAATAAAAAGTGGAACATAATGATGAATTAAAATCGTTTCACAGAAATATCATGTTGAAGTTCACGTGACTTATTATCGCGGTTGGGAACTTTGAGATTGTGTTAAATAGTACCGTTATTGCCAGTTCTATGCTGATTATGCTGTTTAGTATAAACAAAAATGTTTTCATTACATTTATTATAATATTTAACAACCTTATATCTACTACAGAATACAGGACGTGCCATATCATGTGTAGTAATGTTTCCATTTCATTTTGTCGGAATTTCCTGTGTCCTTGCTCTGCAGACATCTTGAGGGAGTTTAACTCCAACCTGACCGGCTTCTCAGAGGGAGAAGGTGATGAAAACTCTCCGACAGCCTTCCTCAACCAGGCAGTGGCAGGAGCCAAGAGTAGGTGTGTCATCATTTTAAGTTTTAGCAGGTCACATCAGTAAAAACAAAATGTCACTTTTACTATCCAACCTTTTTATTTTCAGTGACATGGTGCAACAGGTGCGTGTCCTAGTGGACAAAATGAAAAATGATCCGGTAAGACATTGGTAAACTACAATAACACACACATGCAGATGGTTTCAAGTAACCTTTGTTTCAGTTTTATGTTCACAATTACCACATTACCAAAACATTTAACTCTTATCTCTTTAACAGGGTATTGATTTCCATAACGACTGGAAAGTGATCACCATGTTTATTGGTGCCAATGACCTATGTGACTTCTGCAAAGACAGCGTGAGCAAAACTTTTTTATTGAAAAAGTTGGCATTATGCTTTGCTTGTTTTCATGGGATTGTTGAACTGTCTTAAATTATCTAAAAAATAAAGATTTAGGATCTGTTGTTCAAGGGATATAACATATCTAGCCACAATAATCCAAAACATTATAAGCTATTTATTTATGATTGATACATTTTTTTAGTCAATGAAATTCCCATCAGCGCTGAATGATACGTATTCAAATTGCACATTTTGTTGGATTAACAGTCAAAAAACATAATGAAGGGCATATTTAAAATCTGAACCAGAACATAAATGCTTGCAAAAATTACCTACTGACTAAAAAGATTAATTTATTACCAAAAAAGTGTCTTATTATTTGCACAGGATCAACTTCATGTTTTGGATCTTGTGTTCTTCCACAGGTTTTTTTCTCACCCAGCAATGTCATCAGTCGTATTAGACAAGCACTGGACATTCTCCATAAAGAAGTAGGTTTTCCTCTTGTTGCACAAACAAACAACCTCACTGAATGTCAGCAATTTCAAAGTCATAATCCAAACACGCACCCCTTACAAACGTGTTCTGCGTCATCCAGGTGCCTCGTGCCATCGTCAATCTGATAGAGCTGTTAAACATTGTACCATTGCGTGATCTTCACAAAGATAAATCTTTGGGCTGTCCCACCTGGCTTGTAAGGTAAGCGTTTTTTATGTGAGGAAGAACACTGACCAAGTCATTCTTTAACAGTGTTGATGTTTATCTTTCAGTATAATCTGCCCGTGCATACTGAAGCCTAAAGATGGATCCTCTGAACTCAAGAAGGTCAATGAGTTCAATGAGGCCTACCAGGTAAAAGACAAAGGGTTTATTTTTTAACCATATTCTTCAGTACTGAAAGCTTTTACAAATCCATTTCCATTTCTTTCCAACCAGCTTTCCATGAGAGAGCTCATAGACTCCGGTCGGTATGACACACACGACAACTTCACTGTGGTGCTGCAGCCTTTCCTAAGAGAGATATACCTGCCTAAGTTAGAGGTAACATACCTGAAACATTAAATATACCTATTACATTTTATTAAATATACTTTTATTTTATTTATTTCTGAATTGATTCTCTCCTGTCTCTTCTTTTTGAATAGGATGGGCGTTCTGACCGCTCATACTTCTCCCCCGACTGTTTTCATCTCAGCCAGAGAGCTCACACTCTCATGGCTAAGGGTCTTTGGAACAACATGGTATTTGCTTAATTAAAAGACATTCTTTACATTCATATTTTGGCATATGTAGATATTTCTCTCATTATGATCCAAAATAAATCACTAACTTTCCCTATCTCTAGTTAGAGCCAGTGGGCAACAAGACTTTTAGACAAGACTTCTCTACTGCCATTGATCTGAAGTGTCCCTCTGAGGTAACTGAGCCATCAAATTATCAAAAACTACACATTATATGCTCTTATTTCTTATCAGTTTCTTTATTAATGTGTTTTTATTATATCTTTATCAGACCAACCCATTTTTTAGGACTGCTGTCAACAGCGACTACACCTATCCAGGCCCTCCCCCCACCCCTGCTCCTATTAAAGTACGTCACAGCTTCTGTTTTTCATACAGCACAACTTAGAATAGCAAGTAATTATTATTAATGCCTGATGCCAAGTAACAGAGTATAAATCCCAGCATGTCTCTGTGTCATTTAGAACTGGGGCAGGGACTTTTCCTGTGTTAACACAGCTCCATCCAACTCCGTGCCCACTTCAGGTAAGCAGTTACTGTGTATCTCATTACAATAAAGGAAATAATAATGTTATGTTATGATATGTAAATTATGCTAATGTTGATTTTTTGTTTAGCTCACAGGATACGACCAGCTGACGTCAAAATAGTGGCTGCTGTGGGAGACTCTTTAACGGTACGTTTGTACCAAGTATGTTTTATATGTTGTGTGATAAAAAGGTCTTTATTACAGCACTATGGATTGTGTCTTAGTCTTGACTTGATATACTTAATTCTTATTTATATGTTTTGTCTCTGCCACTTTAATTTCAGGCTTTCTCTTATCTTCTTCGTGTTAAACACTTTTCTGTTTTAAAAAAGTGGAGAAAAAAGAGCATACTAGCATACCATTAATTGTAACAGGGCACTATTTATTTAGACAAATTATGAAATGGATTTGTTTGCATAAGTTATAAAATCAACTTAATGTTTTTATCCAATGTTGTTTTAGTAATTTATTGATTTGTGCATAATTTTCTGCAAATCCAGGTTGTCATAGTTTCTGTTTCTGGAAGTCCATAAAGTTATATTTATTGAATGTGTCAGAAATATATCTAACAAATATTTTTTTGCAGACCGCTTTTGGTGCAAAGGCAAAGAATCTTCTCCAGCTAAGAACTGAGTACACTGGGGTGTCATGGAGGTGAACGACTGCAAACAAACTATAAACACACACCTGTACATACACTGCGTTGTGATTTGCATTTTATATATCTGATGTTTATTGTTTTAAAGCATTGGAGGAGACAAAACACTTGAGACTGTCACAACATTACCCAGTAAGTCCCAAGCCTTATCTGTTCTGTGTTGTCAAATAATTCATATTAACTCCACTAGATGGCAGATTCGGGCTGTAACAAAACATTTTCTCTTTTGCTTTAATTCCTTCTATTCTTACATCAGATATACTTAAGAAGTTCAATCCTGAAATCAAAGGATTTTCAAAGGGAGTAGGGAAAAGGCAGACTGCCTTCAACATGGCCGTATCAGGAGCCAAGATAGCGTGAGTTATACATTTTTTTGTATCTGTTATCAGGTTTGCATTCCTCCCTTTAATGTGTTATGTTATAAGTATTTGTGCACTCATGAATAATGTCATGCAGGGGAATCCCAGGGCAAATCAGGAAGCTGATTGACACCATGAAGAATGACACAGTGAGTTTAACCTACGCACAATGCAAATGCATGCACTGTTTTGTAACCACAACTTATATTGTGCAAGACAAAACATTATCTTTGCTCCATCTCTATTTCTTTCTAACCCTCATTCTGACAAAAATAGACGGTGGATTTTGAGAATGACTGGAAGCTGGTGACCCTCTTCATCGGAGGCAATGACCTGTGTCAGTACTGCAATGACCGGGTGAGTTGCTCTGAGAAGTAGTCATCGGAAATGATATTTTCAAAGCACTCCCCTCAGTTAAAAGTATCTCCTGCCGCATCACAGTGGTCAAACAGCCCGTAGTGTCGTGTGATGCCCTGTGTAGAGCCGTCTCATGATATCACTGTCCAAATGGGACCTCGCACTGGAGCAGAATAATCAAGCTTTGTGAGCAGCCCTCCCCTAATTGTTTTATTGTGTCAGAGTAAGATGAGAGCAGACATGGTTTCTTTTCAATGAGCACATTCTGTCACACGAAACACCCTCCCTCCCTGCTCCATCTCGGCCTATGTCTGCGTTAAACAAGCACACGAGGCACAGTGACATGCCTTGTTCTCCAAGAGGCATAAACAACACAGAGGTCACCCAGACTCTGTTCATCCTGTCTCCCTCCCTCCTCCTTCTTCTTCTCCTCTCTCTTTCTTCTTTATCATTTTGCCTCCATTTTCCCTTTTTTCCTCTCTCTCCATTACTCCCGTTGCACTCCCCTGACACGGTACTCTCTCTTTTAATGTTTGTGCTTTGAAGCAGAATATCAAAAGACAGCATCAATTTAAGATGAGCTCTGACTGTGGTAGTGACAGCTTAGGGTTCGTTGTTGCTTGTACACTTTTACATGTTGCATGGCGTCGGCTCTTTTTGGTTTATATACACTTTTTTAGTTACATTTTTGGCCAGTTTCCCCTGTTTTTTGCCCTCATTATTCTATTTGTCTATGGTCGCAAAACAGAAGAGTTGTTCATGAAAAAGTAGGCATTACACTACATGTGTTCACTATGGATTATTTGAAAACCGTGTGCAATGTGTGTAATTTCATTATTCCTTTTGTCTCAAAACTAGGCCACTCTGTCACTTCAGAACTACAGCCTTCATATGAAGACAAGCTTGGATATGTTTTACCAAGAGGTAAAGTAATTATCTTATCTACAAAAAAAATATTGTTTATTATGCATAGAATACCATAACCGTCCAGAATATTATAATAATTATCCAGCTTTCATCCCAGATTTACATTTTCTTCTCTTCCCTCAAGACAGCATTGATAAAAGAATAAATGTTACTCTTTTAAACTGCATAAAGCTCATGTTTTCTTGCCCTTCCAGGTTCCCAAGATAATTGTCAACATCGTGGAGATCCTAGAAATGGAAGGCCTTCGCAAGATCAAAAAGGATAGTCTTGGGTGCAGTGTGTTACAACCGTAAGCTCATCGATCCACTCATGCCCAATCAATTCCACATGAATTAAGAGCACTCAGTCCACGGCAGATTGCTCGTTCGAATCAAAGCCACTTCTGTATAGTCAATCCAGAAAACATTTGTTTTTTCAAAGGATACCTCATCTCTGAATCATAGCTACCCATAGAATAATAGCATACTGAATCAATTAATATATAAAATGTAACACCACTTTTATAAGTTCGCTGTTTAATTTTCTCCCTTGATCCTTAGGTTGATCTGCCCGTGCTTCTTGCAAACAACAGAGGATTCCCCAGAGCTGGCTGAAATAAAACGTTTCAATCGGGATCTACAGGTTAGCCAGCGGGAACACTGAGGTCAAAATGTGTGACCAGCAGAGTTGGGTGTAACGCGTTGGGTGTAACGCGTTACTTTGTAACTTTCAAAGCACGTTGTAACGCGTTACTTTGTAACGCGTTACTGTAATAATATTACTTTGTCGGTAACGGAGTAGTGTAACGCGCTACTTTTATAATCCAGTAATCACACTACAGTTACTAACATTGCCCCGACACGCGTTACTTCGTTACTTTCTAAAATCAGTCATAATCAAACCTCAACAAACACCTGCAAAGAACACATGCTAGGTGAAGCTAACGCACATAGCTGTTGTTTATTTATATCACACACACGTAGTTCTTCTTCTCTGTTTTCCGGTTGTTGCTTGTTTTGAATGACGAATACACACTACCGCTGCCTGCTGGTAAGGAGAGTTATTGCCACTCACGCATGCGCAGTTCGTACGTGCTCGGCTGAAGTCTGGCTCCAGTGCAACACATGGCCAACACGCAGGAGAACACGCTGACGCAACAGCGTGAGCAGAGATAGACTGCGCAAAATATACAGATAGCAGGAGACAGAGGACAGCCACGGTCAGATAGCAGGAGACAGAGGACAGCCACGGTCAGATAGCAGGAGACAGAGGACAGCCACGGTCAGATAGCAGGAGACAGAGGACAGCCACGGTCAGATAGCAGGAGACAGAGGACAGCCACGGTCAGATAGCAGGAGACAGAGGACAGCCACGGTCAGATAGCAGGAGACAGAGGACAGCCACGGTCAGATAGCAGGAGACAGAGGACAGCCACGGTCAGATAGCAGGAGACAGAGGACAGCCACGGTCAGATAGCAGGAGACAGAGGACAGCCATGGTCAGATAGGAAAACATTCAGGAGCTATCTGGATCAGTCTTATGCGACAATGGAAACTGAACTAAAGAGAACATTTGAAACTTTAGCAGTCTGCGTGATCTGCCTGTAGGGAGGGGCGGCCGGCCCTGCGAGTAAAGTAACGAGTAAAGTAACGAATTACTTTATGTAGATAGTAACGAAGTAGTGTAATATATTACTTTTTTTTAAAGTAATATGTAATATGTAATATATTACTTTTTTTTAGTAACGACTCCATCTCTGGTGACCAGCAGCATTTAGTTAGAGTCTCACCTCCACTCAGAAAGAGTTTTTACACAAACAGGATAGTTTCACATGTATCTGCTGACGGAGAGAAAAACTGCACAACAAACATCACAACTAGTTTGTAAGCCAATCATGGTCCAATATATAACATGTGATGAAGGGGACCACTCATGTTAAGTAGTTCGACTAAATTGACTTTATTTGTTTGTACAGAATTCTTTTAACTTGTGTGTTCTTTCTTTCAGTTTGAGACAGAAAATGTTGCGTATGGTGGGGGCTATGATGATAGAGAAGACTTTGCTGTGGTTGTGCAGCCCTTTTTTAAGAACACTATCATTCCTATGAATGCTGTAAGTCTTCCATGTACCCCTGAACTCTACTGCACTCTACATTTACAAATACATGATCTTTATAACTGTAATAAGCCCTGCCTCTCAAAGCACATAATTCCCACTGACATCTATCATATTATTTCTTCTCCAGGAAGGCACGCCTGACACCACTTACTTCTCTGTGGACTGTTTCCACTTCAGTGAGAGGGGACATGCTGACATGGCTTCAGCTCTGTGGAATAACATGGTGAGTCCAGCAGGCGGACAGTTAATGGCTGACTGTTTGACAGGGGAAGTGTTGTGAATAAGTTTAAAAGACCACATCTCAAGTTAGTCATTTGCTGAGAAAATATGTTCTCTGTTGTATCTCTAGTTGGAGCCAGTGGGTAGAAAGCAGACATACAACAATTTCACAAATGCAAGAAATAACATCAAGTGCCCGACTGAGGTAAGAATAAAAGCATGTCTCATTGTGCTACTGATGTCCCACTTGTGAGATATCTGTGTAATTTGTACATACAAGCAAGAATTGCTCATAAATGTGGATGTGATTGAATAAAGGACCTTTCCTGTTCCAGGAGCATCCTTACATCTTCACAAAGGTGAACAGCTTGCCCAGTCCAGCCACGACCACCACCACCACCACATCACCCACTGCTCACAGCACAGCCCTGCCTCCCCCCTTTGAATGCACAAACACCGTGCCAGTATGGCTCGCTGCTGTGCTGGCTGTTACAGGTATTCTGATTGGCTGGGCTGTCACCTGGCTCCTGCTCTGCTGCAGAGACAAGAGAAGCAAGAAGAAGATGACAGCTGTGGAGATGAAAGGCACTGGGTTTTAAATGCTACTTTTTTCTTTGCACTGGACTATTCAAGGAATCAAGGAACTACCAAACAACTTGTCCGTTAACCATGTCTGCTTTAAATAGAAAAGTTAAATATTGTCCTGTAACCACAGACAATCTTAGTGGATGCAAAGGTGGTATAGGCAGACCAGTCTGGACAGAATTATGCTTCATTAAAAGTCCTGCATTCAAACACCACTAAAGGCATGGACCTAATGAGACAATGCAGCCACCGACTACTAATTTAAATAAGTAGATTTCATATGCAAAATTAAAGTGTGAAATTACTGGCTACACATTAACTTATTACTGCTGTTATATATGTAATTGTATTAAAAGGGTTGAGAGGTAGATGGTATTGTTTGATGTACAGAGTGTTAAGCCCCTTCAGGTAAATGTGCAATTTGTAATGTTGGGCTCTATACAAATGTACTTGACCTGACTTAAAATGGAAATGTATTATTATTATTAGTGCTGTCAAAATTATCATGTTAACGGCGGTAATTAATTTTTTGAATTAATTGCGTTAAAATATTTAACGCATTTAACGCATGTGCAGAATGGCCCGCCCCATACCTGCCACCAGTGGCAGCGCCAGGGTATAGCTGGGGTAGGATACACCCATACCAAGAAATGGCTTAGCCCCACCATGAAAAATGATGTTAAAGTAAGCAAAATAAAGTCTGCCAACTCGCGCGGAGTAAATTGCACAGACAGCAGTTAGTAAGATTGATTTCAGTAGCCACGGTTTTGAAAACATTTGTCACGTAGTGATCGTCTTTTCAATAGAACATCTTTGATAACGGCGTGGTGTTGTTGCAGGAAGTCCCGACGGAGAATACTCTTGCTGTAGTACAGGGCAGAGCCATATCATAGTAATAATATGGCTCTGGTACAGGGGTGCACATAACTGGTACGCAGGTTATGTGCGTAATCTGAAATGCGTACCGTCACTTGTGTCACAAAGCGCATTTGCGTACCGACGTACTTGTGAAGCTTTTCCAGAAGGCGGTTAGATCACCGGACGACAGAGTCGGTCTCCGTGTGCACAGACAGGGCTGCTGTTAACGTCGGTCTGTACAACGGAACTGTGCCAAAAGTACGCCAACCGGCTGCGGAGGGAGACTCCCCCCCATCACTGGAGAACTGCGCTAAAACAGCTGATCACAACATTCACACTCTGTGGTCACGAAGTACTCCACTAGCCCCCCCCCTCTGTCGACTTTCCTGAAGTACTCCCCCGTTGATAGAAATCAACACGTAATGAAGACCCCACGGTTTGATGATTGATAGGTGTGTGGGTTGTCTTTCATTTTGACACGCAGAAAAATGTTATAATAAACATAGATACAGTAGGCTATGTTAAATGGATATATCCGCCTTCTTTCATTTATCTTTTCATTCCCACAACAATATACATAAATAAATGGCATATTTTGGACATAGTTCGAATGGTGATTAATCATGATTAATTAATTTTTAAGCTGTGATTAATCTGATTAAAAATGTTAATCGTTTGACAGCCCTGATTATTATGTACCAGAATGTTAAAATAAAAGTTGTGCAGCACAATCTTAGCAGATGTAAATACAAATTCAACATGTGGCAATTATGTGCATGATAACTAACTTGGATATACAATGAAATGTGTTATATCCTCTTTTTTATTTCAATGTCTTCGCTTGTAATAATTGTAAATGTTTGTTGATATATCTGGAATAAATTATTTGTAATCATTCATATAAACTGTAATCTAGTGTAATTGTTTGTATGACATCTGCACAGTCGGACAAGTCCAGGCATATTGTTGCCTGTCTGGCAAATCCCCACCAGGAAATACTGAACATATCATAAATTACATAAACCACCCATCCAGAAATGATTCTCGAATCACAGATCAGCCTGCATGTAATGGTCGTCATAATAACCACAGGTCAAATAACCCATTGAAAAAAGAAAAAAGGGGGTTTGATTGTAGTGCAAGAATAAGGCATTTTTTCACTTCTCTTATTTGAGAGCTGAAATCATCACTTTCATTGCGAATATATATATATATATATATATTGCTTTGTTAAATAATTATGGTGTATTGCTATACCCAAAATTACCCAACAATAAAATAATTCATATTAGCTCAACCTGAACCGGCTACAACATAAAAAATATTCTTTACTATTTTTTGCATCAGTAAGAATGATTCAAACCCCATAATGTACACATCTAACAAACAGGATTATATGCTTTTACTTTTGATGTTTTAAGTATATTTTTCAGTAAATGTATCCGTCATGATCATGCACGGTTACTGTTTTATTGACAACAGCGCCTCCTGGTGTATGTAGCGGGGATCGAACCGGCCAACACTACTACCACATCAGTGTGAAGATGGCGGAGGGCGAATTGAACGTGGACAGCCTCATCTCTCGGCTCCTGGAAGGTGAACACTTTGAATAATGTCTCTAATGTTTCACAGAGTTAGCTGTTTGTGTTCTCTAAGCTTGGTCCGATATCTTTTCTGTAACTACCGCGGTTGCCTCTGCACACGCAGTGAAAGTGTTAGCATGTGGGGCTAACGCCAGCCAATTGTAACGGTGTATCTCCGGCTAGCTGTTAGCTGGCCGTGTTTATAAACACAGCAGTGAACGCCTACATTTCTCAGTTTTCGCAGTTATGGTAACATTACTCCAAATAAGTAATACTGCTGTGTCGTAGTCTTCACTTAAGCATGTATTAAAAGTTGTTGGTGTGTTCAGGTTTATTTAATCTCCAAATGATGAAGGGCTGGAACTGTCCTGACTCCTGTCCGTTTTAACATGCAACGCATGAACATGTTGTCATGGCAGTGACGGTCGGAACTGTTACGCACTTTTAATGTTAAATAAGTTAATATATTTTAAACAAAATAATGTGTTTAACATCGATTTTTACCAGCATCCCTGTCCATAAATTGTTCAATATCCGCGGTGCTGTAATTGTTTGTTATACTTTACTGTGTAATTTCTGTTCACGTTACATTAAGGAAAATTACCATCTTGGAAGAGTTGTTAAATCTATAGAAAATGAGCTACATTTAAAATATAGACAGTAACATGGGTAAGCATTTTGTTTGGATGCCCTTATCACTATCTTAGACTTATTTGAATTGTGACGTAGTTTGCTTTTTGTTAAGCAACTTTTATGTCTGTAGGTTTGTAGCTGTGTTTAAAGGGCATATTTCTGGAATTCATTAGTATTGGTACAGGTGAATAATACCACAATCTCAAAACATTAAACAAGTAAGATAGACTGTATAAAAACTGTGTGTAAACCCTGACCTGTCAACACATTTAGTTTCTTATCTCCAGTTTAAAGTATGTCATTTTGTGTTGCTTTGTTCACAATCTCATTATTGCTTTGGTACTTGATAAATAGGACAAAAGGGATTTTTTTTTTTGGTATGTAAGGGCTAGGTTTTGGCAATGAGACGGATGTACAAACATAATTTTTGTGTTGGCCGTCCTCATGCTCAGGGAGTTTTCTGATCCCCTGTGATATGTGCTTTGAGTCGACCAGACCACTAAGGCAAAATCAGCTGTCCTTGGCATACTTTCCACCAGTATCTGTGACTTTGTTGGAAGGATGAGACAGCAGCATGCCAGCACTGAAATTCTAAGATTTAATATTTATAGTAACTGCTGGAAAATGCCGTCACACTGCAGCTGCCTTATGTTTCTTGCAGTCTCAATTTCATGTTAACATTACTTTTAAATGGTGGAATCATTTAAAAATAAGTACCATTACCTCACAGCCTGCAATCATCTTGTTTACTCCTCTCAACACACTATTTATTCTCTACTGGAAACCTTGTTGATCCCTTCACACTGAGTTTTCCTTGTTTCTCAGATTGAACCACAGTGACTTGTTGATTGTTGCTCATATTTTCAATACAAGTTGGAATTGGCACCTTTCATAGATGGTCAGTTTTTCTGTGATCTTGTTGAGCACGATATTGTGTTGTTGTTTTTCTATTTTCAAGCCCTCTTTTCAAACAATGATGCCTAATTCCTTGGATAATAATCATTTTATAGGCTCCTTACATAATTGTTCAGCTTAGTAGTTGTTGGGGTTAGTTTACACCAGGATTTGGATAAAGCACATGTGCAAATAATTTATGATTATGTTAAATGTCCAATATAAAATATACTTTTTTGATTGTTTCGGGTCAAGTTGTAGTAGTTCCATTTGGAAGTCTTTTTGCTAGTTAGTTAGTTAGTTACTGTGATGGGTTTTTTGTTTAGTGGATTAGTTTGGATCAGTGACTGAAGAAATAACAATTCTAAAGGGTTTAGTGGTTTAAGCCCAAAACATTAAACCTGATAATTATTTAACATTAGATTTACATTGTTCAATTTTCCAAACTCACATTGGTTTCTCATATAGCATCTCTGTATAGTATGTGTATTCACTCTCGTTGGAGCTCCTGCCCCCCCCCCCTCCCTGTGAGCCCAGTGTGCTCTGATTGGTCAGCTCGCCCACTCTGTTCTGATGAGTAAACCACCGTTACAGCGGAACATCAGTGATTATGTGTTACAATGGCGTTGGCAACCAGAAAATGACACCAGTAATGACAAACAGATGAGAATGCTGCGTGGGGTCTGGGTGCCGTGTTGGCGGGAGATTGCGGGGCTCGCTGCTGCGGACAGTGTGAGCTGGATTACTAGGGTCGTTTCCTGAAAACACACACTCACAGCCTGCCTGTCAGTTTGTTTGTGTGCTCAGGCTAAGGCTGCGGCCACACGAGGACGAAAACGGCTAAACGCATAGGATTAACGCAAACGCAATCGCAAACAAGCTTTCGTCCACACGCAATAGTCATCCGGATAGTGTCTGTCCACACGAGACCGCTCCGTTTAGCTCCAACCGCTGGAGAAGCTGCAGTACATATGCAGGAGCCTGTACGTGGCGCTGTAACTTCCTCCACAAAAGCAGCGAAGAAGCATGGTTGCCCTTCTGTTTATTCTCCGTGGTGGGGGCCGAGGGAACCGGGCAGAGTTTTTCGCCAGTCAACGTGTATTAAAGTTTAATTCTTCCGGACAAAATTATAAAAGTCCCGGTCAAAGGTCTTCTTTGTTATTTATTGAGCTTTAAAACAAATGAATAACGACTTTATATAATATAATAATAAAATACACGGAGCCTCTCTTTTTCCTCCCTCTCTTCAGACAGCGTCAGTGTCTGTCTCATGCAGCAGCTGATCCAGTAATGAGTGACCCGGCCGACAGTAAAAATAAACATATTTATAACTAGTTTAGGGAGTTTGAGAGGTAATTAAAATAGCTAAGGGTGATGATCTGACTTGAAGTGTGTGTTTTGCTGCAGCGGGAGGAGCGGCAGGTGAGCAGAGCTGCGTGTCTCCGTCCTGTCAGATTAGACTTCACTCGCGTTTAGGTCCATATCGAGAGAAAGATAAATAATCTGAATTCAGTGTGCAGTTTACTTTGACGCGGGGGTGAGCAGCAGGGGTGGGGAGAGGCGGGGCTATTGCCTCATCATTATCAGAAAATGATCGTATAGGGCGTACACACGGAGCCGTTGGACCCCCCAGAGCGCTGCGTATGCCGTTCTATCCACCTTGGGACCCGTTATCGTTTCCTCAGTCGTTTAGTGCCGTATTCGGTCGTCCTCGTGTGGCCGAACGGTCGATATGACACTAAACAGTAACGCAAACGACCGTTTTCGTCCTCGTGTGGCCGCAGCCTAAGTTCAGGCTGAGTTTCGTGGTGTATCGCTGTCTCAGGCTGAGTTCACGTAGATAAATCCACAGGGCCTGTGTGTGTGTGTGTGAGGAGCTCCACTTGTAACTGGGCATAGTTACGTCACCATACTCGGAAAGAAAAAAATGGAAAAAGAAAAATCTTCAACGAGGCGTTCTGGGGCAACATAGACAGGTATTTTCTGTGTTAGAGTTTTACTCGCTATAGGGTGTACTTTGAGGGTTTGTGACTTTGCAGACCGTTTACATGCAGAAAAAGCTACATAACACACAAGGGGACAGGTAATAACCGGAAAAGCAGGACATGGGACCTTTTAAAACTTGTCGTCACACACACACAAACAGAGGTTTGGTATATTGGTTGCAAATCCTTGTCCTTGCTTCATTTTACCCTTCGCCCCTCAATGTTCTTAAGAACTAATCTCTTTTAAAAGTGCTAGGCTGCAGAAGTGGGAACAGTGAAAGTTCAGTGTTAAAGCAGGGCATCCGAGTTTACCTCGCCCGGCCGCTGAGTGAACATCCCTACTTCTGCAATCTCATGCTTCACCCAATGCGGCACACGCGTATGAAACGGATATATTAGATTGGTGATAAAGAAATGTAATAGTGTGAAATGGATGGTGTAAAGCAACACTTGGTTAAGGTTGGTGGAGCCCTAGAATAGTTCTTGGTTCTCGGTTTGACCATCTGTGAGGATCCATGTTTCTCTGGTTCACTCACCTCTCTCAGATTTTGTTGGATTACATGACTAATGGGCTGCTGATAGTGAGTGCAGTGTGTAAGCAGAATGTGAGTACAAAAATGCATGCACTAAGCTTTAGGACTGGCTCACTAATACATCAGCTAAACCATTTTGAACTGTTTTCTTTTTGGTCATTCTATAATTTGTTATTCTATAAGGATTAAGTACAAACAATTTAAAAGTCTCTCTTACTAACATGCGTTTGTTTCACTGGGCTCAGCTATGCTTTATTGGGATCTTTAGTGGGCGTCAAGCTTTAAGGCAATTCCAAAATAGTTAGTTATTACATAATTGCTCAGTCAGGCTTTCCACAGTCAGTGGTTCATCTTTTACACAGTGCTTTGATAAGCTTTTTGTGAATTCAAACTGAGATTTAATCAAAGATTGCTATATTATATTATTACCATTTACTATATGCATAATTGAATTCAGTGTCAAAGCACTGTTCATCTCTGTTATGCCCCCACTATTGTTATGGTAATGCCTGACCACTTTATTAAATCAATGAATAATCCTAAAAAAAGGTAACTAGTGTGATGTAGACACTTCTGACACTCCTCTTAATATGCGGTAAAAGCCTGAGAGCAACGTTTTGCCTAGTTGTAACAGGATGTAACTGATAGTGTGCTTTTTAAATGCATGACACCTTTGAGAAACATTGCACTAAACACGCTGTCCAAATATTAGACACATAAAGTGCAGAGTTAGAAACTAGATCGAAATGATGCACGCCACAAGGCTCTATAGCAAGGCAGGCAGTTTTCATGTCAAATCTCACTCTTCATATCTCTGATTTCTTTTGCCTGCTGACTGTATCCAACATTTGCAATTCTCACTTTTCTTTTCATCATTGTGAGATAAATCTGTTCCAAGAGCTGTGGCATAACGCCAGAAAGTAGGCTTAAGCTAACGGTGCAACTACACAGCCAATCAACCCACACCGTGCTGAAGATGCAAGCTGCACTCATAGTATATGCAGTGGATGATACTTAGCAGTTATAAGCTACAAAACCATTACGTACACATCTCATCAGATTTTAGAATTATTATGTGATGATTCTCCCGACAGTGTTCTTTTTTAACCTGAGGTGAACATTTATTGTTCCATGGCCTGCATTCTGATGAAGTTGGGGGTTGCTGATTCTGTCGTATTAACACTGACAATGATGCTAACAGTTACTAACGTGTCTTTTCTCTCCTCTCCAGTACGAGGATGTCGCCCAGGAAAGATAGTCCAGATGAGCGAGTCAGAGGTGCGAGGCCTCTGCATCAAATCCAGGGAGATCTTCCTCAGTCAGCCCATCCTGCTGGAGCTCGAGGCTCCGCTGAAGATCTGTGGTCAGTGCTGTTCATCTCTGACCCTCATCTCAATTGTTTATTTAGCCTCCTCCTTTTCCTCACTCACGTCCCTTCCTTGCGTCTTACAGTGATGCAAATTAGTCGCTTTTCGGCGCCTCCCGCTTTTTTAACGCTGATTTGGGTGACTTGTGTAATTCGTGGAGAACCGAAGAGTTTTTGTTTTGGGGGTGGGGGTCGGTCCGCCCGTCCATCCGTCAGTCCGACGGACAACTTCTCACTTCAAAAAAGAAGAAGAAATCTAGACCGCAAAATAATTAAACAAACGAGTGCCTGTTTTTTCTGGCCAAGGACAGGTTCCTTGAACACAACACGAGCGTAACGTGTCTTCACGTGGTGTATGTCTCGTCTGAAAGGAGTGTAGACTGGTTGTAGAAAAGCTCTTTAAATTCGTTAGCATAGCTAGCTAGCTATGCTAACGAATTTAAAGAGCTTTTCTACAACCAGGTGGAAGAGAGCTCTCTCCTGAGAGGCTCAAATAACCTCAGCTCAGTGAGGTTAAGGCACACCTTGATATGATCATTATAGTTATTAGAGACAATAGACTAAATGAAAAACAGGTATAAAATACTATATGACAGTAACAAAAAAAGTTGTTTAAAAGGAGTGATTTGAAAATATCCAAAAAGAAGAATCTGCTTACAGTTCTGTTTCATAAGGGTGTTGCTCTCAAAGTGCACCAGATTGATGCTTTTACCTTCAATATTTAAAAGAAAAACATGCCCCCGGACCCCCCTAGAGGAGGTTAGGTCCCCCCCCACTTAAATCATGTTCACATGGATAGGATACTAAATACATTTGCACACATCTTGTGTCCATATCTTTCTGGTGTGGTGGTCATGCCACACCCATGCACATGCATGCATGGTAAGATATCTGGATTAAGAGGTTGCTTTTTCTTTGCACAGCATGAATGAAAGGCCAAATGAATGGGCTGTGAGTTTAGTTTTTTTAAGCAGAGGTTGAGTTCAATCATTTGTACGGCCCTCGGAGGATGTTGTAAAAATTGAAAGGAAAAAGGTTCCCCTCCCCTGCTGTAAATAATAATAAAACCCCTTGATTTATAACTTAACATCTCTGTCTCCTATTGATCTGAGTATATTATAAAGAATAGCCAGTTAATTGAAGCATTATAGCGCAGGCCTTTGTCAGATGGTATATTACGCTGTTTTTTTTCTGCCTCGAATAGTTCTCTCTTTTTTCACCATACCTGGTCTTAGCTCCGCCTCCGTAAGACGAGGAGTCCTCAGGTATGAGTTGGGATGTCCTCGTTCACTCAAGCGTCTCCATAAACAACGCCCTTTACTTCTGCTGTGAACAGTCTATCACCTGTCACTGGACTTCCCTCCACATAATTCCCTTCAAACCCGGAATTCAGTTTTCTCATTGAAATGATTTCGTCCATCTCTTCCATTCATCTCTTTTATCATAGTTTTCTATGTATTATTTTCGGTCCTGTATTTGTTTTTCCAGGTATAACATTTCATTTTAGTTATAATTCTAATAATAATTGATGGATTCATTTCATTATGGTATTTGAGCTTGTTTCAGATCAACTTTTGTATTGGATGTTGTTATTTAATTTGTCCTACAGAAGAGAGACAAATCACTAAAATATTTATTAGTTATGCTACCCGTATTTTTATATATCCTAAATGTTTGACGTTCTGTGGGTCAAAAACCACAAGTAATAATGTTGTAAGTTATTATTTTATAATCAAAACATTATTATTGAATTTGAAAGTATATTTTATAGAGTATGATCTCCTCATTCGTTTAAGAGATTTATATATTTTACTCTTCATGAAGCACTTTAAACATTTAATGACTCTGATCCTCCTTTATTAACGGTAAGAACAGCTGCAGTGAGCAGAGGCTGTGCAGCTGGGGGCGGAGCTCTGATGCGCGAGGAGTGAAAACACTTCCGAGTAGTCTGCTCTCATATATCCTCCCTTTCGTCCCTCACCCCTCCTCGACTCCTCCATGTGCATTTAAGCGATTGGGAAGTCCTTTAACATGGCGTGTCTTGATCGATTTCCGAGTCGAGGAGGGACATAGAGATAAACCTATTGTTTAATTCTCATTTCCTCACAACATCATGTTAGTTTTAGCTCTCGTCACCCTCTATATAACATATGGCGCAGGTTCACATATTGTGTACCACTGTTGTACAAACATAGTATGGACAGACAGTAAAGCAATTCATGTTTGCAAGCGCACTCCCTGACAACAGTTGAAATGCTACCACTATCACTTTCTCTTGCTGGCTCCTGCACATCTCTGCAAACTCCCACATGCTTTATCTCTTCCCTCCTGAGTATCGCTCTAATGCAAACAGCTGTCTAATATACATGCCGGTTCCTCAAAAGTACAGTACACAAGCTCACATATACAGTATATACCCTCAGGCTCACACACAGTACACGTGTGGCTGTTCTCTCCTTCCCACACATATTTACTTTCAGATTGTTGTTATGTAGGTCTAATAATGTGTCAAACTAAGAGAGCAAATATTGTATTCAAGTAATGAATGTCACGTGAAGCAACATTTCCATAGATATTGTTTCTTCAAATTGACAGTATAATGTTTCAATATGTAGTAGGGGTGTAACGGTTCACAGAAGTCACGGTTCGGTTCATACCTCGGTTTGGGGGTCACGGTTCGGTACGGGTTCGGTACAACAAGGAAAAGCAAAAAAAAGTCCCAAATGCATTTTTTTTGTTGCTGTCATTTATTTTTAACAGTAGTGCAAGTTTTGTTATGAAAATAAGGAACTCTAACATTTGGAATCATTAAATGTATTACACAGTTAAAAACAAACCACAAACAGTTCCACACACACTCAGATGGCCATATTATTTATAATGGCTGATGTCAAACAAAAAGGTTAAATAAGCTGTACAACTAAAAAGAATGTCTTGAAAATATTCAAATAAATAATAAGAAAGTGTTTGAATCACAATCAATAAAAGGCAATTCAGAACTGTATAACATCTCCTGATGTCAAAATATAAAATAAATACAATGATAAATATAAAACAAAATATAATCTGTACCTTTAGGAGCAATGCCTAACATGTGTAATTAACTTGTGAGTGTGTGAGGCCATTATGCCTAAATAAAGGTACTCAAGCTTTACTCTATTTTCAAGTTGTTCTTCAAAAAGATGAGTTTGTCTACGTTGTCAGTAGTGAGGGCAGATCTGTTGGCGGTAACTATGTCACCTGCCGTCGAGGAAACCCTCTCGCTGGGGACTGAGACTGACTCGGATGTGATTGAGCATGTTTGACGTGTTACCACTAGCATACCGCACCGCTGTCGAACAACGCCGACACACCGTCCTCGTCCGATCCACAACTCGCACCCACCCCATCATTGTTGTAATCCACAGGGAACCCGAAATGTTCCCACACAGCTGATTTAAAAGAAGCAGGTGGGTCTTCTAGCTCCTGTGTGTTGTGTGAACTCGCCATAGCTAACTTTTCTTCTTCATGTATTTTGTTCGTTTGGTTCTTGTTCTTAATTTGTTATTTACGGGCGGCTGGCTTTTAGGCGCAATACCGCCCCCTGGATTATATATAGTGTAATACTGCCCTGAGTGACAGACTTTTTTCCCACTCATAAAAAAAGGCGTATTCGCCGTGTGACTGCATGTGCCGAACCGTGACGTCCGAACCGTGACGGTACGGGACGAATACGGATACCGTTACACCCCTACTATGTAGGCATCTGAATCATTGTCTGGACTCATCCATGCAGACCTAACCCATGCGCATTACTCTCAAATATGTATGAGTTTGAGGTCGTGCTATTTGTCAGTGTGTGCAGTTTCTTTATCTCTCCTTTACTTTCTCTGTATTGTTGCTGAACCCCTACCCCCAGACTTGCTTTTAACCCGCGGCTGTGAGGCCTTTAGGAGGACCAGCACTGAATATAAAGACCAAACAGTGAATCCTTTCATTATTTACCGAGGCCACATGGATCAGGTTCTGCGCCTCCTCTCTCCTTCACAGTAACTTTAATGCCACAGGCATACTTTTGCCCGTGTGTGCATTTATTGTATTTATTGTCTAATTATTTCTCTATGAGTTTGACTTAAGATGAAGTGTTGTATACATTCATTCATGAGGTGATATTTCACATTATACTTGTACATATAGCATTAAATTGCATTTCTAGGAGTAGGGTCCTTTTAGTTATTTAAAAATGCGAAAGTCATGCCATCTAAAAAGCCAGACTAGATTACAGTTAGGGACTGTAGCCTGTTTGATGAGTGTTTTTGTGTTTACTTGTTTTCATCGTGTAATGTGCTCTGAGCAGTATTACTCAGTGTTTTCCTCACACCACTGATGTGTTTTTATGTGGGCGCTTTGAACCTGGTAAATTATCTGACTACACAAGGTCATGCAACACTGCACTTTAATTACAGCTTTGTTATTGGAGTACCTGTGATCTGATGCTACGATGTTAATGCAATGGCCATTACATTGTGCATGCTTTTGTTTTTTCACTATGACTGATATCATTTGTCTATTAGATCTTTCAGAGAATGTCAGCATGGTTTTGGACGTTACTCTACCACACATGGGTGCACACGAGATGCACTGTCAGGGTTTTATTATCACCGTTGCGGGAGATACATTGTGTTTATAACACTGACCTGAGCTTCATCTTTCAGCCTTTTGCTTCGCTGTTTAAACCCTAAATCTCTGGGCTGCTATTCTCAGACTGTAAAAACTGCAGAGGCAGTGCTGAGTTAATAATTCACTGTCATCCTACAATTCCTTGTGAGAGGGCAGGCGGGGGGGGGGGGGGGTAATGCCACGTAGGAAGTAATGCCAGTCTTTGTAAAGCTCACAGATTCATAATCAGTCATGCAGCAACTTTTACTGTGGAGATGAGGATAGTTAGGATGGTAACACTAACCTGCAGTCCCGTTTAGAGGCACACATTTTCAAACAGCCGGCAAATTAAATGTTAGTTTGTACAGGAATTCATGCATAGCCCCCCCCCCCCCAACTGTCTCTGCAGAGATTACAGTCTGTGTTGGCATTGGTACCATTGTATCCAAATGCAGCTTTGTGTGTACTGTAAAGCGAATTGTTTATGCCTTATGCCCATTTCTGTTTTGGTGCGGGCACAGACAAGCGTTATGGTTTTGTGTGTTGTCCTCTGTATTTACTCTGTTGTTTAGTATGTGTTGTTTTCAGCCCACAAAACGAATCATCTTAAAAAAGTTTTTTCGTGTTTTTATGTAGCATTAGTACCCTTTAGCAGTCTTCAGATCTGGTCCCAGCATTACCCAGACCAACACACTGCAGACTTAGACATGACTAATTTTGTCACTGATCTTAATTGGCAAACAAAAAGAGGTATATAAAAGTCGTGTAGCTATAAAACGGAAATATTGGAAAACACCTCTGACACAGGGTTGCCTGCTTTTCACCTACCATAACCTTTTTACCGTCCAATAAGGAGTTAAAAGAAAAATTAGGGTTTGAAAACGGCAACAAGAGTAGGAGTCATTTTAAAAGCGTTCCTGTTTTCATTCTGACAGATTGTTACATGGACTATTCTGCTGGAGCACTGCATTAATGTCAAAGCTTGTTTTATTGAAGTCTTGACATTGTATTATTAATGTGAAGGATTGAGAATTTGTTAACATTACCAGCACTTGCATCAAAACTCTGTATGGCAAGCTGGGGCTGCGTGTCCAGGGCAAAGGAAATGATTGATGGTGAAACACAAATCCACTGCTGAGCACAACAGGAGTTAGACTTCAAACATATAGAACTGTTCCTCAAATCGTTCTTTTGCACGGAAAAAAGTGTGTTTTTTGCATGCCATCCTGAGGCACAGGCCAAAATAAGTACAAGCCTGTTGCCGTGTAGGTTAGATGCCAGCTGTGGTTTGGGTTACGGTGTCTACAGACAGGCAACATGAAGTAGAAAAATCAATGCCAGCCACTCTCATTATACACTGAACAAAAAGATAAACGCAACACTTTTGTTTTTGCTCCCATTTTTCATGAGATGAACTCAAAGATCAAAAACATTTTCTATATACACTATTTTCAGTATCTGGTGTGAGGGGTAGGGTTAGGGTAATGTTGTGAATCGAGTGGCCCATGGTGGTGGTGGGGTTATGGTATGGGCAGGCGTATGTTATGGACGACGAACACAGGCCACTCGATTCACAACATTACCCTAACCCTACCCCTCACACCAGATACTGCCTGGTTTTCGGACCCCCCCAGACCCCCCCAATAAAGCAAAAATGCACGTTTCAGAGTGGCCTTTTATTGTGGCCAGCCTAAGGCACACCTGTGCAATAATCATGCTGTCTAATCAGCATCTTGATATGCCACACCTGTGAGGTGGGATGGATTATCTCGGCAAAGGAGAAGTGCTCACTATCACAGATTTTTTCAGATTTGTGAACAATATTTGAGAGAAATGGTTGTTTTGTGTATATAAAAAACGTTTTGGATCTTTGAGTTCATCTCATGAAAGATGGGAGCAAAAACAAAAGTGTTGCGTTTATATTTTTGTTCAGTGTATAAAGTTGCATTTCTTTTTGGTCAATTTAATCTCGGAGCGAGACGGCTGTGCAGTTTAACATTTTAATTTACCGGTGCCATATTGTGAAGCAGCATTTCCATAAAGAAATGGTGCCACATGAATTCCTATTTTGGTCACAATAAAGCCGGTTATTATTGTCTTACTGTTTCTGGTGATACTCACTGCTTTTGTGTCTGAAACACTTAACCCAGATTAGAGCAGCTCTTGAATTAGTGCGAGAGGACATAATAAGAAGCAGGTCTTAAGTGCTGAAGAGTCTTCTGTCAGAGATCCTGTGCTCTGATACGAGCTGCTCCAGCACAGCGCTGCCTGACTGATGTCAAACAGAGACAAGGTTGACCCTGAGTCCTGACACAGTTGTTAAAATTAAACGTCAGTGTGTCCCTTAGGATTTCTTCCAGCGGAGGAGGTACCTTTTCAAGCTGCCAGAAGATATTTTAGCACATATCCTGACATGAGAAGAGCTTTGGACAAATATTTGTCCAATTGAAATGAAATGCTTCCAGACTTCTTCTTCCTCTCTCCTGTCCTGTTACTCTGCCAAATTCGTCTTTGTCCTGTTCTCCTTCTCTTTCCATACTTTTCTGTCTAGCTTGCGATATCTGTCGCCCTGTCTAATAATGAAAAACATGGAATAAAGGTACTCGATTAAGCAATGTAAAAGAATGGATGATTTTAAAACACTCACACTAGGCAGTACATTTCAAATTCAGGAGACCAAATACCAAGTACCAACTTTATCATGACCATCATAAGCCCTAATATGCGGTTTGGATACTAAACATTTTTTATTTCTTTGTTATTAGCTCCTGCATTGGCTTTGGTTATATTCTTAAATGTTTCATGATTACTACTTTTCTGCTCTAACAGCACAGTTTTTGTTAACCTGTTCTCTTTGACGACGGTTACTTTAATAAAGCAGCCTTTCATTGTGACTGCACTTACAGTAAACGGTCAAATTAACCCCTTTTTCTCTCGCCCCCTTTTTTAGGTGACATCCATGGGCAATACACAGATCTACTGAGGCTGTTTGAGTATGGGGGTTTCCCTCCAGAGGCCAACTACCTTTTCCTGGGTGACTACGTGGACAGAGGGAAGCAGTCCCTGGAAACCATCTGCCTTCTGCTGGCGTACAAGATCAAATACCCAGAGAACTTCTTCCTGCTCAGGGGCAACCACGAGTGCGCTTCCATCAACCGCATCTACGGCTTCTACGATGAGTGTACGTTCAATTAAACCCACCTTGAATACTGTACCCAAAGTTTGCCTTGATGCACATATGTAGCTTGATTTTAATAGATTGTTTGCATATGTGTTCCTGCAGGCAAGCGTAGGTTCAACATTAAGTTGTGGAAGACCTTCACCGACTGCTTTAACTGCCTCCCTATCGCTGCTATCATTGATGAGAAGATCTTCTGCTGCCATGGAGGTACAGCAACTGTTCACATTCGTTTTTTCTCGCCTTGGTCGTTTTTTCTTCTTCTCCTGATTGAGATATAATTGTACTTGAAATATAGCTTTACATTTGACATAACTTTTTAGGGCTATCGCCTGATTTGCAGTCAATGGAGCAGATTCGCAGGATCATGAGGCCAACAGACGTGCCTGATACAGGTAGTGTGTGTGTGTGTGTGTGTGTGTGTGTGTGTGTGTGTGTGTGTGTGTGTGTGTGTGTGTGTGTGTGTGTGTGTGTGTGTGTGTGTGTGTGTGTGTGTGTGTGTGTGTGTGTGTGTGTGTGTGTGTGTGTGTGTGTGTGTGTGTGTGTGTGTGTGTGTGTGTGTGTGTGTGTGTGTGTGTGTGTGTGTGTGTGTGTGTGTGTGTGTGTGTGTGTGTGTGTGTGTGTGGATAACAAGTCCACGGTGCGATATTGAATAATAAAGAGGGGAAAACTTTGTTTTACTCGGAAGATGTTTCTTTATTACATAATAAATCTGATTTGTACAGCATTTTAGTAGGATAGCAGTATTTTAAAGTGTCAAAAACAAAGTGACAGTAACAGACTAGAACAAGAAAACCAGTGTTTTTGTACCTATAGTACTACAAAACAAAGTAGGCATTTTATTTGTGCCACTGCATCTCACAAATAAACAAGGACATTTAATAATCAGACCCTGCAATAAAATAAATCAAGTTTCACTTTAGTTTTTCAAGTAACTCAACTCAAACTCACTAAGATGTTTGGGCATTTACAATATCCCCTGCTCTGGAAAAAACTCTCTCGCTTGGTACTGATGTTGCTGGGACAGCAGTGGTCGCGTTAACCGAATATTTGATTTAACAATGACGGAAAAATCTGAAAGCAGTCTGTCATTTTGACAGATTAGAACAAACTCGGAACAGCGCCAACGTTTCCCCGCAGTGAGGCGCTGGTGTTATGCCAAAAGGAAATGATATAGTTTCCAAACCGTACTTTTCCGTACAGATCAATACATGTCTGGGAGGTTTTGCTTTACGCTGTGTGCGCTCCCGCGAGGTGCATGCACACACGGCATAACACCGCCCCCCCTGTTGACAGTTCACCAGCGTGCTCTCTTGTGAACAGTTCAGACCCGACGGGTAATAAGGGATTATGACGGACATTTTACAATCCTGTCTGTCAAAATGACGGACAGCGAAAAAGTCTAACGCCACCTCAGTGGGACGGAGAGATATGCTTTGGCCATGGGTGACAGCAGTGGGTCAAACTGCATTGTCTCTCCACCACTTCAACAACAATACAGTTTTTGCCAAGAAGGTGAGGCTTATTGACAGGGCGAGATATAAATATACTGTTAGTACTTGTCAATGTCTCTAGGTGTGTAAATGTAGCACTGTAAATACGATGTCCTTTTGTGTTCTGTTGTTTTATGTTCATGTTGTAACCTACTTGCTGCCATGTTGGACAGGTCTCTCTTGAAAAAGAGATCGATGATCTCAATGGGACCACCTGGTTAAATAAAGGTTTAAAAAAAAACAATCGCGGTAGATTTTGTCAGTCTCACGACGGTATTGGGACTTTTATTTACCGCGATATTCGGTATATTGTTACATCCCTAGTGTGTGTACACTAGGGTTAGTGTACACACTAGGGGACCTATCATGCAAAATGCACTTTTGTACGTCTTTTATACATGAATATGTGTCCCCGGTGTTCCAGGGAACTCACCAAGTGTCAGAAAATACAACCCTCTCTATTTTCCTCCATACCCAAATCTCTAAAAAAGGGGCTGCAACGGATCTGATACCAAGCCCCCAGGAAGTGCGCCGGAGTCGGATGAGAATATTCGTGCTGGTCAAACGGCGGTACTACACTTCCTTTAGGTTGCTGGGCCCGGAAACACTTTTTCCCATTGACTTACATTGGGAAAGAGTGGTCTGTAAATCGTTGGATAATTTTTTTTAAACTAAATAAACTACCCAGTATGAACGTTTGTATAGCCCTTATTAAAAACATTCGTTCCACAAGTTGTAATAATGTGCTAATAACGTTATTCTGAGAGTTATTTCCCTCTGCATTATGAACGCGCATCTAATCCACGGGACCGCCCGGCCCGTTCATGTTACGTGTTCAGCAATACATGCGTTTATCTTTACCCATGGATGCACAATAACAACGGACCCATATCGCCTTACTGCCAGCCCACGGAGCTGTAATAATGGATATATTGCACATGTTTGCTGTAATTCATCATTTGTAAAATATTATACTACATGGGCTGTATGATGTAAATCTTGTACCGTAAATGTTGTATTAAATAAAGTTAATATTACCGACGTAGATTAACGTTCCTGTAGCTTCTTATTGCACTTACAATTGTTTTAGTTACTTGTGGGCTACTTAACATGAATAATCACAGTTACTATCCTTTTACTCCATCACATTTCAAAAAGAAATAGGCTATTGTTATTTTAACTCCACCACAGTAATCCATCATCAGCTTTACTTTTTAGATAAAGTTTTAACTCACAATTGATCATAACAGGCTTCAACATATACATTTTTATATATTACCAAGTGGTTTCATGTACAACCCACACAAGTATCATGCTAAATGAAGCTCTGTTGCTTGGATATCACTAGATCCTGATGTCAGCGTAATATAAAAGTACATAACGATTGATGTGTAACTTAGCATAATTTACTAGCTAGCTGCTAACTGCCGCCTCGTTAATATAAATCCAGTACCATACTGTCATGAACGCGCGGTGCTGTTACGTGTACGCAAATTCACGTGCTTAATGTGAACGAGCCTTTTGGGCGGCGTGGTTAAAGTTGCGCATGCTCTGAGTACACATACGGGTACTTCTCAGGCATGCCGGATAATCTGTGACGTTTCGCCCTCTCAAAAGTTGGGCCATTTTGTCATCATGCGCCATTGAGCAACTCATAGGAATGAATGAGGCCCAGCCTCCCACGCTGTATCCAGTTCTTATTATACATCCATGTCTGATACAGACTGATCCAGATTTGAACACTTTACTGACGTCAGTAAAGTGGTGCTACGGCTATTGGTCAATTCTCCACCTATCAGGGGAATGAGAGGTTGGGCCATGGCCGGCCATTGCTGCTCGAAAGCGCTGGAGACGCTGTAGTACATATGCCAGGCCTGCAAGTGACGCTGTAGTCTGCCACAAAAGCAGCGAAGAAGACTTCCCTTGCATGGTTGCCATGGTTGCCCTTCTGTTTATTCTCCGCTGTGGCTCTTTTTCTCCCTCCCGAGGCAAGCTTTTGCGCCTCCTGCTTTAAAACAAATGAATAATGACTCTATATAATCATATGTAAGGGATAATGTGCAGCGACGCGGTCATTATGGGGAAAAGAACACCGACAGGCCGATCGGGAGCCCGACGCGAAGCGGAGGGATCTAGATCGGCATGAAGGCACATTATGCAATGTGCACATTATCCCGCTTATTACACGGCCACATTCTCGACAAAGTAACGACATGACTCCCAATATTAATTGAAATACTTTTATGGATTTAGAAAATGATTTTATTGATTTCAAAAATAGTTGTATTGATTTTAAATTGACCTGCATCCGCTAAGAAAAATAGTCCGTTGTTACTGTTTGAGCTAACGTAGCAACGGCAGGAACTGCTTCGATAGTGTTTTTGAGGAGCTTTTTGATTACAGATTTGAAAACATCGTTGCTTGCTTTTAAAAGTAGCACAATTAATTATGTCAAACCTTGGAAAGTATCTAGATATCCCTGCCCTAATGCCAAAAGTAACTGGCAACTGAATATGTGTCGCCGTTTGATGTCTATGTCTGGACCGCTGCGTAAAAAGGAGGGTTTCTGCCCCGTTACTTCTCTTCTTACTTCTATAAGAATAAAACACGTGGACGAAGATCTCTTTTTCTCCCCCTCTTCTCCCCGCTGCAGCCTAGCAGCTGATCTCAAAGCACGCTCCCCTCTCCTGCAGGGGGGCGTGGTCAGCTGCAGCTCACAGAATCAGCCCCCTGCAAAAACAGCGCTGGAAAGAGCAAATAGAGCGAAATGAGGCATGACTAAAATGCAGGATCTTTTTGGTATTTTGAAAAAAAAACTATATTCATATACTTTATATAGGTATGGCCCTACAATATATTGTTCAAATATAGCATGATAGGTCCACTTTACTTAAGTACATGCTCATACTTGGTATACGTTTTCTTGAATTAATGTCTATCACATCAGTAGATATTCTGTGCTGCATCAGTCGGATCTCAAGCCACTTCTTCCTCTCCTTTCGACTCTTACCTAATTATGTCTCTATCTTTCCTCTCATGTGTGTCTCAGGCCTACTGTGTGACCTCTTGTGGTCGGACCCAGATAAGGATGTACAGGGCTGGGGAGAGAACGACCGCGGGGTCTCCTTCACCTTCGGAGCAGATGTGGTCAGCAAGTTCCTGAACCGCCACGACCTGGACCTCATCTGCAGAGCCCACCAGGTAATTATGAAGGGAGTTGGATGGTATAAATTAAAAGTGCATGGCAAGCAAACTTGGAGACTTAAAACAGTTTGGCCATGCACTTTACTTATAGTGGACTTCCATTAGTGTGTGTGTCTTTGGAACAAGTAAATACTGTGGAGGAAACACAAGCTAAACCACATTATTAATAGGCCTGCTACAGCAGTCTAGCCCAGTGTATTTCTCCCCCATGAATCATTCATTATTACTTCATTTTGCACTCAGTTATTGTCAATCAACTTTTTTGCTGAACCAAGATAGAACAGAGAATAAGAACCTGCTGTTTGCAAGACACTGGCAACATGTTTATTAAGAATACAACAGAATAGTATCTATGGTGTCACCCAGAAACAAAATGAACACAAAAACATGTGCTCAAGATAAAAGCTTCACATGAAACAGGACATATTTCTCAATTGTAAAACAGTCCTTTCATTTATATCCATGGTGTACAGCCTACCTTCTTCTATTTCATTTTAAGGGAGCAACTCGAACTCATGAAGGAGGGGTTGTGTTTTATTGACCAAAAACTATTTGTTTTCAAAAGTAGAATGTATACATTGTAGAGATGTTAAGATTCACCGATTCACATCGGTGCACCGGCATAAACGTTCAAGATGCGAGTGCACCGGTTGAAAGAGTGCACATCGGCTACAGTTTGGGTTGAACCGGGTTGAACTCGCGATGCATCGATTGCGTAGCGTCTTTGCATCGGTAAAAAACCGATTCATTCATATAAAATCCCCATGTCTTGTCAGCAGAGACGATCTTTGATATTTGCTTCGCCACTACGGAGGCCGAGAGTCTCGGTTATCAACACACACGGAAGTTGAGGAGAAAGAGAAACACAACGCACCGAAAAATACATACAAATCAAACGTTTGGCAACACTTCTGATTGTTCAAGAAAGACGGTGTAATAGTCCTTTATGCTATATAGTTGACCGCAGGTCATGGAGAGTAATAAGGTATCCGTAGACCTTTGTATGAGGTATCTTTATTACTCAACAGGTCTACAGCCATGATACATAGATCCGTCCAGATGCGGGCTTGCATACACAGTATCACTCCGCAACCGCACCCCATCAGTAACGTCCTGATGGTATATGTGCGCGGCACTATATACTACAGACGGTCAACTTGAAAAATCGCTCGCAAATTGTTAACGATGCCGTAGTAGTACGAGGAACTTAGCGACTTAGCCACATAAAGAGGCGACATGGGGTTTGCGGCTGAAAAGAGAAACCTGAAAGTTAGACATATGAGTTAAATCACTCAGTGAGGTGTTCTGTCAGAGAGAGTGGTGTTTAGTTTACAGCAGCCTGTGACGGCCAATAATAATTTAAATGTCTTCCTCACTGTAAGCAGTTATGAAATACCTGTTTGTGAAAGGTTATTCTTTATTGTTCATATAGAACCCACTGCTTTCTGCTCACTGGTGAGTTAGAATGAGTGTTAAGCACATCAGGCTGGCAGCTGGGCATTGCTCTATGGTAGCTGTTATTTGCACATTGTTAATCATGAGCAATGCATCCTTACATTGTTTAACTGTGAGGTGTTATACAATTGTACTGTAGCCTACTCTGGAGAGCTTTTAAAGGTAAACAAATAAATGGCATGATGGGATGTGCAGTACCAAATATGTAAAGCACTTTTTTGTTAATTTATGATTTGCTGCATATAAGGAATAAAACAAAAATCCTCTGTCGTACCATATTGAAGTATCATTATTTTTGCATCGTGTTGAATCGCACCGAATCGCATAATGTTGAATCAAATCGTATCGAACTGTATCGCAACAGGGGTGAATCGTATCGTATCGCATCGCCTGGTGTTTCAAATGTATCGTTAATGTATCGTATTGTGGCAACGTATCGAGATGCGCATCGCATCGGCCTCAGTGATGGAGATGCACATCCCTAATACATTGGCTGTTTTGGTTCTGCGTTGGGTGCTTTGTATTGATTCAGATGTAGGTGGTTGTGGACACATGACAATTATAGCAGAGTAGGTTTCTGAAACCAGCTGGTTCTGTGTGTGTTTATCGATCGCTGTAGGCGGTGGAATAATGTCCCGTGTCTTCTAACAGGTTGTGGAGGATGGCTATGAGTTCTTTGCCAAACGCCAACTGGTCACACTCTTCTCCGCTCCAAACTACTGCGGGGAGTTCGACAATGCAGGCGGCATGATGAGTGTGGATGAATCCCTCATGTGCTCCTTCCAGGTATTCTAACAAACCATTATAACACCTTTTTGATATTTAAACTAAACTTCATCTCAGAAACACTCACATTTTCTCTCTCTGTTTTTTTAAAGATCCTAAAGCCCTCGGAGAAGAAGGCCAAGTATCAGTACGGTGGTGTAAATTCTGGTCGTCCCGTCACCCCACCCCGCACCGCTCAAGCCCCTAAGAAGAGGTGAACGCACCGCCTGATCTCTCACCCGCTCCGTCCCTGGTCTGCCATCATGGCGACCCCTGTAACTCCCCTGTATAGCGAAGATACAGGGCTTATCTAATTGCCCAAATCTTTCTCCTCTTTCTTCCCCCACTCACACAACCTTCCCAAAATCCACTGACAGCTCTTTTCTTAATGTGTATGTGTACATACATTTGCTGTGACCAATCTCTTTTTTTTTTGCCTGTTTGTTGGTATTTTTGATATTATTAACAGAGTTTGTGGTTTTACTTCCAATGCCATTTAAAGTTTTCTGAGGTTCTGTGTTGTCTCCGCGAAGAGGGACAGAGTGATTGAGTTAGAGGAAGTCTTTTTGAGTTTGACAAAAACACAGTAGAGATTGAACATTGTTGTTGTTTTTGCCTTGACCTCTGAAAGCAGAGAAAATCCTTCCAATGTGTTACAATGAGACTGAGGTCCTTAGACACGATAACATTTCTTATATTCCGGTTTAACTGTTTGAAACATTATTACTGCGTTTGCGGTGAACTTGCGGTTGTTATGCAAGCGAACATTTTATATAATTAACCATTAAAAAAAGTGCACCTCCCTATGAGTAGCAAGGAATGTGAAGAGACCGGCTTGAATGAAGGATAGAGGGTAAATCGGATGCTGCTGGCAGTGGACCCGCTCTCCCCAAAACACAACGCCCTCTGGGCATCCATTCCTCTGCTCTGCTATGCCTCCCTGTGCCTCGACTCCACACCCACACAAAAACACGCCTCTCCTCACAAAGAGCTGCTATTGACATGGTCTAATTATTATTTGTTTATGATTATGTTCCCAAAGTCCTCTTGATATTTGATGAAAGATGCTGAGTTTTTTTTCATGTCCATGCATTTAAATATGTGTGACTTGTAGTCAGTATCTTACCTGTTGACATACTGGATAAATGGTGTACTAAAAGTGTATTTGTATGAAGTTAAGGAAAGAAAACATCTAACAGCACTTGAATAAAAAGCCAGCTTCACAAAATGCTCTACAGTGTTTGAATTGTTTAGGGCTGTGGGTGTAGAGTACACAACATCAAAAACATAATGAGGGAAGTTTGTTCTTGGAACTGTTGTAAGTAATGTGCCAGCTATCCTCCTGTCACATCGCCCAGTGTGTCCTGGTAATGAGTTTGAAAGCTGGAGGAGTCAGGAGTGGCAGGATCGGCCGTTATGCGATGTGACAGTGATGCCACCTGGTGTATATATACAGTAGTACAATACAAATAACAAGTGAGTTTCAAACCAGACAGCTCAGGATGGGCTTTTCATTTTATGTCCTGGGAAAAATGTTGCGAGGAGGTACTGGAGGTTCATTTTAGTCTTCTGCAAAGAAGCAACATCGCCCATTTGTGGCTAACCGTTTCCTTTTTTCAATCTTTAGTTTGCTCTTTTTGGTAAAATGCTTTCTGTGGAATTTTTCTGTTTCATGATTCTCATTGTTTTCTTTATATTCACTTAATTTATTTCACAATACTGATAATAAGAAAACAATGAAGTGTTACCAAAAGCTGTTTTGCAATTTATACAAGTTTGTTTGAAACTATAAATCAATAAAATTGATGGAAACTAAAACTGTCCCCTCTGAATTCACTCATATTTGCATGAATGCTCTGTCTTTCAAGAAATTTGAGGAATTGCAAAAATTATATATTCTTCACTTTTTATCTCAGTTTATTCAAAGTTGCCCCGCAGACGTCTTTTAGCCCATTTCAGAGCACTGTGCATCGGCCCTGAATACAACCAGAGGATGAGTGGCAGGATGAAACATGGCAGGCCCAGGTGGAGGTGGGCCATGACCCAGGCAAAGCAGATCCACAGTCCCATCTTTAGAAAGAGGAGAGTGTAGTAGATGATGGTTTGTGAGCTGAATGTGGAGTTGACCTGAGAAAATAAATGAAAGTAATTAATTTAACATGTATTTAAGATTTCTGCAAAAAAACTGGTTATATGTTCATTTTGGGCATTTTTGGACAAACATCTTGACTAGCCAAACCTGTACATCCTGTTGTTTCACTGGATCCATCATCACATCATCGCCGTCACCAAACCTCTGGAGGCTTTGGCTCCGATAGGGCTGTCTGATAGGGCTGCTCATTTTCTTGCTGCACACTAATGGATTTCTTGGCTTTAGTTCTTCCATATTCATGGTTTCAAGCAAATATGGAATACTATGAACAGACACATTAAAACAGACCTATTGATTGATCAAATCAACTTATTGACATGAATATTGCTGTTCCATTAGTGTCAACACTCCAATATATGTTATGAGGTATATAAATATAAAAGGTAAATAAAACACGAACATTAACAAATGACAAAACAACAATATCCTTATTTCTGATATATTTGTAGTTTGCTTGACTTACCGTGTAGCCTACACAGATTCGGCCCAATGGTCGAGATGAGCACGTTTTTAAATGTTGCAACTACAAAATAACGCTGGAATGTTTTTTTTCGAAACAGAATTTTTGTATAGTAATAAAAAACAATGTATTGGTCCTTTTAGTGATTCCATTGTGTAATACACCTCACCAAACAAATGGGGGCGACACGTATAATTCTCATTCAGTAAAACTGCTCCTCTCATTGTTGTTGACGCAGCTCTAACATCAGATTCATATAGAGCATGGATGTGTCGCTGCCACTGCGCATGCGCTGCTGAAGCATTTGTAGATCTGCAAACAACCGAGCCCAGAAGTGCAGGTTGTGTCCCGTCCTCTGCATCTCTCATATCTCTCATATCTCTTACAACGAAATATGTAATGAAGAGTCGTCCGAACTGTGAAGACTGTACTTGAGTGTTTAACACTAGAGGTTTTGTTTCAATTAATAGAGTTTTATTACGAAAACAATTGAAGTGGTGTCCTGTCGGAGGATAAAGCTAATATTGTGTCACCATTTTTATTCTAGGTTGCTGTTGACAAGTCTAAAGTTAATCGATATAGGTATGGTTAAAGTCTGGTAAGTTTAGTAAATGTGTCTATGCATCGCTAAACTGTATGTAAGAAGCTTTTGCTGAATTAACACATGTGTTACTATACTGTACGTTCTGACAGCACTTCCGGCTTGTGTGTAGTCATTTAAAACAATGTAGCTAGGTTAGCTCCGTGTGCCTCTTTAATTCACTGTTTTTTTTAAGCTACTGTTATGCAATTTAAATCAACAACCAAATATTGGATTGATGCAACCTCTTACATGTAAGCATTTTGCTGCCTAACGTAAAAAAGAATTACATTCTGATAGTATTTTTTCTTTATTTTCTGATATTTTTAGGGGCAAAGTTGAAGAGTTTTTCCTTTTGTAACACACTTAAATGCATTGTTTTCTCAAACCTCCAGGCTGAACGTTACCTCACTGACAGAGCATTGATGGCATCCTGTTCAGCTACAGTCCCTCACTGCTGTCTCAACAATGAACTGTGGAAAGCCTCAAGCACTGACTGAAGAATGGCAAGGTTTAGGCGCAAATCTTGCATCACATTAATTGCTTTGGTGTTGCTCGTGCTCATAGTAACAGTGGTCTTAAAAGCGCTGACACCTGAGGACTCTCCGTTCGACAACCCTGTCGGTGAACAGCCGGTCCCGGAGAGAAGGAATGACGACCAGATCCAGAGAGAAAATTACAATAAACTTGTCCAGAGACAAATGACTGACTCCGCTCAGTCAGACAAACTGGAGGCTGCACTGAGGAAGTTCCCTCCTCCAAACTACTATCTCCATGCCTTCTACTACACATGGTATGGAAACCCCAAGTTTGATGGCAAATACATCCACTGGGACCACCCACAGCTGCCTCACTGGGACTTAAAAGTAGCTCAGGGTTATCCACAAGCAAGACACGTCCCACCTGAAGACATTGGGGCCAACTTCTACCCCTCTTTAGGGGCTTACAGCTCCAGGGATCCCTCCATCATAGAGTCCCATATGCAACAGCTACGCACAGCAGCCATTGGTAAGATTGACATTAAACTTAACTTTGTCATCATAATTATAAAATCTGCTTTTGTTAATGGCACACAATTTAGTTAACAAACCAACATTTAGAGTTGTGATTCCATATTAATCCATATTAACAGATACCATGAAACAGATTGTCGGCATATCATTTCTGCCCCATCTTAATTACTCCGACTCATTTAATATCACTGCAGTACATGTACACTATACTGTGTTTTTTCTCAGGTGTCCTTGTTGTGTCCTGGTATCCTCCTAATATGAGCGATGATAACGGTGAACCAACGGATGACATTGTGCCTTTGCTGATGGAGGTGGCACATAAATACCATGTTAAGGTATGTATGAGGAACGTAGTGAGTTTAGTAGCCTTTTGCTTGTAGTTATCAGCAAACTTCATCAATATTTTGTGATTCTGTCATTTTTGTGTGTACAGGTAGCGTTTCACATCGAGCCATACAAAGGAAGAGATGAAGTCAACATGTTAACTAATGTAAAATACATCATTGACAAGTGGGTGTTTCTTCACTGTTTTCAGTCAAATGTCAGCACCATAATCTCAAACTCCCTCTGGAAATCTTTCTCGATCAATAATTCTAAGGTTTCTATCAGTCATTTTATTCCTTTGACATTTGTATTTCTTCCCTTTATTTCACGCCTCCTCTTCTCAGATATGGAGATCACCCTACCTTCTTCAAGTACCGGACGAACACTGGCAAGCTTCTTCCACTCATCTATGTGTATGACTCATATCTGATGAACTCTGAGCAGTGGGGCAAACTGCTCAAACACACAGATAGTAACAGCATCAGGGACACCCCGTATGACGCCATCTTCATCGCCCTGCTGGTCGAGGAGAAACATAAGAGGGATATCCTTACTGCTGGTTTTGATGGTGTCTACACCTACTTTGCTACCAATGGGTTTTCCTATGGGTCCACTCAGCGAAACTGGGAGTCCCTTAAAGCTTTCTGTGAAGATAACAACTTAATATACATTTTAAGTGTGGGCCCCGGGTACATTGACACAGGCGTTCGACCCTGGAACTTCCAAAACACTCGAAACCGCATCAATGGCAAATACTACGAGACCTCTCTGAGTGCTGCGTTACAAGCCAGGCCTGATTTCATCGCTATAACATCTTTTAATGAATGGCACGAGGGGACTCAGATTGAAATGGCAATACCAAAAACGGGTCAGACTGTGTATATGGACTACCTGCCCAATAAACCTGCAATCTACCTGGAGATAACTCGCAAATGGGCTGCCATATTTGGTGGGGAGCGACGTAAATGGCAGGATTGATCCCTGACTAAAAGCCATAGCAAATGTTAGTTCATGGTTGTATAAAATAAATGAAGTTGTTGTAGTTGTAAAATGCACGATAAAATGCAAATGATGAATAGTTAAAAAAAAAGCTTAATGATTTTGAAAGTCACAGGCCATTGAACTCAATTATCATAATTATGGCTGCAGTGATATGTGAATTATTTACAGTTGGGTAAATTATAGTTAATTTAACTGATGTCTTATTTCTTATGTTTACACATCCTTGTGTATTTTGGGAATCATAACTTAAAACAGCATGTTTTCTCA
This sequence comes from Pseudochaenichthys georgianus, assembly GCF_902827115.2. Lineage (NCBI taxonomy): Eukaryota > Metazoa > Chordata > Actinopteri > Perciformes > Channichthyidae > Pseudochaenichthys > Pseudochaenichthys georgianus. Next base: position 9,992,028 of record NC_047524.1, on the reverse strand, counting down.
CTGACTTCACCGTATCCATCTACAACTGTTCGTAGGCATGTTATGCCCTCCTGTAATCTGTGCCTGCATTAAACTTTAGAAGATTAAATAAAGTGTGTCCTGGAAAGAAAGGAAAGTAAACAAAGCAATCTGCCAGAACAAATCTGTTGTCTCACTCTGCTCCCAACTCTGCCTTAGCCCAAAAGCAATAGAAGAAATATCACATCGTAGACATTGATATTTGCAAAAATAATAAAACAAAAATGTAAGACGACAACAATGGGATGACAGGACAGCAGTTTGGATATTTTAAGATGCACAGTGCCCAGAGCAAGTACAGGGAACATTTAGAAGATCTAATGTTTGGAAACTTGTTTTGTTAAAAATGTTTAGGAATGGTATTTACACTATTCTACATGCCTGTTACACATTGTCATAACGGCTGTATGCGTTAACACGTAAACACCTTTCTGATTACATTTTGGAACTTCCCTGCTGTAAAAGTAGCATTTTCGTCATTATGGTAGTGTTTCTGGCCACCTCTACACTGTGATAACCATCTGGTTGCTCACTCTGTCTGTTTTGTGGTGGTGAGTAAACAGTGTACAGTAGGCCCTACTGAGTAGGGTTGAATGGTTAGATGTGGAAGGGTGGTCAAATGAAAGGCATTGAGTTGCATCATGGTGACCCGTTCCGGCGCAAAACTCCCCGTGAAGGGAATATTTGCCCATGGAGGGTCGACACAGAAAGGGCCAATTATTCGCGCCCGTCACAATGCCGTCTCTTTGAAACGGACATTATGGGGAAAAGTGTAATTGTGGAGAGAGATGACTTACTCTGGGATAAATGCAATCGTTTTACTTAATGCATTTTTCCACACACATAACTCTAGAACTAGAGTCTACAAATGTAAACCACCGCTTGTACTGTCAGATTACTTTAATACACTGATATACATTCCATTAAAGTTTAATGGAATGTATATCAGTGTATTAAAGTCAATACTTCATTTATTTCAACCAATATCTTTCTTGATTATTTGTAGCTACAGTATGAAACAAAGACTCTATGCCTGTGCTGAAGTTCACTGCTGTGAGGAGTCCAGTTCTGTCTCTCACTCTCCGGCTCTTCCCCAGAGTTTGCCGCTTGGTTAATAGGATTAAATAGGTCTAAATACAGTCTATGGTCAATACGTGCAGCACGCGGCCCTCGTAACGGCCCGTCTACACTACAGGCATCGAAAAATGCTTTCAACGCTTCGCCTATTCATTTGAATGGGGTGACGTAGAAGATTTTTAAACTTCGCCGAACTGCATTGGGGGAGCATGGCATGGCTTTGCAAGCATCACGAGCATCTATCGGCATCAAATCCCGCGTATGCAAATCTGACAGTACAAGCGGTGGTTTACATTTGTAGACTCTAGTTCTAAACAATACTAAATACTTGATCACCTACACATCAGTTAAGTTGAGGGTTTTTTCCATGCAAAAAGTTACATTTAGATGTTAACAATGACTGTCAGCTTTCTAATTTAATGTATTGAAGGCAAAGATATTTAACACACAGTGAGAACTGCTACTATTTATCTCTCAATATTGTCTTTAAAAAACGTGGTAAAAGTTATTCTTTCAGTGAGACAACAGAGCAAGCTTCTACAGTTGCACTACGTTTTGATAACAGTTAAATATTATTTTGATAATAAAATATATTTCAATGTTGATGAACTTCATACTGTTCATTCATAATCGGATTGTCTTTGTAGCTCACTGTTGAAATAAATAAAAAACATTACAAAATAATTATATCTACAGCCCCTAAACACACAAACACACCTCTTTCATAAATAACACACTTGTATTAATAATAATAACAATATGTTTTATGTTTCCTGTACTTTTTGTTAGGAAAGGACATGCCTGAAAGACACGACTCAACATTTTCTCCTTCTCTGAGGGTCAAGAAGAACATCCAAGAGGAAAATTAAAAGCTTATGTTATGAGATTTTAAGACCAGTACATGACATTCTCTAAGAAACTACTTTTATTGTGAAAACACAGTCAGCTGATCGAATGCACCTATTTCCACATCTACACTCCATCAGCTGATTATTTCTATTTGCCTCACTTTATGAGCTTCACATCACTTGTACCGCAGAGTTTGCAACGTCACAAATACATGGGGCCAATCTTCAGTCAGATGTGAATGTGTAATCTAACATTTTCAGTAAGAATAATGGACAAAAGTGTAGTTTAGTGTAGTTATGCTAAAACAATGTCGGACACCGTAATCTTCTCTGGTCCCCTCCCCAATCTGATCAATGATGACATGTATAGCCGCATGTCATCATTTCAGCGCTGGTTGTCTTGGTGGTGCCCAGCAAACAATGTGGACTTTGTAAATAATTGGACAGCCTTCTGGGGAAAACCTGGTCTGATTAAGAGAGACGGCATTCATCCTACTTTGGAAGGTGCAGATCTCATTTCGGCAAACATTTCAGGGCTTTGTGGACTTAATCCATGACAAACTGGAGTTGAGACCAGGAGGCGGAGTCGCAGTCTGACACGCTTCTCTGCGCTCTCTCCTAGGCAGTCATCCATAGGAATCCCGAACCCAATAAAATACCCAATATTAGCGGTGTGTGTGTCTGCCCAAGGACAATTTAAGGTAAACCTAATAGAAGTGTCATACATAATAACCTAATAAAAGTAAATGTAACAACTACTACAGTGCAACAAAACAGGAAGATTACATGTGGTCTCTTAAACATAAGATCTCTAGAATCTAAAGCAATATTGGTAAATTATTTAATATCAGATTATAATATTGATATATGCTGTCTCACTGAAACTTGGTTGAGACATGAAGAATATGTCAGCATAAATGAGGCCACTCCACCCAGCCATATCAACACTCATATTGCTCAAGGCACGGGCCGAGGAGGTGGAGTTGCAGCAATCTTTGACTCAAGTTTACTTATCAATACTAAACCAAAATTAAATTATACCTCCTTTGTTTTTAGTCTTACGCATCCGACCTGGAAAACTTTGCAGCCAATCTTATTTGTTACAGTGTACCGTGCACCAGGTCCTTATTCAGAATTCTTATCTGAATTCTCTGAGTTTTTATCAACTTTGGTTCTTAAAACAGATAAAGTATTTATCGTAGGTGACTTTAATATTCATGTTGACGATGATAAAAATAGCCTTACTGTTGCATTTAACTCTATATTAGATTCTGTTGGTTTCTGTCAGAGTGTAAATAAACCAACCCACTGCTATAATCACACTCTCGACCTTGTTCTGACTTATGGTATTGAAATTGAGCAACTATTAGTCGAACCGCATAATCCTGCTTTATCCGACCATTTCTTAGTAACTTTTGAAGTACTATTACGAGACTACAAAGCATTAGTCAAAAGCTCTTGCAGCAGAAACCTATCTGTTAGTGCTATAGCCAAATTTAAGGAAGAGATTCCACCAATACTTAACTCGATAGCATGTCTGCATGTAGGGGAGGAAACGTATACAAAATGTACACCACCCCAAATTGATCATGTTGTTGATAGTGCTACAGATGCGCTGCGAATACAATTAGACTCTGTTGCTCCTTTGAAAAAGAAGAAAATAAAACAACATAGATTAGCTCCATGGCATAATGCCGAAACCCGCAAAATAAAACAAAAGTCGAGACATCTTGAAAGGCATTCCACTAAACTTGAAGGATCTCGTTTAATTTGGCATATTACTCTCAATGAATATAAGAAAGCACTGCGTAAAGCGAGAGCAGCCTACTACTCTTCATTAATAGATGAGAATAAGAATAATGCAAGATTTCTTTTCAGCACTGTAGCCAGGCTGACAGAGAGCCACAGCTCGATTGAGCCTTCTATTCCCATAGCACTCAGTAGTAATGATTTGATGTGCTTTTTTAACGATACAATTGTTACTCTTAGAAACAAAATGAATGACCTCTCGCCTTTGACCAGTATAGTGTTATCAACAGCTCCCGGAAACGTAAGTTCTAATATTACACTAGATAGTAAACTAGAATGCTTTTCAGCCATAAACCTTGAACAATTACATTCAATGATTCTCTCTTCTAAACCATCAACGTGCATGTTAGACCCAATTCCAACTAAGCTGTTGAAGGAAGTTTTTCCATTAATTAGCACTTCTTTATTAAATATTATGAATATGTCTTTATTATCAGGCTATGTTCCACAAACATTCAAAGTAGCAGTGATAAAACCAACACATCCTCACTCCCAGGTCGGCCTATGTTGACGTTATGTCAAGTCCCCTGCCGGCTTTTTCCAACGCAAGGGGGGAGGGCCTTAGCGTCCATTTTCAACGCAAGGGGGGGGCCCTTAGCGTCCATTTTCAGCTTTCCGGGATGTCTATGTGCTTCTATGGACGCTCATGGAAGCACGGCATTCGTTTGTGTCGACTGCCCTTAAAGGCAATGAGAGCGTCCATTCTCATTGGATAACGGAGAATTGTACACCCGGAAGTAAATATTCCCCTTACTGACGATTGATTTTACAGTGATATCTGCACTATTCATCGACTAAAAAACACCAGATCATCCTTGTTAATTACACAACATTGATTGGTTTAAATTGTGTGCAATGCTTTTGTATTTTTCCCCTTCGATTCGGAGAAACAAATCTTTTTTCGGAATAAAGGATGGCAGAAGACACTACACTACCCAGAATCCCCAGCTATCGTTTGGACTAAACCATGTGCTCTGTTTGACAAACCCCGTGATAGTCCTCAAGCTCTGTGATTGGAGAGTGTGCTCCGAGGGTTACCGAGCCTCGAACAGCACTTGAAATGGGATGGAACCACGGCAGACTGTTCAAAACTGGATTTGAACGGGTCCACCGCGTCCCCCCCCTCCCCCACCCCGTCCCCAGAACTACACATGCTGGCTATTATGTTTCGCAACATGTTCTCTATGGCACGTCTCTACTGGGAGTTGTAGTTTTAAAAGACGTTTTCGTATTTCCCATAATAAGAAGTTGCCAGTATTAAACTGTGTACATCCCTGGAGGTTTAGGGGACAGGAAACACTCACATTTAAAACATATAATTAATAAATGGGTGAAAATTGCTTGTGCCCATAATGGGCAGTATTAATATATATACCCACACGCCAGCTAAGGTCAGAAGAGCTTTATTTAACAGCTGGACTTATGTTTGTGACCCCTCCTGTTGTTAATTGATAACATTACATTACATTAATTGATAAGCCTGAAACATGCACTTGTCAAGGTTCAGAGGCACATTTTGCAAATATGGCAGCAGCCATCGATCAGCTTAAGATAAGATATACTTTATTGATCCCAAGTTGGAACATTTGCGTTACATCAGCATGTGTAACAGTTAAATATGCAGTGGTGTTTATTTGTAAATCATTTAGTATAATCACACAAATTCTGTGTTTTATATTTAACAATTCTGTGTTCTTTATTTATTGATTGTTCAATACCTGACAAGGCCGGAGATGAAATATCTGCATACATCTTATAAGAGTATACATTATGTATAATATCAGTTAAAATAAGTGCTTCAACATAGTTAACATTGCTGGAGGTATGCACACATATTGATAGATGTCTTGTAATGCACTGTTGAGGAACCTGCGACCCAAGTTTTTCATTCAGTGCAGAACTACACCATAGTTGTGTAGGCCTATATGATATGTCAATAAACCTTAGAACATCTTGAAATCTTGAACGGGATGTGCAAAATAGTCATTATATACAGTCTTTAATTAACTATTAGTAGAGAATAACGAGTAATGAATATACTTTATAGGGATCCTATTAATATCTAATAATAAAAATAATGAAATTCAATAACATGCTTTAACCACCAGGTGTCTCTTTATATCATCTGTGCACCTTTATGGTGTAAATACAGCCAATTGGATCAAATATAAAAGTGAGCCGAATTAGTGTTGATACTGCAAGGAGACGTATTGTGTGAAAAGAAATGTAAGATGTTGTTTAATGGCTGATATATTTATGATCCACGTCACGTTTTCAGTTCCTCATGTTTGTCTTCTCATCAGGGCTATAAATACAGAACTACGGCAGATATGTAATATTTAATGCAGCCGAACCGTGTATTACAATGTCGTTATGTGATGACTTTCAAAGAGAAAAGCAAGCACACTCGGAATAAGGTATTATTTTATTTTTAAAAAATGTTTTCGGTCTGTTTCCGGTATTTGTTAATGACGATGTGCTCTGAGATGTGAGACTGGAATTGCACAGGGGAAAATAACGTATCTTTAGATGCGGATTGTGTTAAACTAATATGTTTGCGCTGTGGACCAACACTATACGTTGACGGGGAAGGGGGTAGCAATAAAGATAACACCATTAAACAGTTACATAACATAACAGAAATAATATCGATAGCAGCGTGTTTCTCCGAATCGAAGGGGAAAAATATAAAAGCATTGCACACAATTTAAACCAATCAATGTTGTGTAATTAACAAGGATAATCTGGTGTTTTTTAGTCGATGAGTAGTGCAGATATCACTGTAAAATCAATCGTCAGTAAGGGGAATATTTACTTCCGGGTGTACAATTCTCCATTATCCAATGAGAATCGACGCTCTCATTGCCTTTAAGGGCAGTCGACACAAACGAATGCCGTGCTTCCATGAGCGTCCATACAAGCACATGGACATCCCGGAAAGCTGAAAATTGACGCTAAGGGCCCCCCCCCTTGCGTTGAAAATGGACGCTAAGGCCCCCCCCCTTGCGTTGGAAAAAGCCGGCAGGGGACTTGACATAACGTCAACATAGGCCGACCTGGGAGTGAGGATGTGTTGATAAAACCGCTTCTTAAAAAGCACAACCTCGATCCAGAGGTTTTAGCCAACTATAGACCTATTTCTAATCTTCCGTTCCTCTCAAAAATTCTTAAGAAAGCGGTCGCAAAACAGCTGTGTGATTACTTAAAAAACAATGATTTATTTGAAGATTTTCAGTCTGGCTTTAGAACACATCATAGCACAGAGACAGCTCTGGTTAAAGTCACAAATGACATTCTAATAGCCTCAGACAAGGGACTTGTCTCTATTCTTGTCTTGCTTGATCTCAGTGCTGCATTTGATACTATCGACCATGATATCCTATTGCAAAGACTAGAGCACTTAGTTGGCATACAGGGAACTGCTTTAGGCTGGTTTAGGTCCCATCTATCTGAACGCTCTCAGTTTGTACGTGTTAATGATGAATCTTCCACGCAAACCAAAGTTAGCCATTATCAATCAAGCCTGATGAAATTAATCATCTAAATAAAATTCAAGACTGCCTTAAGGACTTAAAAACGTGGATGACCTTAAACTTTTTGATGTTAAACACGACCAAAACTGAAGTTATTGTACTTGGCCCGAAGAATCTATGAAACAAATTATCTAAAGATATACTAACTATGGATGGCATTAATTTGGCCTCCAGTGAGACTGTAAGGAATCTTGGTGTTATATTTGATCAGGATTTATCCTTTAACGCCCACATAAAATCAATTTCAAGGACCGCCTACTTCCATCTACGTAACATTGCAAAAATCAGGCATATCTTGCCTCAAAACGATGCAGAGAAACTAGTCCATGCATTTGTTACTTCTAGGCTGGATTATTGTAACTCTTTATTATCAGAGAGTACCAAGAAGTCAGTCAAGTCGCTTCAGCTGATTCAAAATGCTGCAGCTCGTGTACTAACCAGAGTTAGGAAAAGGGACCACATTACTCCTGTTCTGGCTGCCTTACACTGGCTCCCTATAGAACACAGGATAGAATTTAAAATTCTTCTTCTCGCCTACAAAGCCCTTAATGGGCAGGCGCCATCTTACCTTAAATAACTCATTATACCCTACTGTCCTACTAGGGCATTGCGTTCCAAGAATGCAGGGTTGTTGGTTGTTCCTCGAGTCTCTAAAAGTACAATGGGAGCCAGAGCCTTTTCTTATCAAGCTCCACATTTGTGGAATCAGCTTCCAGTTTGTGTTCAGGCGGCAGACACCCTATCCGTTTTTAAGAGTGCGCTTAAGACCTTCCTTTTTGATAAAGCTTATAGTTAGGGCTGATTAGATTCAGCCCCTAGTTTTGCTGATATAGGCTTAGTTTGTCGGGGGACATCTTACTTCTTCCTTCTCTCTGTCTATACCTGTGTACTCTCATGTTCCGATTAACCCAGCTTCCCCAAATGTCTTTCTTTTTGGTGTCTATACACGCCGGGATCCGGAGTCATGGATGATCCTGCGGTCCTGTGTCCTGGATCGCGAGCCCTGGATCGCGAGTCGTGGCTGTGGTCCTGGATCATCGGTCCTGGATGGATATCCTCGTGGATTCATCTTCCTATTATACACACATGCATTTCCAAACATTTGGAATACCTATGTTGCAAATATATTATCTTTCAATTTACACACAGCATCTATTGCATGTCTGTCCGTCCTGGGAGAGGATCCCTCCCTGTTGCTCTCCCTGAGGTTTCTCCCATTTTTCCCTTTAAACTGTGGGTTTTCTTTGGAAGTTTTTCCTTGTACGATGTGAGGGTCTAAGGACAGAGGGTGTCGTATTGTCATACTGATATTCTGTACACACTGTGAATACCACTGAGACAAATGTAACATTTGTGATATTGGGCTATATAAATAAACATTGATTGATTGATTGATTGATTGATTGATTGATTGATTGATTGATTGATTGATTGATTGATTGATTGAAAAGGAGTGCAAATACAAATACAATTTATTGAAATGTGAAGAACCAGCACCTTACCGTGGTAGAGAGGTTTGTGTGCCCTGATGAACCTGGGGGCTGTGTTGTCTGGAACCTTGTGTTCCTGGTAGGGTCTCCCATGGCAAATTGGTCTCAGGCAAGGGGCCAGACTAAGATTGTTTCAAAAGACCTCATGAAAGAAACAAGAACAAGAAGTGAGGATACCCGGCCCGGAGGAAGCCCGGGGTCCCCTTCTGGAGCCAGGCCCAGAAGGAGGACTCGTCGGCGAGCGTCTGGTGGCCGGGCTTGCCACGGAGCCCGGCCGGGCCCAGCCCGAAAAGGCAACGTGGGCAACACCTCCGCTTCTCCGTCCCGCGGGCCCACCACCTACGGGAAACATTGATGGGGTCGGGTGCGCTGCCAGAAGGGTGGCAGTGAAAGCGGAGGGTCTCGACGGACCAGACCCGGGCGGCAGAAGCTGGCTTTGGGGACGTGGAACGTCACCTCTCTGGGGGGGAAGGAGCCGGAGCTTGTGCGGGAGGTGGAGCGGTACCAGTTGGATCTGGTTGGGCTCACCTCTACGCACAGCGTCGGCTCTGGAACCTTACTTCTGGATAGGGGTTGGACTCTATTCTTCTCCGGAGTTGCTCAGGGTGTGAGGCGCCGGGCGGGGTGTGGGGTTACTCACAAGTCCCGGTTAGGTGCTTCGTTGTTGGAGTTTACCCCAGTGGACGAGAGGGTCGCCTCCTACGCCTGCGGGTTATGGGGGGGAAAACTCTGACTGTTGTGTGTGCTTATGCACCCAACAGCAGTTCAGAGTATTCGGCCCTTCTTGGAGACCCTGGAAAGAGTCCTGTATGGGGCTCCTGAAGGGGACTCCTTAGTCTTGCTGGGAGACTTCAACGCACATGTGGGCAATGATGGAGACACTTGGAGGGGCGTGATTGGGAGGAACGGCCCACCTGATCTGAACCGGAGTGGTGGTTTGTTACTGGACTTCTGTGCTAGTCATGGATTGGCCATAAACAAACACCATGTTCGAACATAAGGATGCTCATAAGTGTACGTGGGTACCAGAGCACCCTAGGCAGAAGGTCCATTGATCGATGTCGTTATCGTATCATCGGACCTGAGGCCGTATGTTTTGGACACTCGGTAAAGAGAGGGGCGGAGTTGTCAACTGATCACCCATCTGGTGGTGAGTTGGGTCGAGTGGCTGGGGAAGCCTCTGGATAGACCTGGTAAGCCCAAACGTGTAGTTCGGGTGAACTGGGAACGTCTGGAGGAGGCCCAAGTTCGGAGGCCTTCAACTCACACCTCCGGCGGAGCTTTTCGGGCATTCCTGTGGAGGTTGGGGACATAGAACCAGAGTGGTCGGTGTTCAAAGCCTCTATTGCCCGAAGCCGCGGCGGGGGAGCTGTGGTCTCAAGGTCCTAGGTGCCGCAAGGGGCGGTAACCCTCGAACCTCCTGGTGGACACCGGTGGTCAGGGAAGCCGTCCGACTGAAGAAGGAGGCCTTCAGGGATTTGTTATCCCGGGAGACTCCCGAGGCAGTTGCAAGGTACCGACAGGCCCGAAGGGCAGCAGCCTCATCCGTGGCCGAGGCAAAGCAGCGGGTGTGGGAGAAGTTTGGAGAAGACATGGAGAAGGACTTTCGGGCGGCACCAAAGTTGTCTGGAAAACTGTCCGACACCTCAGGAGGGGGGAAGCAGGGAACCATCCAAGCTGTGTACAGTAAGGATGGGACGTTGTTGACCTCAACTGATGGAGTGTTGGGACGTTGGAAGGAACACTTTGAGGAACTCCTGAACCCGACAACTCCGCCCTCTATGTTAGAGGCAGAGCTGGAGTATGACGGGGGATCAACACCAATCTCCCGGGGGGAGGTCACTGAGGTCGTCAAACAACTCCACAGTGGCAAAGCCCCGGGGGTGGATGAGATCCGCCCGGAAATGCTGAAGGCTCTGGGTGTTGAGGGACTGTCATGGTTGACACGTCTCATCAACGTTGCGTGGAAGTCGGAAACAGTACCGAAGGAGTGGCAGACCGGGGTGGTGGTCCCCCTTTTCAAAAAGGGGGATCAGAGGGTGTGTGCCAATTACAGAGGCATCACACTACTCAGCCTCCCCGGGAAAGTTTACTCCAAGGTACTGAAAGGAGGGTCAGGCCGATTGTCGAACCTCAGATTGAGGAGGAACAATGCGGATTCCGTCCTGGTCGTGGAACGACGGATCAGCTTTTACTCTCGCAAGGATCCTGGAGGGGGCCTGGGAGTACGCTATCCGGTCTACATGTGTTTTGTAGACTTGGAGAAGGCGTATGACCGGGTTCCCAGGGAGTACTGTGGGAGGTGCTGCGGGAGTATGGGGTGAGGGGGTCTCTACTCAGGGCCATCCAATCTCTGTACTCCCAAAGCGAGAGCTGTGTCCGGGTCCTCGGCAGTAAGTCGGACCCATTTCCGGTGAGGGTTGGCCTCCGCCAGGGCTGCGCTTTGTCACCAATCCTGTTTGTAATATACATGGATCAGATTTCGAGGCGTAGTCGTGGGGGGGGGGGGTCTGCAGTTCGGTGGACTAAGGATTGCACCACTGCTTTTTGCAGATGATGTGGTTCTGATGGCTTCATCGGTCTGCGACCTTCAGCACTCACTGGATCGGTTCGCAACCGAGTTGTGAAGCGGCTGGGATGAGGATCAGCACCTCCAAATCTGAGGCCCATGGTTCTCAGCAGGAAACCGATGGACTGTCCACTCCAAGTAGGGAATGAGTCCTTACCCCAAGTGAAGGAGTTCAAGTATCTCGGGGTCTTGTTCTCGAGTGAGGGAACAATGGAGCGTGAGATGGGCCGGAGAATCGGAGCAGCGGGAGCGGTATTGCAGTCGCTTTACCGCACCGTTGTGACGAAAAGGGAGCTGAGCCAGAAGGCAAAGCTCTCTGTCTACCGGGCCATTTTCGTTCCTACCCTCACCTATGGTCTGAAGGATGGGTCATGACCGAAAGAACGAGATCGCGGATGCAAGCGGCCGAGATGGGTTTCCTCCGCCGGGTGGCTGGTGTCTCCCTTAGAGATAAGGTGAGAAGTTTCGGTCATCAGGGAGGGACTCGGAGTTGAGCCGCTCCTCCTTCGCGTCGAAAGAAGCCAGTTGAGGTGGTTCGGGCATCCTAGTTAGGATGCCACCTGGGCGCCTCCCTAGGGAGGTGTTCCAGGCACGTCCAGCTGGGAAGAGACCAAGGGGTAGACCTAGGACCAGGTGGAGGGATTATATCTCTTCGCTGGCCTGGGAGCGCCTTGGGATCCCCCAGTCAGAGCTGGTTGATGTCGCCAGGGAAAAGAAAGTTTGGGGCTCTCTGCTGGAACTGCTACCCCCGCGACCCGACCACGGATAAGCGGGAGAAGATGGATGGATGGATGGATGGATGAAATGTGAACCAAAAGTTAATCAAACATGTTTTAAATAAAAAGCACATATGAACAGAAGGTGTAAACCTATTAAATGTATAAGTAAACACATTTAGTCAAATAAAGTGACAGACTAGGCCTGTGCAGTTGGTATCAGCTATGCCTAGCATGGGCTCCTCCATCAGGTCTGGTCCTCCTCGCTGAGGAAAGACCCTCAGTCCTCTCCAAACCAACAGACAGGACGTCCATCACACAGAGGTTTCTCCCTGAAGTCTCTGCAGCTCTCTGGACACCATGCTGTCTCAATCCGTCCACACTGAATACGAGAGGGGAAAAATGAAAATAATAAATGCTTAGACAATAAGAAACATAAAGTTGACTGTTGAGTTGCTCAGTTTTTTTAGATTGTCAATATTATTACTGTATAACTAATATCTCAGGTTAAGAGGCACATTCAAATAAAGATTGGTCTTTAAATACATTTTGTCTTTTGAATTGTTTGTCTAAAGTCAAGGATCTGAATTTAGCACAATTGCATCCAAACGTTAAGGGATTGTAAGATTCTGAAGTATTATGCTAAAAACTCAATAACTTAGATTATTATTTATAGTTTTGCTGAATAGTTTCATAAAATGCAACGGCAGTGTGCAGATGGGGAGCATGTTAGCTTAGCTTAGTAGCTTCAGCTAGCTCTGGAACTTCCAGCTCGGTGGCAGGAGGTCCCATGGGAGCCTGCCTGCAGACCTCCACTCTCAGGACAGTTCCGGTGCAGACCTCCACTCTCAGGACACCTCCACTGTCAGTACAGGAAGTGACGATTCTGACGAGTTTTTTTCCCGCCCACCGAAGGACTCGTTTGATGGAAGTTTTCAAATCACAATGGAGACTCATCACGGAGGTGATGAGTCCGACTACCGTGCACTTTGGGTCGGCCTTGGTCAAGCCCTTTTGACCCCCCCAGTCTGGTTCTCGTAAAAGTTTTTCGCTCAAATGACACCATGGAGATATGTAACGGGAGTTGACAGGGGACTCTGCCCACCTCACGAGTGCCTATTTTCGGACACTTTTTTTCACTTTTCCCCGGTTTTATTATTTTGTAGGTTATTTCACCCGGTTTCTACCGGGGACATTGCCCGGTCTCGGGTGTCCCCCCACGGCCTGTGTCCAGCCCCCCCCCCCCCCCCACACTCATCCATATATTAACGGATTTTGACAATTTTTGTTGCATTTTGTCTCTCTCCTCTCACTGATCGAATGGCAAACGCGACCCACTGTCGGAGGGCCTCCGCGCCGGCCGATATGAAGCGTGACCAAGACGCACCGTCCAGGGGTCCCACGGGTCCCGCAGCGGGGTGGCGGTTCCCAGCTGTAACCTCTCCACCTCCGCCGTGGTGCACCCGGCAAACACGGTTGTTTCTCGAACCTTCCACTGTTGTCTAGCGGGTGTAACTAAAATACAAGATGTCGTATTTATATATATAAATACATATATATATATCTATATAGATATATATATATAGATAATAAGTGTCAGTGCTATTTTATGTTGTATTAGCGTGCATTTCCTGTTCGGAAAGTGGTCCTGTACTGAGAGTAAACAATACAAGGTGTCCTATTTTTATATATATATCTATATACTTTATGTATATAATAAGTGTCAGCACGATTTTATTTTGTATTTGGGTGCATTTCCTGTTCTGAAAGTGGCGCTGCGGCTGTACTGATAGTAACTACAATACAATATATAGATATATATATTATATTAAGTGTCACGATCCGTCACGATCCGATTTTATTTTGTATTTGCTTGCATTTCCTGTTTGGAAAGTAGCACTGTACTGATAGTGGTGATTTTATTTTGGAATTCTTAGCGTGCACTTCCTGTACTGACAGTGGAGGTCATAGACATAGATATATATAAACACTAGATGGCTCATGGGAGATTTTCCAGCGTAGCTGACTGGCCGCCATCTTGCTACAGTCAACAGTTACTCTGATTCGCGTTATGGTAGCTGTTGTAAGGTGAGTGATCTGCACAAAAATACTCTTAACTCGCTGAAATCTTGACTGATTTACAAACGGTTTGGTTTATTAGAAACATTATTAGCATGGCTATGATACAGGATGCTTGGACATGTTGAAATTGCAGCTTTTCTTTGTGTATGTGGTTGTATTTATTAGCTGGCTAATAACAAGAGGCTGTGAGTGAGACCTAGTATTACAAAGTTCACCCAGCAACTTTACACCAGTGGGAGAGGCAGAACTGCTCTTTCTTTTCAACATAACTTAAGTTACACATGATTTCTTCCAAGTGGTTTGGCTTGTTAAAAACATCTTGCATTATGATACAGGAATTTGCTGGCTTTGTGTTTACAGAAGTACCTGACTATGCCGGACTTTTGTGCAGCCTACGCTGTCTGCAAACAAGAACCCGTGGGATCACCACATATGTGTATGTTTGCTCAGTCTAATAAACCCATAACATGGTTGTGAAAGAATACCAAAGCTGAGGCTGGACGATGATTGATTGTTAGTGTGCCATGTGTCACTGTGTGTCTTATTGGTTTTGTGTTATACTGTATTTTATTGTGTGCAGCTGGCCCTTATCTCCAAGACACATTTAAAACAAATAAACTTGAACCTTGAAGCCCCATCTCTCCCCACCTGCTCCTGCTTCCTACATCCCCTCCACACCACACCGAGTTGTTCTTCTTAATAATAATAATAATACATTTATGTTGGGGGGGCCGCCTTTCATAACACCCAAGGACACCTTACAGGGGCATAGGGGCAATATAGGGAACAATTTAAACAGTGGATTTTGTGATATATCAGCCGGGGTGAGACAAGACAAACCACAAATGGACTACAGAAGGACACAAAAGGACACATGGTACAGTTTATATTATTCTTGGTCTTTTTTCAATAATATATTTCAAAGGTTCTGGATTTGTTTACAAATCTAGAAACTAAATACAAAACTAGGATGATATGAAGATCTCATGTCAAAAATAATTGTGATAAATTAGACAGAACTGGCCTGTCTGTGAGCATTCATAATGTTCATAACATTATGGTTTACTATTTAAATAACCATAGCTTGCTCAATTTTCAACCAATTTTCAAACGGTTTGGTTTTTTATAAACATCAAAGATGTAGTTATGATACTGCATACTTATAATCGTGGACTTTCGTTATGAAAATAACATTAATTAGATAAAGCAATAACTATACACACACACACACAATTTATATTAAATATTTGCCGGTGTATATATTTCCATTGATTTTATTATATTGTTAATATTTAAAATAAATTATAAAATTAAAATACATTTATATTTTATATATAAAAATCAGTCTCATGTTACCACTCTGTAAGCCAAGAGTTGTTAATTTAGCAATGCCTTAGCTTTAAGAACAGGGACACAACTAATGACAATAGCATATGTTGGTATATTATTTACATATTCACACCTTTATCAGAAGAACCAAACCAACATAAAATGTGCTCACAGACAGGCCAGTTCTGTCTAATTTATCACAATTATTTTTGACATGAGATCTTCATATCATCCTAGTTTTGTATTTAGTTTCTAGATTTGTAAACAAATCCAGAACCTTTGAAATATATTAATGAAAAAAGACCAAGAATAATATAAACTGTACCATGTGTCCTTTTGTGTCCTTCTGTAGTCCATTTGTGGTTTGTCTTGTCTCACCCCGGCTGATATATCACAAAATCCACTGTTTAAATTGTTCCCTATATTGCCCCTATGCAATATAGGGAACAATTTAAACATAAACTATCCTATGTGTCCTTGGGTGTTATGAAAGGCGGCCCTCCAAAATAAATGTATTATTATTATTAAGAAGAACAACTTGGTGTGGTGTGGAGGGGATGTATGAAGCAGGAGCAGGTGGGGAGAGATGGGACTTCAAGGTTATTTGTTTTAAATGTGTCTTGGAGATAAGGACCAGCTGCACACAATAAAACACAGTATAACACAAAACCAATAAGACACACGGTGACACATGGCACACCAACAATCAATCATCGTCCAGCCTGAGCTTTGGTATTCTTTCACAACCATGTTATTAGTTAGACTGAGCAAACATAAACATATGTGGGGAACATAGTGCTGCATCTCATGGAATATGAAGATTTAATAAATACATAGTAGGTGGCGATATATGCTCCTAGTGGTAGCGATTCGCCATTAATATATAAATATCAAAATATACTAATATATAAATAATAGTAATATGGAAATTAATATCCTTCTTCTAATATCCCTTCTTGTGCACAGCGTCAGTGTTGATCCTCCAGTTCAGCCCATTGTCTAACTGCACTCCCAGGTATTTGTAGTCCTCCACAACAGCCACATCCTCTCCCAGAATGCACAGGGGTAGAGGAGACGTCCTCACCCTCCTGAAATCAATGACCATCTCTCTGGTCTTGGCCACATTCAGAATACTCACAACATTAGGCTGAGGTTCATCTTCCGCTCTTCTTGAATTGGTTGTGCTTCTTGTTGCTTCCGGCTAAAATAAACATTAAAGACATGTTGAGTGTTTAAAATGTGCTGTAATACACAACGCATTATTTATTCCTAAACTTGCAGAAAGAAAAACTAAAGTGTGACATTTTATCACATATTTATATATCA
This sequence comes from Pseudochaenichthys georgianus, assembly GCF_902827115.2. NCBI lineage: Eukaryota > Metazoa > Chordata > Actinopteri > Perciformes > Channichthyidae > Pseudochaenichthys > Pseudochaenichthys georgianus. The sequence goes on along the minus strand of NC_047524.1, from coordinate 9,975,231 downwards.
ATCTTATACACCTTGAATTGTTGTTGGCCAATGATACACATACCCTTTGAAGATGAGCTGGGAAGTTGAATATTGTTGGCACAACACCATCTTTAAGCCGGACAGTCTGCCCTGTCCGGTCAAATTCCTCACTCCTGAAGTGCTCACCTTGAGCAGTGTCCTGTCACAGGAAACAAAACCGTCCCTTCTTAGGGCGAGTTCCCACTGCCTCCTCCTCTCTTTGGTTTTGGGAAACCTTAAAAACATGAGAAAGGTAGCCAGATATATAAATTATTGTCAACATGTTCCTCCCTTCTTTCCTTTAACATTAAGGGTAGGACAAAAATACATATGCAAGATGTTTTTAACAAGCCAAACCACTTGGAAGAAATCATGTGTAACTTAAGTTGTGTTGAAAAGAAAGAGCAGTTCTGCCTCTCCCACTGGTGTAAAGTTGCTGGGTCAACTTTGTAATACTAGGTCTCACTGACAGCCTCTTGTTATTAGCCAGCTAATAAATACAACCACATACACAAAGAAAAGCTGCAATTTCAACATGTCCAAGCATCCTGTATCATAGCCATGCTAATCATGTTTATAATAAACCAAACCGTTTGTAAATCAGTCAAGATTTCAGTGAGTTAAGAGTATTTTTGTGCAGATCACTCACCTTACAACAGCTACCATAACGCAAATCAGAGTAACTGTTAACTGTAGCAAGATGGCGGCCGGTCAGCTACGCTGGAAAATCTCCCATGAGCCATCTAGTGTTTATATATATATCTATAGTGGAGGTGTCCTGAGAGTGGAGGTCTGCACCGGAACTGTCCTGAGAGTGGAGGTCTGCAGGCAGACCCCTCTCGGAGGTCCCGCCTCTTTGCCTCTTTGGAGCAGGTGGGAGCTACTTTTTCTTCTCCGATTTTTGCATACAAATGGAATTATGGATTATCAATATTTTTTTCAAAGTGACATTGCTATAACCTATGGATTTACCTTCAGCCGCGTTTTTTCTCGTTGTAATGCCATTGAACAAGACTTTTGATCAATATAACAGCTAAGGTGAGCATATCTCCGTGTTTTAGCAACCTAAAGCTACTCATGAGTTGTCTGTATTTGCTTCCCCTGTCACGGGTTCAGATCGCTCAGTGATGATCCTTATATTTCTATAATCGGTGGACTCTCAGGATGTTATCTAAGCTTGTTTGTGCGGATCCAATAAGTATATCGATCAGTGTAGCTAGAGTTCTGTCCTAACGGCCTTAAGATTGTTTCGCTCGTAGCTAATTCAGAGGCTCTGCGCTAGCTTTGTGGGTTTAAAAAAAAGAAAAGGAAAAAAAGCTGAGTTTCTTCCCGTTACATGGATATAAAACATTCATAGTTCAGTGTTTCCCCTATCATTGTCTTGGTTGGGCGCTGCGCCCTGCCAACGGAGCTCCGCGCTCCGCCTGAAATTCAAGGTGTTTTTTATTTTGTTTTTTTTATTTAAAAAAAATATATATAGCACCAAATTGCAACTGAAGTAATCTATCTACGGTCACTTTTCACATTGAACATGTGCTCTTTTATTAAATAAATGAAACACCTATGCTATTTATCCAATGTATGTGCATGTTTCAGTGTCCACTGCTTTGCGTATTCACATTCTCCCTCCGCTCTGTTTCTGAAGGGCGGGGCAATTCTGGTTTAATGTAATTCGAACATGTTAACTGTTGGATACAAACAGAAGGACGATAGCTCATATATGAGACTTCAAAGGTCTTTTATTTTGAAACTGTACATCAGATTGTCCATATTCTCTCTGAGTGATTAGATGGGATGTCCTGCTATCACCCTGAAGTGAAATAAGTCTTTAATACTGGATAGTTTTTGTTTTATTCTTATCTAAAAATAGAGGGATGATAGCTCATATGAGACTACAAAGGTCTTTTATTTTGAAACTCTACATCAGATTGTCCAGATTCTCTGGGAGTGATTAGATGGGGTGTCCTGCTATCACGTGGAGTGAAATAAGTCTTTGATAATTTGACAGTTTTTTATTTATTCTTGTTTAAAAACAGAAGGAAGATAGCCCAAATGAGATTTCAAAAGTATTTTATTTTTAAACTCTACATCAGATTGTCCTGATTTTCTCTGATTGACTAGATGGGGTCTCCTGCTATCACCCTGAAGTGAAATAAGTATTTGATTGACTTCGAATGACTCTTTGATTATGGACGGTTTCCATTAAATAATAATAAAAATATAGATGGACAATGGATCTAATTTGAGATTTTAAACAGCATACATTTGAAATTGTGCTTCAGAAAGTAATGTTATCTTAGGAGTGTTGTGAGATGGTGTCAACATCAATTGAAATTAGTCACCCAGTGGAAATGTCAGATATGTCTTCATAACTGTATCCTTACATTTTACATGCACTCAGTTATAATGTGGTAGTTATACGTAGTTTGTTTTAAATTATTATTGATCACATTATATAGGACATATTTCTTAATTTAAGCTCCAGTATATATTAATATGTTTGGTGTGTTTTTTAGGTATATTTGTTATTGACTGAGTAAACGCTTTTATTTTGAAGGCAGTTTTTACAGGCCTCTACCGTAATGCATAGGATATTCGCACACTGCAATACAACGTGCGGGCTGGCTTGACTGAGTTTTCCGAAGTGGGGGCTGGCTTGACCACAGTTCACAATGCTGCAGGTTCTTATTGGCCGCATTGACAACACCATGTAAAATGGGTATAACATGGGATCACACCAGCCATAACGCTCTTGCTCTTGATGGCCGGTCCCATCTTCAAACACAAACTTCAATTTGAACTCAACCAGTAAAAGTTATGCATTCAAAACCTTCCTTAAATAAAAGTACAAGACTTGGCATCAAAATGTACTTAGACAAACAGTAGTGCAGAATGGCCCATTTAAGAATAATATATATTACTGGATTATAATTATTGATGTCTTAATCGGTTCATCTTTAATGTTGCAGCGGGAAAAGGTGGGAATCATTATAATTACAGTAGTATATACTGTTGGGTCGCTTAATCTATAACCATACATCATATTATTCGTTTATTTAAATTTTATATTAATAATATTAATCGTCAAACTACATACGAGTGCCTATTTTCGGACACTTTTTTTCACTTTTCCCCGGTTTTATTATTTTGTAGGTTATTTCAGGGGACATTGCCCGGTCTCGGGTGTCCCCCCACGGCCTGTGTCCAGCCCCCCCCCCCACACTCATCCATATATTAACGGATTTTGACAATTTTTGTTGCATTTGTCTCTCCCCTCTCACTGATCGAATGGCAAACGCGACCCACTGTCGGAGGGCCTCCGTGCCGGCCGATATGAAGCGTGACCAAGACGCACCGTCCAGGGGTCCCACGGGTCCCGCAGCGGGGTGGAGGTTCCCAGCTGTAACCTCTCCACCTCTGCCGCGGTGCACCCGGCAAACACGGTTGTTTCTCGAACCTTCCACTGTTGTCTAGCGGGTGTAACTAAAATACAAGATGTCGTATTTATATATATAAATACATATATATATATATATCTATATAGATATAGATAATAAGTGTCAGTGCTATTTTATGTTGTATTAGCGTGCATTTCCTGTTCGGAAAGTGGTCCTGTACTGAGAGTAAACAATACAAGGTGTCCCTATTTTTATATATATATCTATATACTTTATGTATATAATAAGTGTCAGTACGATTTTATTTTGTATTTGCGTGCATTTCCTGTTCTGAAAGTGGCGCTGCGGCTGTACTGATAGTAACTACAATACAATATATAGATATATATATTATATTAAGTGTCACGATCCGATTTTATTTTGTATTTGCTTGCATTTCCTGTTTGGAAAGTGGCACTGTACTGATAGTGGTGATTTTATTTTAGAATTCTTAGCGTGCACTTCCTGTACTGACAGTGGAGGTCATAGACATAGATATATATAAACACTAGATGGCTCATGGGAGATTTTCCAGCGTAGCTGACTGGCCGCCATCTTGCTACAGTCAACAGTTACTCTGATTCGCGTTATGGTAGCTGTTGTAAGGTGAGTGATCTGCACAAACATACTCTTAACTCGCTGAAATCTTGACTGATTTACAAACGGTTTGGTTTATTAGAAACATTATTAGCATGGCTATGATACAGGATGCTTGGACATGTTGAAATCGCAGCTTTTCTTTGTGTATGTGGTTGTATTTATTAGCTGGCTAATAACAAGAGGCTGTGAGTGAGACCTAGTATTACAAAGTTCACCCAGCAACTTTACACCAGTGGGAGAGGCAGAACTGCTCTTTCTTTTCAACATAACTTAAGTTACACATGATTTCTTCCAAGTGGTTTGGCTTGTTAAAAACATCTTGCATTATGATACAGGAATTTGCTGGCTTTGTGTTTACAGAAGTACCTGACTATGCCGGACTTTTGTGCAGCCTACGCTGTCTGCAAACAAGAACCCGTGGGATCACCACATATGTGTATGTTTGCTCAGTCTAATAAACCCATAACATGGTTGTGAAAGAATACCAAAGCTGAGGCTGGACGATGATTGATTGTTAGTGTGCCATGTGTCACTGTGTGTCTTATTGGTTTTGTGTTATACTGTATTTTATTGTGTGCAGCTGGCCCTTATCTCCAAGACACATTTAAAACAAATAACCTTGAACCTTGAAGCCCCATCTCTCCCCACCTGCTCCTGCTTCCTACATCCCCTCCACACCACACCGAGTTGTTCTTCTTAATAATAATAATAATACATTTATGTTCGGGGGCCGCCTTTCATAACACCCAAGGACACCTTACAGGGGCATAGGGGCAATATAGGGAACAATTTAAACAGTGGATTTTGTGATATATCAGCCGGGGTGAGACAAGACAAACCACAAATGGACTACAGAAGGACACAAAAGGACACATGGTACAGTTTATATTATTCTTGGTCTTTTTTCAATAATATATTTCAAAGGTTCTGGATTTGTTTACAAATCTAGAAACTAAATACAAAACGAGGATGATATGAAGATCTCATGTCAAAAATAATTGTGATAAATTAGACAGAACTGGCCTGTCTGTGAGCATTCATAACATTATGGTTTACTATTTAAATAACCATAGCTTGCTCAATTCTCAACCAATTTTCAAACGGTTTGGTTTTTTATAAACATCAAAGATGTAGTTATGATACTGCATACTTATAATCATGGACTTTCATATGAAAATAACATTAATCAGATAAAGCAATAGCTATACACACACACACACACAATTTATATTAAATATTTGCCGGTGTATATATTTCCATTTATTTTATTATATTGTTAATATTTAAAATAAATTATAAAATTAAAATACATTTATATTTTATATATAAAAATCGGTCTCATGTTACCACTCTGTAAGCCAAGAGTTGTTAATTTAGCAATGCCTTAGCTTTAAGAACAGGGACACAACTAATGACAATAGCATATGTTGGTATATTATTTAGATATTCACACCTTTATCAGAAGAACCAAACCAACATAAAATGTGCTCACAGACAGGCCAGTTCTGTCTAATTTATCACAATTATTTTTGACATGAGATCTTCATATCATCCTAGTTTTGTATTTAGTTTCTAGATTTGTAAACAAATCCAGAACCTTTGAAATATATTATTGAAAAAAGACCAAGAATAATATAAACTGTACCATGTGTCCTTTTGTGTCCTTCTGTAGTCCATTTGTGGTTTGTCTTGTCTCACCCCGGCTGATACATCACAAAATCCACTGTTTAAATTGTTCCCTATATTGCCCCTATGCAATATAGGGAACAATTTAAACATAAACTAGCCTATGTGTCCTTGGGTGTTATGAAAGGCGGCCCCCCAAAATAAATGTATTATTATTATTAAGAAGAACAACTTGGTGTGGTGTGGAGGGGATGTAGGAAGCAGGAGCAGGTGGGGAGAGATGGGACTTCAAGGTTATTTGTTTTAAATGTGTCTTGGAGATAAGGACCAGCTGCACACAATAAAACACAATATAACACAAAACCAATAAGACACACGGTGACACATGGCATACCAACAATCAATCATCGTCCAGCCTCAGCTTTGGTATTCTTTCACAACCATGTTATGGGTTTATTAGACTGAGCAAACATAAACATATGTGGGGAACATATGTGGGGAACATAGTGCTGCGTCTCATGGAATATGAAGATTTAATAAATACATAGTAGGTGGCGATATATGCGCCTAGTGGTAGCGATTCGCCATTAATATATAAATATCAAAATATACGAATATATAAATAATAGTAATATGGAAATTAATATCCTTCTTCTAATATCCTTTCTTGTGCACAGCGTCAGTGTTGATCCTCCAGTTCAGCCCATTGTCTAAGTGCACTCCCAGGTATGTGTAGTCCTCCACAACAGCCACATCCTCTCCCAGAATGCACAGGGGTAGAGAAGACGTCCTCACCCTCCTGAAATCAATGACCATCTCTCTGGTCTTGGCCACATTCAGAATACTCACAACATTAGGCTGAGGTTCATCTTCCGCTCTTCTTGAAGTGGTTGTGCTTCTTGTTGCTTCCGGCTAAAATAAACATTAAAGACATGTTGAGTGTTTAAAATGTGCTGTAATACACAACACATTATTTATTCCTAGACTTGCAGAAAGAAAAACTAAAGTGTGACATTTAATCACATATTTATATATCAATCTTATACACCTTGAATTGTTGTTGGCCAATGATACACATACCCTTTGAAGATGAGCTGGGAAGTTGAATATTGTTGGCACAACACCATCTTTAAGCCGGACAGTCTGCCCTGTCCGGTCAAATTCCTCACTCCTGAAGTGCTCACTGCAGAGCAGTGTCCTGTCACAGGAAACAAAACTGTCCCTTCTTAGGGCGAGTTCCCACTGGCTCCTCCTCTCTTTGGTTTTGGGAAACCTTAAAAACATGAGAAAGGTAGCCAGATATATAAATTATTGTCAACATGTTCCTCCCTTCTTTCCTTTAACATTAAGGGTAGGACAAAAATACATATGCAAGATGTTTTTAACAAGCCAAACCACTTGGAAGAAATCATGTGTAACTTAAGTTGTGTTGAAAAGAAAGAGCAGTTCTGCCTCTCCCACTGGTGTAAAGTTGCTGGGTCAACTTTGTAATACTAGGTCTCACTGACAGCCTCTTGTTATTAGCCAGCTAATAAATACAACCACATACACAAAGAAAAGCTGCAATTTCAACATGTCCAAGCATCCTGTATCATAGCCATGCTAATCATGTTTATAATAAACCAAACCGTTTGTAAATCAGTCAAGATTTCAGTGAGTTAAGAGTATTTTTGTGCAGATCACTCACCTTACAACAGCTACCATAAAGCGAATCAGAGTAACTGTTAACTGTAGCAAGATGGCGGCCGGTCAGCTACGCTGGAAAATCTCCCATGAGCCATCTAGTGTTTATATATATCTATGGTGGAGGTGTCCTGAGAGTGGAGGTCTGCACCGGAACTGTCCTGAGAGTGGAGGTCTGCAGGCAGACCCCTCACGGAGGTCCCGCCTCTTTGGAGGAGGTGGGAGCTACTTTTTCTTCTCTGATTTTTGCATACAAATAGAATTATGGATTATCAATATTTTTTTCAAGGTGACATTGCTATAACCTATGGATTTACCTTCAGCCGCGTTTTTTCTCGTTTTAATGCCATTGAACACGACTTTTGATCAATATAACAGCTAAGGTGAGCATATCTCCGTGTTTTAGCAACCTAAAGCTACTCATGAGTTGTCTGTATTTGCTTCCCCTGTCACAAGTTCAGATCGCTCCTTATATTTCTATAATCGGTGGACTCTCAGGATGTTATCTAAGCTTGTTTGTGCGGATCCAATAAGTATATCGATCAGTGTAGCTAGAGTTCTGTGCTAACGGCCTTAAGATTGTTTCACTCGTAGCTAATTCAGAGGCTCTGCGCTAGCTTTGTGGGTTTAAAAAAAAAAAAAAAAAAAAGATCAGTTAGCTGAGTTTCTTCCCGTTACATGGATATAAAAACATTCATAGTTCAGTGTTTCACCTACCATTGTCTTGGTTGGGCGCTGCGCCCTGCCAACGGAGCTCCGCGCTCCGCCTGAAATTCAAGGTGTTTTTTGTTTTGTTTTTTTAATTTAAAAAAAAATATATAGCACCAAATTGCAACTAAAGTAATCTATCTACGGTCACTTTTCACATTGAACATGTGCTCTTTTATTAAATAAATGAAACACCTATGCTATTTATCCAATGTATGTGCATGTTTCAGTGTCCACTGCTTTGCGTATTCACATTCTCCCTCCGCTCTGTTTCTGAAGGGCGGGGCAATTCTGGTTTAATGTAATTCGAACATGTTAACTGTTGGATACAAACAGAAGGACGATAGCTCATATATGAGACTTCAAAGGTCTTTTATTTTGAAACTGTACATCAGATTGTCCATATTCTCTCTGAGTGATTAGATGGGATGTCCTGCTATCACCCTGAAGTGAAATAAGTCTTTGATACTGGATATATTTTGTTTTATTCTTATCTAAAAATAGAGGGATGATAGCTCATATGAGACTACAAAGGTCTTTTATTTTGAAACTCTACATCAGATTGTCCAGATTCTCTGGGAGTGATTAGATGGGGTGTCCTGCTATCACGTGGAGTGAAATAAGTCTTTGATAATTTGACAGTTTTTTATTTATTCTTGTTTAAAAACAGAAGGAAGATAGCCCAAATGAGATTTCAAAAGTATTTTATTTTTAAACTCTACATCAGATTGTCCTGATTTTCTCTGATTGACTAGATGGGGTCTCCTGCTATCACCCTGAAGTGAAATAAGTATTTGATTGACTTCGAATGACTCTTTGATTATGGACGGTTTCCATTAAATAATAATAAAAATATAGATGGACAATAGATCTAATTTGAGATTTGAAACAGCATACATTTTAAATTGTGCTTCAGAAAGTAATGTTATCTTAGGAGTGTTGTGAGATGGTGTCAACATCAATTGAAATTAAAACTGCGGTCACAGACGTGCACGCAGTTGTGGGCGGGCCTTCGCGTCCGAGCGCCTGTAGGGGAGGGTCGCTGGTCGTCCCGGCGTCAAGCAGATGCGCGCGTGTCCTCCGAAATGAGCCGTTCGTAATTTCTCAAACGTTCGTGTCCCGGACTGCATCTTCCCCATAATACTCGGGCATGCATGTGAGTGGTGGAGGAGGGGGTGGTGGAGATGCAGGGCCTTCAGCAGGGCCTTCAGCAAACTCCAACAATTCTGCAGCAAGCTGCTCCCTGACAGTCTTCTGGGTGTGAGGCTTTGTCCTGCTGCATCTAACAAATGTGGAAAAACAAAGAGATTAGATTAATTCACTGGCTTATACTGTAGCTTCTTGGCTAAGCTAGCACTGTGACGCAGTTCCACCAAACACATAAGTAATATATAAAAACAGAGAGATTACATACCTTTCCCGTGGTGGAAGTTCAATATCCGAGTCACTACTGTCCGGATCCAGGTCTGGCTGGAGGAGATCTTCATCATCCGACGAAGAGTCATTTGGTATGATCAAAGCCCCGCTATCGTCAGCTAGCATCTCTAGCACCTGCTCGCCTCGGTGGTGAAGCTCTCCCTTCTGGCTGCGTAATGCGTAATGGAGCGGGCGTAGTTTATACTACGCAGGATCATATCTTTGGAACCCATTGGTCGATTTGGGTGATTGACACCTTTTCTGAACCGTTGGAGCCAATAGAATCGAGTGACAGTTAGTAAGTCCCGCTAAACACTTACGTCAAGTAGAGAGAGGTTTGCGTAAACAGCACGTGAGACAGCATTAGCTCGGGACTGCAAAACTTTATACCTACTCTGCTGCCATGAATGTAATGATAGATTATCAGGAACAATTCTAAAGTGACTAAGAGACATTGGATTAACCTTAAGCAGCATTTTTATTCCCTTGAACAAGAGCTTTGATCACAAAACAGCAACGGTCAGACATACTTATTGTTATGGTTTTGAAAACTGTTGTTTTTTTTCTTCTCTGTTCTGGCTGATAGCTCAGTGAGTTTGTGTCCTACAGTGATGATACTTATAACAAAAATAATCTGTGGAGAATCAGCTTTCAGATGATATGTAGTTTGTGCAGAAAACATTAAGTTTTAAAGGTCGTTTTTGCTAGTTAGCACCGGAAGTAGCATCTGCCCGTTTTAGGGCTAATGCTAACGCTTCTTGTGAGACTTTTGTTTTGTTTCGGTAAAAATAGTTCTTATCGTCAGTTAGCTGAGATTCTTCTCTTTAATCTGGTATAACACATTAATAGGTTTTTAAATATTAAGATGCTCTGAGACACAGTGTCGTGGAAAAAAAAAACAGGGTCCCCGCCGGCTTAACAGGTTAACCGTGGCGTGCGGTGCAGTGGGTTGTGCAGACGTTCTGCCCTTGACTGTTTGTTTACTCAATAAACGCATCTCCTCTTGATATTAGGCCATGTATGTTCCATACCAGTGGAGTTTGCTTTTTGTTGTTGTGTTTATTGATCAAAAAGCAAACCTTCAATACAGCTGTTATGTGGTCAAGGTAAGTAAAGTAATAATTGAAGCTGTGTATTGGTTAATATTAGCGTATGACTTAAAATGAAAACACAACAGCATTTCACAAAACGCTACAGCATTTCACAAAACGCCGCAGCATTTCAGAAAACAGCACAGCATTTCACATTGGACGGAAAGGGTATTCCGTAGGGAGAACACTTCTTGTTTATGATTGGACAGAGCCAGCCAGACAGCACTGCTGTGATTGGTTGTTTTTGCTGCCAGTGAAGAAATGACGCTTCGTGATTGGTCAACGTCCGACGGCGCAATATGTCCCAACCGGTCCCTCCCAACACATCAGCCGTTAGCACACACTCAGAGCTCACAGCTCCTCATATCTGTTCAGAAACTGGACAAAAGTTAAATATGTACAAACCACAGATGGCGAATACAGTCGCTGCTTTATTTATGTCTGTATGACGTTGTTGTGAGTGTGGACGGAGCAGCTACAGGTTAGTTTAGCCTGATGGATCCGATTCCATTCTGAAAACACGCATTTTAAAAGCTTTTCGCCTGCCGTCTTGTCTGCAGACTTGTCAAAGCATTAATTCATGGTTTTTACTAACCGTTATCAGTATTAGTTACTTCGGCATCACTTTGAAACGTGTATTACAATTAAATCACTGTCAAATATGTTCATTTTGTTGTAGTTGGTATCTCCTATAGGATTTACATGGAGATACTTCCCGCCCCCTCTCCAGCGCGTCTTGTTTGAATGACAGGAGCAAACACAGCTGACAGCCGCGGTGAAACTCAAGCGATTAGAGCGATGCGAATATTGGGTAAGGCAAGGCAAGGCAAGTTTATTTATAGAGCACTTTTCAACTCAAGGCAATTCAAAGTGCTTTACAAAAAAAAAAATGAAAGACATTAAGCATTAAAAAAGAAAAGCTAATCAAATAAATATTAAGGAAAAATACATGGATAAAAGTTACAGTGCAGTCTAAAATATAAATAGTTCAATTAAACATTACAAGAAAAAGTACATGGATAAAAGTTACAGTGCAGTTTAAGATATGAATAGTTCAATTAAAAGCAGCGACAAAAAGAAAAGTCTTCAGCCTGGATTTAAAAGTAGTCAGAGTTGCAGCGGACCTGCAGGTTTCTGGGAGTTTATTCCAGATATTTGGAGCATAATAACTGAACGCTGCTTCTCCATGTTTAGTTCTGACTCTGGGGACAGAAAGCTGACCAGTCCCTGAAGACCTGAGAGATCTGGATGGATCATAATTTAGCAGGAGGTCATAAATGTATTTTGGGCCTAAACCATTCAGTGCTTTATAAACCAGCAGCAGTATTTTGAAATCTATTCTTTGACACACAGGAAGCCAGTGTAAAGACTTCAGAACTGGAGTGATGTGATCCACTTTCTTAGTGTCAGTGAGGACTCGAGCAGCGGCGTTCTGAATCAGCTGCAGCTTTCTAATAGATTTTTTAGTGAGACCTGTGAAGACACCATTGCAGTAGTCGAGTCTACTGAAGATAAAGGCATGGACAAGTTTTTCCAAATCCTGCTGTGACATTAGTCTTTTAATCCTAGATATGTTCTTTAGGTGATAGTAGGCTGATTTAGTAACTGGGTAGTCTACCATAGTATTTACATGGAGATAAGCCCCTTAAAAACCATGAATTAATAAACCATTAATTCTGTGTTTACTCCTGTGATTCAAAAAAGACGCTGGAGAGGGGGTGGGCCGGATCTCCATGTAAATCGGAATCGGATCGATCAGGCTAAACTAACCTGTAGCTGCTCCGTCCACACTCACAACAACATCATACAGACATAAATAAAGCAGCGACTGTATTCACCATGACATAGACAGTCTGTGTTTTGCATATCTTTAACTTTTGTCCAGTTTCTGAACAGATATGAGGAGCTGTGAGCTCTGAGTGTGTGCTAACAGCTAACGGCTGATGTCTTGGTCCAATCACAAAGTCATTTCTTGATTGGCAGCAAAAACAACCAATCACAGCAGTGCTTCTCTGGCTGGCTCTGTCCACAAACAATATCACAAACAATAAGTGTTCTCCCTAAGGAATACCCTTTCCGTCCAATGTGAAATGCTGCAGTGTTTTCTGAAATGCTGCAGTGTTTTCTGAAATGTTGCGGTGTTTTGTGAAATGCTGTGGCGTTTTGTGAAATGCTGTGGTGTTTTGTGAAATGCTGCGGCGTTTTGTGAAATGCTGTTGTGTTTTCTGAAATGCTGTGGCGATTTGTGAAATGCTGTGGCGTTTTGTGAAATGCTGTTGTGTTTTGTGAAATGCTGTTGTGTTTTGTGAAATTCTGTTGTGTTTTGTGAAATGCTGTGGTTTCTTGCACTTCAGGGCCACCGTACAATAGAGATGTTTTTATTTTAAAGTAAATTGAGATGGAACATAGTAAAAACATGTAAATTCTAATGTCCGCCTAAAAAAAAAAACATTACTTATAGTGAAAACCACCCTTGAATGATGAGTTTAGTAGACTAAAAGCTTTAGGAATCCAAACTATAACATATAATAAGTACCCTGTATCAAGATTGATGCAAAACAAGTGAAATTTGACCTTTTTAAGAGAGGTTTAGAAAAATAAAGTCCACCTCACCTCTGGGTAATTTGGGAACCATCAGTTCCATTTGAACGTTTTCACTGTAAAAATCATTGTATTACTTTGTATTATCACTATAGGTATTCATTCCATCCAAATACAACTGTTGTGAAAAAATAAATAAAATAAAAATAAAACATACTCTGTTATCGTCTTAGGCCCCACGGACCCGTAATCGCGTCATTTTCAGGAAACAACGTCTAAGGAAGCTTAATATTTAATAAACTATGAATATTTTATATCCATAGAACGGGAAAAAAACTAATTTAACTGATCTTTTTCATTTATTTTTTCACAAAAAACACACAATGCTAACAGTGAGCCTCTGAATTAGCCCCGAGCGAAAAATGCTAACCTATTACTGCACCGAAAATCACTCCTAGCTCCCTTATTACTTATCCTAGCTCCACATCCAACACATTGTTTATGACCGCAAGGAGACACATAATCTAACGGTACCCACCTCAACACTAAAAGATACAAACTAGCGAGGTTACCAACAAAAACGTACATCAAAACAAGTGGCGCTAGGTATTAGCATTAGCACTGCACACACCCACCGCGTGTTCCAATGAAAAGCATACATATATATAAATAAAGTATAAAGTATAGGTCAACACATTTCAGTATAACACACCAATTGCGATATTACTCACGTTTGACCGTGGAGCAGGGTTTCTATGTACCGAGAAGTGGGTAGTTTAATGAGTCTGTTGACGACAAAAACTCCGCGCACACAGACAGCCAAGGCAAGCTACCTGAATTAAGTCTCTCCCTAAACCGGAAATACCGGAAATGTGACATCCGGTTTGTCATTCACAATAAAGTTTTTCAAAATAAAGGTACATTTAATATTGACGTATCAAATTGATTCAAATGTCTTACACAACACATGTATCGAGACAATAAATGAACTGTTTATATAGTCGATCGACACTGTGTATGTTACTCATTACAGGATAATCACATGGCACTAAATCAGACCGGCTGTTCTCCTCTGTTTACATCCTGCTGGTTTAAATGATGTGTTCTATAGGCTCTGTGCACAAGATTGAGTTGAGTAGTGAGCCATTCGTTTTTTTTTCGTGGTGAGATGTCTGCTGAGAGGTCCTTGTATACCTCGCTGACTTTGAGGACATCTGGGTCTGGCAGCTCCCCCCGCACGGCCTTGTAACGTGTACTCCTTTGAACACAGCTACATACAATTACTTAGGACAATATATATTACCTTACACCGTCAGCAACTGTAAACTGCTTTGGCATAGTGGAAATGAACACCATGTCACTCACTCTGCCTGGTTTCACACACTATTAATTACACAAAAGAATTGTCAATTTAATTGAAAAGGTCGTTGATGCAATATACTAAATCAGCTCTTGGCACAAAGGAAATACTCATTAAATCATGGATTGGCTGTGAACACATACTGTTATATTGTATTGCATAGAAAGATGTGTTACTGTTGTGCTTGTAGTGGATATACTGTTTGTAGTCGTAGATATAAAAACAAAGATGGAAAACATTTCACCATAGGCTACATTGTTTAGGAGTTTTATATGTATTGGGTGTTTATGGTTAATGTGGGAAATTAATAAGCAGAGCTGTTGCTGGTAAATTTGTGTGCCATCATAATAGTAATGTGTATACAGCGTTTCGTGAATATCTGGAAAACTATATGCGAGTAGTTTGGAGTCATTTGAGACATGTAAATCGTCAAAAATTGTACATTTTCTGTTAGCTTACGTTCGCCCCGATTGAGCTAGCAACTATTTTATTCGCAATTTAACATGATATTGGATATGGGCTTAACTTGTCCTGGACTGGAATTTTCCCGATCTTTTCCCGAGGAGGTGTTTGCGAAAAAGCGCTTAAAATGCATGAATAACACAGATCTTTCAAAATTGCCGACTTTCTGGGAGGCGGGGCTAATGGAAGCTATTTTGAAATATGTCCGCAATTCAATCAGTAATGTCTGTGGCAAGATTGGGGTAGTTTGGAGAAACTATATGTGACTATCGCACAATAGGGGGCGCTACTGAGCTGGTGTACAAAAATGTACATTTTTTTTGTACAGTCTGGAAAAAGACGTGGGTTGTGACGTGTGTTCCAAGTGTTGCGTCCGAAAGTCATTTTAGCGATTTTGTGGCATTTAAATCGTCAAAATTGGTACATGTTCCGTTAGCTTACGAGCTCCCCGTTTGAGAAGTCGACTATTCATTCGCAATTTAGCATCACATTGGATATGGGCTGATCTTGTCCTGGTTTGAAATTTTTACGATCATTTTCCTAGGACAAGTATGCAAAAATGCGCTTAAAATGGACATATTTCAAAATGGCCGACTTCATGGGGGGCGGAGATAATGGAAGCCATTTTGAAATATGTCCGCATTTCCATGAGGAATCTCTGTGCCAAGTTTCGGGTAGTTCGAAGAAACTATATTTGACTACCGCACAATAGGGGGCGCTACTGAGACATATTTGCTAAAACGTCCGATTTTTTTCTACAGTCTGGAAAAGGTTGTGGGCTGTGACATGCGTTCCGAATTTAAAGGCCGTAACTCATTTTCTCCCCTACTTATGGCTCGGTACATTTTTTAACCCTTCGATTTCGAGAAAAAACTGAATAGGACACGCCCACATTTTTCATTGGTTGCGACCCTTTAAATCTCAGTTTATACTCACCCTGCCAGTATGTCTATGACAATATATATTATTTTAGTCCATCGGTTCTTGAGATATAAATTAGTTGTGTTTTTGGCGCCCCCTATTGTTCGAAATGAACATTGTTTGTTGTGCCTATTCCCCAAGACACACTGAACCTATCCACCGAAATCCGTGATATTTGGATACATTTTGGATAAATTGTGAGCATTTATGTGTAGGCCACACCCTTTTGCTAATACGTTTTGATTGATGTCGGCCACATTTTTCCACACCTCGTGCTCATTTTGTACGGTAATGTGTCTACCCCTCCATTGATGCTGTGCACTAAGTTTGGTTTGGAAAATCAAGAAATTGGAATTTAAGTTAATATTTCAATGTTTTTCACATTATGCTAATTTAAAAAAAATCAAAGTAGGCGGAGCTTCGGGATATGTAGAGCTGCTCCACCCGGATAAGTGTGCAAAATGTCAGGTCCGTCAGACTTACGCTGCGACTTTGTAAATTTTTCTAAACACTGAATTTACACAGGTGGCGCTAGAGAGCAAGTTGAAAAATGTTCTCCCATCGAATCCAGAATGTTAACATTTTCACCGGTCCTGGCGGCGTTGCCAAATGTCGCTACATGAATAGTGTCGTAACCCCCTCAAAAACAGGTCGAAAGTGCAGAACCGGTAACAGAAGAATAATAATACTGACGATTTCAATAGGTCTTTGCACTACGTGCTCAGGCCCTAATTAGTCACCCAGTGGAAATGTCAGATATGTCTTCATAACTGTATCCTTACATTTTACATGCACTCAGTTATAATGTGGTAGTTATACGTAGTTTGTTTTAAATTATTATTGATCACATTATATAGGACATATTTCTTAATTTAAGCTCCAGTATATATTAATATGTTTGGTGTGTTTTTTAGGTATATTTGTTATTGACTGAGTAAACGCTTTTATTTTGAAGGCAGTTTTTACAGGCCTCTACCGTAATGCATAGGATATTCGCACACCGCAATACAACGTGCGGGCTGGCTTGACTGAGTTTTCCGAAGTGGGGGCTGGCTTGACCACAGTTCACAATGCTGCAGGTTCTTATTGGCCGCATTGACAACACCATGTAAAATGGGTATAACATGGGATCACACCAGCCATAACGCTCTTGCTCTTGATGGCCGGTCCCATCTTCAAACACAAACTTCAATTTGAACTCAACCAGTAAAAGTTATGCATTCAAAACCTTCCTTAAATAAAAGTACAAGACTTGGCATCAAAATGTACTTAGACAAACAGTAGTGCAGAATGGCCCATTTAAGAATAATATATATTACTGGATTATAATTATTGATGTCTTAATCTGTTCATCTTTAATGTTGCAGCGGGTAAAGGTGGGAATCATTATAATTACAGTAGTATATACTGTTGGGTCGCTTAATCTATAACCATACATCATATTATTCGTTTATTTTAATTTTATATTAATAATATTAATCGTCAAACTACATAGAAGTTAAAGTTAACAAATACATTTAGTGGAGTAAAAAGTACCATATTTGCCTGGAAAATATAGTGGAGTAGAATTTATTTATTAATAAAGTAGCATAAAATGGAAATTACAGTGAAGTACAAGTACCTCAAAACTGTATTTAATTACAGAACTTCAGTTAACTTTCTTAGTTACATTCCACCTCTTAATTTGTGGCATTAACCGATTGGTATGTATAAGGAGATAAAAAGGAAATAATGATAAAGTGAATCAAACCAGCAGTCAAACATGGTGGTGGAAATATTACATTCTCTAGGAGTGACTTTGCCATTGGATTACTGAAAAAGTAGACAGTAAAAGTAGTTCATATTATTCGTGCAAGTAGTCTAAGAACTATTAAGTACAAACCTGGCAGTTTCATAAACTACTTATGGAAGAAATGTTTTTTAGACCACATTAAAGTTGACAAAAATGCTCATTCTTCTTCTCCAGGGAGGACTTTGAAACTCAAATTACTGAAAAAGTACACAGTAAAAGTAGTTCATATTATGTTTGCAAGTAGTCCTAGAAGTATTAAGTACAAACCTGGCAGACTCATAAACTAATTATGGAAGAAATGTTTTTTATACCACACCAAAGTTAGATGAAAATGCTCAATCCTTTTCCTCTGGAGAGGACTTTGAAACTCAAATTACTGAAAAAGTACACAGTAAAAGTAGTTCATATTATGTTTGCAAGTAGTCCTAGAAGTATTAAGTACAAACCTGGCAGACTCATAAACTAATTATGGAAGAAATGTTTTTTATCCCACACCAAAGTTAGATGAAAATGCTCAATCCTTTTCCTCTGGAGAGGACTTTGAAACTTAAATTACTGAAAAAGTACACATTAATTTCATTTAATTTCAAACCTTTATTTAACCAGATTGGTCCCATTGAGAACATAGATCTCTTTTTCAAGGGAGACCTGCAATAGTAAAATAGCAAAAGTAGTTCATATTATTTGTGCAAGTAGTCTAAGAAGTACTAAGTACAAACCTGGCAGTTTCATAAACTACTTATGGAAGAAATGTTTTTTATCCCACACCAAAGTTAGATGAAAATGCTCAATCTTTGTTCTCTGAAGAGGACTTTGAAACTCAAATTACTGAAAAAGTACACAGTAAAAGTAGTTCATATTATTTGTGCAAGTAGTCTAAGAAGTAATAAGTACAAACATGGCAGTTTCATAAACTACTTATGGAAGAAATGTTTTTTAGACCACATTAAAGTTGACAAAAATGCTCATTCTTCTTCTCCAGGGAGGACTTTGAAACTCAAATTACTGAAAAAGTACACAGTAAAAGTAGTTCATATTATGTTTGCAAGTAGTCCTAGAAGTATTAAGTACAAACCTGGCAGACTCATAAACTAATTATGGAAGAAATGTTTTTTATACCACACCAAAGTTAGATGAAAATGCTCAATCCTTTTCCTCTGGAGAGGACTTTGAAACTCAAATTACTGAAAAAGTACACAGTAAAAGTAGTTCATATTATGTTTGCAAGTAGTCCTAGAAGTATTAAGTACAAACCTGGCAGACTCATAAACTAATTATGGAAGAAATGTTTTTTATACCACACTAAAGTTAGATGAAAATGCTCAATCCTTTTCCTCTGGAGAGGACTTTGAAACTCAAATTACTGAAAAAGTACACAGTAAAAGTAGTTCATATTATGTTTGCAAGTAGTCCTAGAAGTATTAAGTACAAACCTGGCAGACTCATAAACTAATTATGGAAGAAATGTTTTTTATCCCACACCAAAGTTAGATGAAAATGCTCAATCCTTTTCCTCTGGAGAGGACTTTGAAACTTAAATTACTGAAAAAGTACACATTAATTTAATTTAATTTCAAACCTTTATTTAACCAGATTGGTCCCATTGAGAACATAGATCTCTTTTTCAAGGGAGACCTGCAATAGTAAAATAGCAAAAGTAGTTCATATTATTTGTGCAAGTAGTCTAAGAAGTACTAAGTACAAACTTGGCAGTTTCATAAACTACTTATGGAAGAAATGTTTTTTATCCCACACCAAAGTTAGATGAAAATGCTCAATCTTTGTTCTCTGAAGAGGACTTTGAAACTCAAATTACTGAAAAAGTACACAGTAAAAGTAGTTCATATTATTTGTGCAAGTAGTCTAAGAAGTAAGTGTACCGTTACACCCCTAGTAGATAGGTTATATTTACACCATAACGGTGCACAGCTGATAGAAAAGGACTTGTAGTTTTTAAAGATATTACTGATTTTCTTTGAATATCAGAATGTAAATACTGAGTTGAGAGAATAGTCAGGGGATTTGGGTGATGGGAGACACATCTATGGAATCACAATTTCAATAGCTTACCATTAAATGACGGATAGCCTATGTCTGTGATGTTTTACAAATCAGATATTAATGTGTAGAAGTAAAACAAGAGAAAGTATAGCAATATCCTGTAAAATTAAGTAAAAACATGAATAAAACTACACATCTTCAGATGTTATACATACATAAGTGTCCTACACTAATAATACAAAGTTATTATTAGTATGCTGTGTGTACCTTGTGTGCACCGCCTAGTGGTTAAAGCATGTTATTGAATTATCTTTGTTGAATAATGTTATTTGATTAAAACTAGGGATGCACGATATTGGGTTTTTGAAACCGATACCGATAACTTCCTGCTTCTCAAGACCGATACCGATAACCGATAAAAAAAAATGTACGCCACTAACTTTTTTTAACGCGATTAACGCATGTGTATTTTTTGTCCTCGGCCACCCCGTAGTTTCAGAGCGCATCGAGTTTAAAATACCATCTACAAGCTGATGCTGACAGCCCCGCTCCTGCCGCCCGCTTGTGGCAGACCACACTTCCACGCTCACCGGCAGGCACCGACTGGCCATCTGGAGGCCCGGGAGGGTGTGTGTATGTGTGGCCCGAGCGAGCGAGAGAGAGACCTTACGTGCATTGTTGTTGTTAGCATCTGGTGCTAGCTAGCTGCGCTAACGGATATAAGGAGCTGTTTAAATGAAAACAGAGGAGCGACATTTCGCCACAACTGCCGAGCACTTGATTTGATGCAGGAAGCAGACAGTGGGACATTGTACGAAAAGTCAGCACACTCAGCACGGATACATGAACATGATTGCAGCTTCCAGGCAGCTCCGGTTCGAGCATATGCCTTGAGTTGCACATAGCTCCAACACACACACACACACACACACTTTGTATTGTATTATTGTCTTTGTACGCTTTTAACACACCATCGTCACGATGGCGATGTTTCAGGTGACTGATCAGGTTCGAAGTATTAGGGAGCGCTGGATTTGTGAAGAACTCCCCTCTTCCTAAACCACTAATACCACAGTACTGGCAAAACGGGAGGAGCCGAGTGAAAAACAAGCGCCCCTCATCCCAATCCACCCACACCGCAGGATTTTTTTCTTTTTTTTTACCCAAAAAATATATTGTATATTATCGGGGCAAGTAATACTGGTATCGGGTTTATCGGGATAACGTCATAATTCCTAATATCGGACCGATAATTATCGGGCCGATAATTATCGTGCATCCCTAATTAAAACAATATTAAGAGTACATACTTTCATAGGGGGAAAGTAGAAGGTCAATGATATAAATATTATATAGAATATAAAAAGTCAAGAAGATACTAAGTGATCTCTACAATAAAACAGTTTAGTGCCGGATGTACACATAGGAGGATGTGCAAAATAGAAAACGAATTAACCTTTATTAATACATTAAAGAATACTTTAGGTTAAGGTCTTCTTTTAAACAAGAAAAAAGCTTGGGGGTATCTATCTACAGATGAATATTAAGCCTGACAAAGTACTTCATGTCTAAAATATTGCTTTCCTGCAATGTTAACTATGTTGAAGCACTCATTTTGACTGATATTATACACATTAATTATACTCTTATGTATGTAGATAGTATAAGAAATGTGCAGAATATGACAGTTTAATGGTGGAGGTATACACATATTGATAGATGTCTTGTAATGCGCTGTTGAGGAACCTGCGACCCAAGTTGTGTATAAGATCAATACACCTTAGAAAATCTTGAAATCTTGAAAGGGATGTGCAAAATAGCCATTATACAGTTTTTAATTAACTATTAGTAGAGAATAACGAGTAATGAATATACTTTATAAAGATCTGCAGATAAATGTTTAGTCTTCTCAAGCACCAACTATCAAATATCTCTCCTGATTGTTGGCACTTGACAATCACCTTCCCTGAATTTGACTCAGGTGTAACTAAAGTCTGCTTTAAGGGTTGTTTATATTCCACATCATTAATCAGAATCTGCAAAGTAACTAAACTAAATGTAGTGAAGTAAAAATACCAGGTTAACCTCTGAATTGTAGTGGAGTAGAATTACAAAGTAACAATGAGCTGTCGTGTGTGTAATGTGTGTGTAAGACTAGAGCACTTAGTTGGCATACAGGGAACTGCTTTAGGCTGGTTTAGGTCCTATCTATCTGAACGCTCTCAGTTTGTACGTGTTAACGATGAATCTTCCACGCAAACCAAAGTTAGCCATGGAGTGCCACAGGGCTCAGTGCTCGGACCTATTTTGTTCACATTATATATGCTTCCGTTAGGCAATATTATAAGGAATCATTCTGTAAACTTTCATTGTTATGCGGATGATACTCAACTATATTTATCAATCAAGCCTGATGAAATTAATCATCTAAATAAAATTCAAGACTGCCTTAAGGACTTAAAAACGTGGATGACCTTAAACTTTTTGATGTTAAACACGACCAAAACTGAAGTTATTGTACTTGGCCCGAAGAATCTACGAAACAAATTATCTAAAGACATACTAACTATGGATGGCATTAATTTGGCCTCCAGTGAGACTGTAAGGAATCTTGGTGTTATATTTGATCAGGATTTATCCTTTAACGCCCACATAAAATCAATTTCAAGGACCGCCTACTTCCATCTACGTAACATTGCAAAAATCAGGCATATCTTGCCTCAAAACGATGCAGAGAAACTAGTCCATGCATTTGTTACTTCTAGGCTGGATTATTGTAACTCTTTATTATCAGGGAGTACCAAGAAGTCAATCAAGTCGCTTCAGCTGATTCAAAATGCTGCGGCTCGTGTACTAACCAGAGTTAGGAAAAGGGACCACATTACTCCTGTTCTGGCTGCCTTACACTGGCTCCCTATAGAACACAGGATAGAATTTAAAATTCTTCTTCTCGCCTACAAAGCCCTTAATGGGCAGGCGCCATCTTACCTTAAAGAACTCATTATACCCTACTGTCCTACTAGGGCATTGCGTTCCAAGAATGCAGGGTTGTTGGTTGTTCCTAGAATCTTTAAAAGTACAATGGGAGCCAGAGCCTTTTCTTATCAAGCTCCACATTTGTGGAATCAGCTTCCAGTTTGTGTTCGGGCGGCAGACACCCTATCCGTTTTTAAGAGTGCGCTTAAGACCTTCCTTTTTGATAAAGCTTATAGTTAGGGCTGATTAGATTCAGCCCCTAGTTTTGCTGATATAGGCTTAGTTTGTCGGGGGACATCTTACTTCTTCCTTCTCTCTGTCTATACCCGTGTACACTCATGTTCCGATTAACCCAGCCTCCCCAAATGTCTTTCTTTTTGGTGTCTATATACGCTGGGATCCGGAGTCATGGATGATCCTGCGGTCCTGTGTCCTGGATCGCGAGCGCTGGATCTTGAGTCGTGGCTGTGGTCCTGGATCATAGGTCCTGGATGGATATCCTCGTGGATTCATCTTCCTATTATACACACATGCATTTCCAAACATTTGGACTACCTATGTTGCAAATGTATTATCTTTTCAATTTACACACGGCATCTATTGCACGTCTGTCCGTCCTGGGAGAGGGATCCCTCCTCTGTTGCTCTCCCTGAGGTTTCTCCCATTTTTCCCTTTAAACTGGGTTTTCTTTGGAAGTTTTTCCTTGTACGATGTGAGGGTCTAAGGACAGAGGGTGTCGTATTGTCATACTGATATTCTGTACACACTGTGAAGACCACTGAGACAAATGTATCATTTGTGATATTGGGCTATATAAATAAACATTGATTGATTGATTGAATGTGTATATATTAATGCTGCCCATTATGGATACAAGCGATTTTCACCCATTTAGTAATTACATGTTTTAAATGTGTACACACCAATGTGTTTCCTATCGCCTAAACCTCCAGGGCTGTAGGCCTACACAGTTTAATACTGTCAACTTCTAAATTTGGGAAAAACGTCTTTTAAAACTACAATTCCCAGTAGATACGTGCCATATAGAACATGTTGCGAAACACAATAGCCAGCATGTGTAGTTCTCGGGGGGCGTTCGAGTCCAGTTTTGAATAGTCTGCCGTGGTTTCGTTCCATTTCAAAGAGCTTGACGCTCGGCGTAACCTTGGCGCACTGCCACTCCAACATCACGGGGTTTGTCAACGGGACTGTAGTCCAAAACGATAGCTGGGGATTATGGGTAGTGTAGTGTCTTCGGCCATCCTAAATCTCGAAATGTCCCGTCTGTTTCTGGTGACTTTATTTACGGCTAAAAAGCATGCTAAAAAGCCCAAGATTATAGAATTAAACGAATAAATAAAAACAAGGATAATTGTGTGTTATTGTTGAGTAAATAACAGTGTGTTATTTAGAAAAGAATAACAAATTAGAAGGAAGAGATTTTAAAAAATACAGATTTCAGTATTTTGAGGCTCTAAACCCCATTTCTTTTCCTCAAAGACGACAAAAAAAGTCCGACATTATACGATTTAAAATAAAAACAAATAAATAAAAAGATAAAACACTGGCATGTAATTTACGTTAGAATAAATAGAATGGTTTTGAATAATAGATGAGAGTAAAATCTACTTCACTTTACAGCCACGCCCACTTTTGGGGAAACCAACGCTGTCATTTGAATGGCGATCAAGCCTGAAGCCACAGAGCTCTTCTGTTACTGTCCTTTCTTCTTAGAGGAAGTACAGAAACACGTAACTCTGGATTTGTTTTAATGTTTGAGGTGCAATAAACGACACAGCAGCTTTTTGTCATGTTAAAACTATTATTTTCTGCCTCGCTCATGAGAGTACCAGCTGGCGAAATTACAGCCTCGCCTACTGATTTTAATTTAACCATATATCGAGCCCGATTGTCGATTTCAAAGGTGTGCTCTAAAATGATATTTATAAATGACTATTATCATTATTATAAGCAAGACAATAAATGGCAAAGATATGTAGAAAATAAACGTATTTAAGATACGTTCATAAGGAATGTAACGTGGGAGTAAATACGTTTCTAGCTAAACGTAATTCAGAATGCAGTTTAGTTCTGTGGGAACGTAATTTTTAGGAGACAGGGTTGTTTTTATCCCACACCAAAGTTAGATGAAAATGCTCAATCTTTGTTCTCTGAAGAGGACTTTGAAACTCAAATTACTGAAAAAGTACACAGTAAAAGTAGTTCATATTATTTGTGCAAGTAGTCTAAGAAGTACTAAGTACAAACATGGCAGACTCATAAACTACTTATGGAAGAAATGTTTTTTATCCCACACCACAGTTAGATGAAAATGCTCAATCTTTGTTCTCTGGAGGGAATTTTGCCATTCTCAGTACACAGTAAAAGTAGTTCATAGTATTTGTGCAACAAGTTTATGAAGCAATAAGTCCTAACATTATTCTCATAAATTACCCTGTTCTTCAATCGCAAATAATAGATGAACCACATGCCATCCTTTACTTTGAAATCCTCACCGGAAGTGTTCCTCGGTGGGATTTTCTGTAGCTTTAAAGTGGTCGAATATATAATACTGCACATACGAAACATCCAGCTTCCCAGGGTTGTTTTATTGCATTACCTTAAACCTGTAACTAATCGCGCACTTAAAATACAGGGGCGGCTGGTTTGACCCAGAGCCATAGAGAGATAAGAGTTACGACACTCTTTGATGTCGCCGCCAGCCGGTCACGTGGTTTATGTATGCCGGGATAGTTCAAAACGCACTTCCGTGGCAATGCTTCTCTATGGCAAAAACAGCACAAACATGGTCAAAATAGTCATAGATTAAACCAACGCTGTTATTTTTTAAAGATTGCTTTCATATTTACATGATGTGGTAACACTTTGTATGGATTGGCACTATTTACAAGTTTCGTTATTTAACGATATTTTGAGGGGAAAGTGTGGTAGCACAAGCAGGCTATGTTGCTGTCACTGTCAGGGCAGTCACGTCCGTAGTATAGTTGCGCTGCGCTGTCATGTTCTTCTATGGGACAGACAGACAGCAGCGATTGCGTTATTGAATGGTAAATATATATTAAAAAAACACACACACCCAAGTACTTTTTCAGCTGTAATTGCATTATTGCATACTTTTTATTGACAGTTTTGCATTTGGAGAGGCAGGGTGACAACGGAAAGCTTGGTAGCCTATTACTTAGATACGTTTTACATTTTTGGAGGGAAACGCTTGTGTTCATGTTAGCATGATCATGTTAAGACTATGAATATCATTTTACCACAACAGTGGATGAACAATTGATATATGTGTTTGAACAAGAACAACAGGAAGAACAAAGTAAAAGGGACGAACAAATGTGTGAACAAGTATTAAGAACAGTGTATGGAAAAAGTGATGTGTGTTAGAACAAAACAAAGTAAAATGAATGAGGAGAACAAAGAGGGTTAGGGTTCAACAGAAAAAGATTAATTCAGCCAAAAAACACAATTTTGATTAATCTAAAGTGTAAAACGATCTTCAACACAGACCAAATTAGTGCCCTTGGACAACAACATATATGGTGGGGCAAAGAAACGATACATTAAATTGAGAGAGAGTGGGAGACTGAAAATGATTACTATGATAAATATTCAAACTATTTACAAAACTATTTACAGAAGCACCTGTTGAACCATGGTTCAACAGAGCAACACAAACAGGTTTGTCAACAATAAAAAATAAAAATGACGAGGCCACTTTGCCAAGGGGAGGTGATCCAGCGACGAGACAATAAAGCAATTCATATTAAGTTCTGTTGAGACACCACAGGATATAAAACCTTCCAAGCGATGACCTCTCCTCACCTTTCACCTGTATTTCCTCAGGAGACTCAGGTCCTTCAATGTCTGCAGCACTATGTTGCAGATGTTTTATGACTCGGTGGTCTCCAGTGTGATCTTCTTTGCTGTAGTGTGTTGGGGCAGCGCGGTGAAGACAGCTGATGCCAACAGACTCAACAAGCTCATCAGGAGAGCAGGCTCTGTCCTGGGAGTGGATCAGGAGTCGTTGGCAGTGGTGTCGGAGGGGAGAATGCTGAGGAAACTCCTCGGCATTCTGGACAATGGGTCTCACCCCCTGCATGCCACGCTGGTTTCCTACCGGAGCACTTTCAGCCACAGACTGAGATCACCGAAGACCACCACACAGCGCCACAGGAGGTCTTTCCTCCCAGTGGCAATCAAACTTTTTAACTCTTCACCCCTAAGTAAAGGGCACTGAGATCTTACACACCAACACTATGTGCAATATACATATCAATATACATATCAATATAATTAACATCATTGCAATACACTCGCTGCTATATATATATATAACTATGTACAATATTATATTATTATTAGTATTATTATTAATAATGCTATGATGACGTGCAATTACGTAACTGCCACTATATGTTTTAATTGTTGCACTGCTAGCTACTGAAATACTGCTAATAATGATTGCATTGAATATTTACAAACAACTATTTACAAAAAAGCAACTATTTATAAAAAAGCAATACTATTTACAAAAAAGGGTTAGGGTAAGCAACTATTTACAAAAAAACAATACAGAACTCTAGGGCATCCAGGGGCCTAACCATTTTGAAAAAAACAAGAAGGTTCCTTTGTGAAAGGGACATCCTCTTCATCTGTTTCCTGGGCCCTAAAAAGCAGAGCAAGAATAGGAACAGTGGTGAATAAGGGGAGAGAATACAGTTGGGAGCAGACTGAACAGAGGACATGTTAAAATGTTTGCACAATAAATATTATGGCACTTTCGTTTATATTGCATTTTAATAGATCAGTTGTCATACCATGGTTGGATGTGCAGCATTTGGATGCTCTAATCAATCCGAGAAAGGGTTCCGGATGTA
The DNA here is from genome assembly GCF_902827115.2 of Pseudochaenichthys georgianus. Lineage (NCBI taxonomy): Eukaryota > Metazoa > Chordata > Actinopteri > Perciformes > Channichthyidae > Pseudochaenichthys > Pseudochaenichthys georgianus. The sequence continues at coordinate 9,947,716 of NC_047524.1, read as the reverse complement.
TGGCTTCCCTAAGGACGTAGAGCGAAGGAAGAGATGGATGGCAATGGTCAACAGACAAAACCTGTGTCTGAAAGAGGACAACAACAGCAGAAAACTCTGTCATGTAAGTAATGTTCACAGAGGTGACATGACTTATTAACATTTTAAAAGGCATCATATTTCCAAGTGTAGAGAATTATTATTACTATCGCCAGTGCATACTGGCAGTTACGTGGAGGATGGATCAGACCACTTGGCAGACTTCCTGGACATGCAGAACAGCAGCTGCAGTCCTGACGTTCTGAGAGTGGAGCAGCTAGTAGACCTGACAACACCACCTGACATCACTAAAACCGAGTCCTGTGTGCTATACCACCTTGCAGGATACATCGTGAAAAGAGTCATCAGCTTCTCACTTTGTGACAAATGCCAGTGTGCCCTAGTGAAAAATGTCAGTGATGGTGAAAATGAGAGAGCTGGTCTGCTGGTATTAAAATAATTTAAAAGGGGTGCACTTTACCGTCCATCAGATGAGGTTTTCACCCTTGTTCAGAACGTGGAGCAGCTGTTCCGTGTGAGGACGAGCGATTCCCTCATGGAGTCCTCAAATACAGTGTCACAGCTGGAACAAGAAGCCATGTTGCTGGACAGCAACCTGCCCTCATGCCATGACCTGAAGAAAAAAATCCTCTCAACATACATCAGGCTGAGGTTAAGGATTGCATCAAAGTGCATCAGGGCTGAGAGGAAGGATAAACATAAAGGGTATCTTGGCAGCAAGAGTCAGAGTAAGAAGGCAAAGAAGACCCAACAGACCTCTGCACCGAAGGTCATAACATCTAGGCCACTGCCAAACACCTTACTCGTTGCCATCGATGTACTTGGCATCTCCATTCCCGGTCCTCCGTCAGCAGCCTCCAGCCTCCTCTTCCTTCAGCAGCCTCCAGCAGCAGTACCCTCCTCCAGCAGCAGCCCCCTCCTTCAGCAGCAGCAGCAGCAGCAGCCATATGAGGCTGACATATGAGGCTGAATTAAAAAAAAGTGCTAATTATTTTTTAATTATAAGTGTTTATTTTGTTAAAAATAAACATTTTGGATGCATGACCATGTGTTAGGCTCATCCTTCATTCACTGCTGTAGAGTAGCCTATTCAGTAGGCTATTATTTGTTTAAGACTGAATAATACCTTTGAAGAACAATCATTAAACTAGTGTGTATATTACAATACAAAGGAATCTATCCTAGCATGCCATCAAGCATTAAAAAGTAGCGCTAGTTGTACAGTACAGATGAGTTAACACGGAACAGTACAACAAAAAACTAAGTACAGTCAACATGTCACATAATGAAATGTTAGTATATCCCAAAATGCAATGAAATATTAAATGAAATATTTATCACAGACGCCACCTCATTTCTACTAGTGCTAGCAGTTAAGTCATATCATACAGAAAAAGCCGACTAAGGATGGCTGACACGGTCAGGTTCAGCAGATAAAAACCAAAATAACAATAAAAACACATCAATCTAATCCTGTTGTTAGTTACCCAGCATCATTGATATATAAGCTGCTAGCGATTCATTACTGAAATCTTACTTTCAAAGCTGATGAAGTCGCGCTAGCTAACTAGCAGGCAATGCTAGCAAAATTGGTTGTAACAACCAAGATAAAATATAGATAATGACGCTGTGCATATACAAATGAAGACCAGTATAAGCATCATAAAGGGCCTCTGATACAATATAGACAGTTGACAATTGAAAAGAGTTCGATATTTCAGCAACTTACCTCTGGAACTATTCGACTCGCTGTAATGTAAGTGAATGGGGTCCAACGCCCAAATGACAATATTTTGAACTATTTCGATGTCCATACCCTGGAAGTAGGCGCCGCCATTTTTTACAACGGAGGTCTATAGGAGTGTCGTAACTCTTATCTCTCTAGGGCTCTGGTTTGACCCATATATACAGTCTATGGTTTGACCACGCAAAAGTGAAAGACGGCTTGCTTGACCGCAGTTTTTATCCGATCATTTCAGATAAGGGTGAGTTTGCTAGCCAGATTAGCGGTGGTGGCGAAGTCGATAGGGACTTGGCTTGGCAACTGGAAGGTCACCAGTTCAAGTCCCGGAAAGACCGAGTGCTACCGAGGTGTCCCTGAGCAAGGCACCGTTCCCTACACTGCTCCCCGGGTGCCGTTCAAAATGGCAGCACACTGCTCCTAACAGAGGATGGGTCAAATGCAGAGAAACAATTTCCCCACGGTGATTAATAAAAGTCCATCTTAAATTAATATGAAGCCTTTTAGTGTCAACCCCGTATAGCATCCTGGCCATAGCCAATGAGATGTTGCACACTGCCTAAAACATCAACAACACATTACAATTATCAGAGATCATTGTACTTTGGGTTTGTATGTGTAGTTCAGTGGTTCCCAAACTTGTTGTGCCCAAGGCACACCAAAGGACAAGCAAAAATCTCAAGGCACACCTATTGTGCAACATAGCCCTTATAACACGTGTTATCACCCATATCATGTAAAATATCTGTAAATGTGCATAATTATTTACTAATGCCAAATAAAATGTGACAAAGACAACTATATTACTCATGAAATATGTATTCACTAAATATTTCAGAAATTAATTTGAAACGTTATCAAATTAGGCTTCATCAAAGCAGCAACACACTCATTTAAACCAGACAGGTCACAACATTACAAATGAGACAAAGGAAATTCAGCACAGAGAACTGTCAATGCAAGGAAGCTGCATTGTCCATGGTCCTGAACTACAAATTATAAATGTAACATTTCAGCAGTGATGGAGTCGTTACTAAAAAAAAGTAATATTACATATTACTTTAAAAAAAAAAGAAGTAATATATTACACTACTTCGTTACTCTCTACATAAAGTAACTCGTTACTTTACTCGTTACTTTACTCGCAGATCACGCAGACTGCTAAAGTTTAAAATGTTCTCTTTAGTTCAGTTTCCATTGTCGCATAAGACTGATCCAGATCCTGAATGTTTTCCTATCTGACCATGGCTGTCCTCTGTCTCCTGCTATCTGACCATGGCTGTCCTCTGTCTCCTGCTATCTGTATATTTTGCGCAGTCTATCTCTGCTCACGCTGTTACGTCGGCGTGTTCTCCTGCGTGTTGACCATGCAAAGTCTTCAGCCGAGCACGTACGAACTGCGCATGCGTGAGTGGCAATAACTCTCCTTACCAGCAGGCGGCGGTAGTGTGTATTCGTCATTCAAAACAGGCAACAACCGGAAAACAGAAGAAGAACAGACTGTGATATAAACAAACAACAAATAGCGTGTGCGGTAGCTCCACTTTAGCATGTGTTCTTTGCAGGTGCTTGTTGAGGTTTGACGTGGTGTTTACAGCAGTGGATAACAGCTTCTGGCCTGGACACAGTTTGCACCTCACCGTCACATTCCTGTCTATTCTTCGGATGAACTCAAAATAATGGGCATACGTCCTCCACCCCTCGAGAGTTATCGCTGACTCAGCCATGTTTATGCACTGCACGTGGAGATGTGGACGCGCAAGTCGCGCAGATTACGTACATATAAACCTACAAAGTAGGCCTACTGATATAGTAAATTAAAAAATAATTATTTTTGTGTAGTTGTATATTGCAATAATAACGTATGGTTGTCACAAAATCCCACGGCACACCCGGACTTGCCTCACGGCACACCAGTGTGCCACGGCACACCGTTTGGGAACCACTGGTGTAGTTGATCAATTACATTTTATATTTAACCGATATATCGACAAAGTTTCTTTTTCAGGCTTTAACTTTATACTACAGCTTTATTCAAACATTAAATTAGATAGCATTAGCAACCTACCAATATAGCTAGTTCACAAGCTAATAATGTACAGTATACATTGCTGACGATACATTTTAAGAGGCAATTTGTTGAATTACTGCTGCTAAATGCCGGTAGCATCAAGCTAGCAAATCCTGCATTAGCCTCACATCAACAGGTGTAGACTGTAGACCAGGGGTCTCAGACTCCATTTACCTGGGGGCCGCTGGACGTAGAGTCTGGGCAAGTCTGGGCCGCTTCAAGTATTCCACAAAAAATGTATTAAAAAATACAACATTAACAGTTATTCAACATCTTCTTAACATGAACGGTTCTTCACAACATAACTATTTCCAGTTGCTCTTGCTTACTCCTTGCTGGTAGAGACCTGGCAGCGCTTCCTCTCACACATCTGAGCCACATTTGGTTTGAGGGAGGAAGCAGTTGAAACCCTTAGTATGGCTTGAAGATGTTCATCAGTAAGTCTGGACCTGTACTTTGACTTATTGAAGTTCTTGGTGGAGAAGAGCTGTTCACACATATATATATGTGCTCCCAAAAAGGCACATGGTCCGCTTGAACATCCTGGAAAGCTCAGGGAAGGAGGGGGGCAATTCTCTCATGAACTGTCCAAGCTTGTCTGCTTTCGCATTCACTTCCTTGAACTTGGCTTTGAGCTCAGAATTGCACTGTAGGTCAATGAGCTCCATTTGAAGCACACCAGGGGCATTTTCCACATCAAAGGAGAAGGGGTCTGCAAACATTTGGAAAGTGGCTCTGTGTGTCTTGAAGTCTGCAAAGTGCTTATCAAATTCCTCCTGTAGCTTCACAATGGCATCAACATACTTCTCACCACTGAATGCTGTGCCCTTGTCCATGAGAGCCTTGCATGCTGGTAAATGGCAGAGGTTTTTCTGAGGGAGCTGGGCTTTCCATAACACCAGTTTTGTAGAGAATGCTTTGACATTGTCATATGCTGCACTGACAAGCTGGCCCTGGCCCTGCAACTTCTTATTCAGTGCATTCAGCTCCTGTGTGATGTCAACAAGAAAGGGATCACTCAGCTCGGTAACAGCCATCCCACCCTTCTCCAGCATGAATACTTTCAGTTCTGTTCTCAACTCAAAAAACCTCTTCAGGACGTGTGCCCTGCTGAGCCAACGCACCTCTGTGAAGTAGAGCACATCCTCATATTCTGACTCAATTTCCTCCAAAAAGGCACGGAACTGGCGGTGCTTTAAGCCCCTGGATCTGATATGGTTGATGCATTTCACAACGACAGACATCACATTGTCAAACATCAAGCATTTGCTGCAAAGGGCCTGCTGATGGATAATGCAGTGCAGAGCAATAGCCTCCTCCACACCCTCCTCCTCCAGTTTTCTTTGAACAAGTGCCACCAGCCCATTTTTCCTCCCTGTCATTGATGGCGCTCCGTCGGTCGTAATTCCAACAAACCTCTTCCATGGCAGACCAATATCCGCAATGGCATCACACAGTTGCTGGAATATCTCCTGAGGTGGTCTGGCCATGCATTGGTAAGCAACTCCTCTGTCACTTCAAACTTGTCATCAACACTTGGCAGGGACAAAGCAGTAAGACAACAGGACACAGGAATGGTTTAAATAAACTAGGGTTTTTATTTACCCAAAAATTCACAAAACATCATATAGGCAAGGCCTGTAAAAGAGGTCAACAGAAAATACTAGTGATGTTACGTATTGCGCCGAGGCTTCGGAGCGTGTGTCGAGTAATCCCTGAAGCTTTTTGTGAAGCATGTACCGAGGCTTGTATCGTTTTGGGCCAGTGACGTCATCGATGACAAACGAAGCCTCGCTGCCTGTCGATACCACGTGACTGCGATTCAGATCGATTGAACCGTTGAACCACAACGCTCATAATACCTATGGATGTATAATAAGAACGATATTACCCCTCCTGTACCCGTGCCCACTGGTGACACGATGGAATTAAAAGAGCTCAAAACCTCACTTATATAGAGGTCGGAACATGTCATAAGTATAAATAGATACAAGCATAAATAAATGTAGGAAAAAAAACATGAATGAATAAATACAGGAATAAATATGTTGCAGTGTTTTCAGGAAGATTCAGCGTGTGTGCTGTGGCTCAGCTGGAAAGCAGTTGACTCATGACCGCAGGGTCCCTGGTTCAACGACTTGTCAATACGTATTTTTTGTTGTTTATAAAAGCTACAGCTAAATGAGATAATGTAGTTAATAAATGTATTCTTTGATATGGTTTAGCCTTTCTCAGGCTACAACATGGTTACGTTTATGAATATTAGTAAGGAATACAAATCCCTCTTTGCAATGTTTACCAGCCTCCTTAGGATTTTCAATCACAATCATTCAACTGGAATAAAAACAATATTGTTAACATGAAAATATGATTTTATGTTCGTTGTTTAGAGTTATTCTAAAGCTTTACTCATTGGGAACTCGGTATGAGAGAGCACACTGTTGAGATGTCCAATCTGCCTGTTTTACACACTTTGACCAACAGGGGGTTTGTGTTCAAATGAAGCCCATGATGAAGCCTCATGAGATGAACCCTTTTGCGAACCAATTGGCTGGAAGGCTGGAAAGCTTCAAAGCTTCATAAGGCTTCATCTCGCCATCACTAGAAAATACCTCAAAGAAACATAACAGGTGTTAACTCAACAAAACGGACCTGCTACAATGAAAAACCAAGGAACCTATATAGTGGCTTGGCCAAACCAAGTTGAATCCAAGGTATAATTAATAGTCACATCATACAAAGGACACTGACAAAACCCAAATCCCCCCTTTGACATGGAAGCAGGTGGTTTTTCCCAATCTGTCCCAATTGGCTCCTTGCAGTATTTATGAGTCCTCAGCGCTCGGCCACACCCTTTGCTGAACCAAGAAGTAACCTCCCCCAATGGACATGGTAACATTTAGAGCAAATGTGTGGTGTTAATTTACATGTTTTATTGTAGCTGCACTGGAGCAAAACTACTGAAGATGAGGATGCAGTGTAGTTGGTTTACCTTGTGTGGCTGTGGCCATCACACTCTGGCACATTTACAGAAATGTTCATTAATGTGCACTGTCTCTGTTAAATAAATATATAAAACACCACGGTCATACATTGCGAGCTGAGCGGTGTCAGTGATGTCCGTGCTCTCATCAAGAGCCACAGAGTATGCACAGAAAAGTTTGGTTTTGTCGCACAGCTGATCAGATATGTCACTTGATAAGTCAGAAATGCGCTCTGCCACTGTGTTAGCTGACAGGCTGATGTTGTTAAACTGACCCTTCTTTTCCGGACAGACTATACTTGCAGCCTGCAACATGCACTTTTTTACAAACTCGCCTTCCGTAAACGGCTTTCCCGCCTTAGCAATCATCTCACTCACCACATAGCTATCTTCGACTGCTAAATCAGCCTCATTGCTTCCTTTCTTGAAGAGATTGTGTTGCTTCTATAGACATTTTTTTTAGCTCTGACTCTTTTCTCTCTCTCGTCTCCCAGGTATTTTGCATACTCTGCATGTTTAGTTGAGTAGTGACGTTTGACGTTATACTCCTTGTATACAGCGATTTTCTCTGTGCATATAAGGCACGTTGCGTTTCCCCTGTATATTCAGTCTCCCACTTCTCCTGAAATCTTCTGTGGTCATCATCGACTTTTCTTTTCCCTGAAAGTTTTGATGTAGATGTGACCGGACGTCACGTCTCCTCCCTCTGTGACGCTGCTTGGCACCATGCCAGCACACCTGCTATTTTGCGCACCTGCTATTTAAGTGGAGACAAATCTGCTCCTTCCCCCTCCGCTTCTCCTTGAATGTGGCCGCGTGGATTGTTTGGCGTGGCAGCTTGCGCATCACACTCTCTACCAGACAGGTAAAACCTCTTGCATTTCTGTCATCTATTCATGGGCACGAGCGACACCCGGCTTGACACTACTCTGTCTTAGCGCAGCTGACACCCGGTGCGTTTGAGGAGGATTGGCTCCGGAGGTTCCCGGGTTTTGCAGTGTTGCAACTATTGGTGAGTTGCCGTTGTCTGCCGTGTTCTCACCTTCAGCTTCGTTCCTCTGGTGTACTGACTGTTATTAATGTCACAGTGGGATTTGGCCGTGGGATTGTTGGGTCTCGCTCTCCCTTCCCTGTGGGCTCTGTGGCTGCAACTGGCCGCACAGGCTGGTATGTATGAACTTCCCCATGGATAACTTTTAATGCAATAAACTTAAGTAGGCTATTCACCAGTCATTTTAAACCACTTTCCAGGGGTGCCATAAACATTCTCCCTTCCTGGTGGGCTCTGTGGCAGCGCCTAGCTGTAAAAGTTGGGACGCCGTAACCACTCTCCCCACCTCTGGTCATCATTCCCCCCCCCTACCTGCTGTTTTGGCTCGGCGAGCTCTCACACCGAGCTGTGGCGTCATATAATTGACAGGCCCTGACTACTCCGTGTTGGACTGTCACCAGGGCCGTTTTGAAGTCGCGGAATTTCAAGGACACTTATTGTTTAGTTGATTTCTTTTGATTAGCTGTTTTCTGCATCATGTTTTGAGTACATTCAGAGTATTTTGTTAGTGTGATTTTGTTTATTTTCTTTTGTTAAATTAGTTTACTCAAGTTTTTGTTGTTTACGGTTATTTAGATTTGGTTTATTTTAGTTGTTTTCCTTTTTGTTTATTCATCTCCAGCCACGTTTTATCATCTTACTGATTTTTAACTGTTTCTCTTGTGCCGGACAGGTGCTGTGGGCTCGAGGCGGCAAGCCCAATCCCTGGTGGTGGTGTTCTTCACGTGTCCGTTTTGTTTGATGTGCAGTGTCACGGGTGATTTTGATTTGACCCCTTCCTCCCCGTTTTGTTAATTGCCGCCGTGGTAAGCCCCAGCACTGTCCTTCTGCCTCCTCCCTGGAGAACTTTTAGAATATTATATTGTGTATTATTAGGAATACAATTATGTGTTAATAAAATAACAATTGTTGTAATATCTTTTATACTGTCTCTGCCTGTGGTGTTCAAACGAACCTGATTGCCTTTTTATGAAATTGTATAACTTTAGTTTTTAGTAATTTCCTGGGGGCGAAACTCCCCCAGGTGGCGTTGTCAGCAAACCGAGAGTACCTACTGAAACCCACACCGCCACATTCTGGCGTTGTCGGCAGGATCACCACGTTAAAGGGGCAGAGACAAGTTTTTGTTTAGTTTTCTTACCTTTTTGATGTTTAGTTTCAGCAGTAAGTGTCTTTTCCCATATATGAAAGTGTAGAGCCAAAACAGCAGTGTGTAATATAGGGATCCCTCTCTTCATACCATTTTGTGTGGCTTTGGTGTAGCTTTCCTCAGTTGTTATGGAGGACGAGATGCAGCAGCTCCGCGAGCTAGTGATGGAGCTTAAGGCAGACAACGAGAGACTTCGTCGGGTGCATGCTGCTTTGCGGATGGACTCTGGTGGTGTTTCTTCTGCGCCGGGTCGTCCTGACCTGTATGCAGGTGTCGCTGCTGCTGAGCGGGTTATTGTTATTCCAAGGGATCGTAAGTGTCCCATGTTTAGTGGCAAGACAGGCATGGGCGTAACTGAATGGATAGAAGAAGTACAGGCATGTGTGCGTGCCCGCCATCTTTCTGCTGCGGACCAAGCCCTCTACATATTTGATCATTTGGAGGGAGAGGCGAAGGAGGAGATCAAGTTTCGCCCTAGGCTAGAGCGAGGAGACTCAGAGAGAGTGTTCACCATCTTAAGGGAGCTTTATGGTTGTGCTCAGTCTTATGTCACCTTACAACACGCTTTCTTTTCTCGGCACCAACTTGAAGGTGAGACCCTTCAGGAGTTCTCCTTAGCCCTCATGGCTTTAATGGCTCAGGTTGAGCAGCATGCTCCTCATGGGATGCCCAATGCAGATGTTCTCCTTCGGGATCAGTTTATTGAGCATGTGCTGGACAGTTCTCTCCGCCGGGAGCTTAAACAGCTTGTTCGTCGCCAGCCTACAGCCACCTTGTTGGAACTTCGTGGCGAGGCTATTAGGTGGGAAAGGGAGGGTCTTTCAGGGGGTACTAGAGGGCGTAGCTCCTCTCTGCCATCAGCTTATGGTCTTCAGTATGGAGTGCAGGGTCGCTTCCAACCCCCCCAGGTTCACTTTCAACCCCCCCCTCAGGTCAATCCACCTGGGCCAGGGTTGGGTGAGTTGATGGATCTTATGAAACGTCAACAGGAGCAGCTGAACACACTTACCCAGACTGTAGCCTCCCTGCAGATGCCTCGCTTCCAAGGCCAAACTTCTAGTAGTGGTCCTTTTAATATGCCGAAGGTGCCAGCAGGCTGGACATCTTGCTCGGGAGTGTGATGGTGTGCGGGCTCCCCCCCGACATCGTAGTAATTCTGTTGCTGGCGTTAACTCCAGTCCTTCTCTGCCAGCCCATCCCTCCTACCGGTCGGAAAACTGAAACCCACTGAGCTGCCGAGCCACAGCTCAGTTGGGGAGTCTACAGGTTCACTAGAAGGTGCCGCAGCTGACTTAATTGGCTCTTGTCCAAACATTAATGTTATGATCGGAGGTGTAACTGCTTGGTGGACACTGGTTCCATGGTGTCCACAGTCACTGAGAGTTTCTTTTTGGAGAAGTTTGCACCTTGGGGCGTTGATCGCCTTCGCTCTTGTCACTGGCTACAGCTGCGAGCAGCTAACGGCTTAGCCATTCCATACATTGGCTACTTGGAACTTGATGTAGAGCTGTGTGGTAAAGTGATGTCCCGTTGTGGGATCCTGATCGTTAAGGACCCCCCTGGTGCTGTGTCTCCTGTCCCTGGAATCATGGGGATGAATGTGATTCGTCGCTGCTATCGAGAGCTCTTCGGGGCCTTTGGCTCTTCTCTTTTTGACACACCCATCGTGTCACAGGCACCTGTTGCTGTCATCGCAGCTCTACAGGAGGTCCACCAGTCTCCCGCTCAGGTTCCAGGGAAACTCACTGGCATTGCGAGGGTCCGGGGAAAGCATGCTGTGCGCATACCCGGAGGGGTGATGAAGCTGGTTGCTAGTACCTGTCCTGAACAGCTTTCTGGTCAAAGTGCTCTCTTCGAGCCCCCAGAGTCGGGCTTACCAGCTGGGCTGCTCGCCTCACCATGCCTCGTACAGGTTGTCCGGGGTACAGCATACGTCCCTGTGGTCAATGTGGGGACGACCGAAGTTCTGCTTTACCCACGTACTTGTCTTGGTGTCTTGAGTGCTGCCCAGGTTGTCAGCCTTCCCGCAGGTGTGACTGAGGTGGGGTCATCCTTTGCAGCTGTTTCCTCTCAGACAGCTGCCCCCTCAGTGCACGATAGGTTAGATACATTGGACATGTCTTCATTGACTGAGCGGGAAAAGACAGGTGTAAAGTCTTTGTTGTTCAGGTACCAATCTGTCTTCTCAGCCCATGATGGAGACTTGGGCTGTACAACTCTCATTTCGCATGACATCCCCGTACTTGATGATGTGCCTGTCCGACAGAGGCACCGCCGCATCCCTCCATCGGAGTACGAAGCAGTGAAGGCCCACATTAACCAACTCTTGGAGTCCCAAGTCATTAGGGAGAGCTGCAGCCCCTATGCATCACCAATTGTTCTGGTGAGGAAAAGGGATGGGAGCTTGCGCTTGTGTGTTGACTACCGCCTCCTCAACAGCAAGACCAGGAAAGATGCCTTCCCCTTGCCTCGCATTGAGGAAACCTTGGATGCACTTTCTGGGGCCTGCTGGTTCTCCACCCTTGACCTAGCCAGTGGTTACAATCAGGTTCCTATGGCAGAGCAGGACCGGCCCAAGACCGCTTTCTGTACACCTTTTGGCCTCTTTGAGTTCAACCGCATGCCCTTCGGGTTATGCAATGCCCCTAGCACCTTCCAGCGGCTGATGCAGAGGATGTTTGCCGACCAACAGGGCCAGTCGCTACTGCTCTATCTTGATGACATCATCGTCTTCTCATCCTCTGTTGAACAACATCTGCAAAGATTGGAAACAGTGCTCGGTCGGCTTGAGAAAGAGGGCCTAAAGGCCAACCTTCAGAAATGTGTCTTCTTCAAACAGGAGGTTGGATACTTGGGCCATGTCATCTCCAGCCAGGGTGTCTCCACAGACCCTAGGAAGATTGAGGCAGTGGCAAATTGGAAATGCCCTCGTCATGTTTCAGAGCTGCGCTCCTTCTTGGGTTTTGCCAGCTATTACCGTCGCTTTGTAGAGGGTTTTGCAAAGTTGGCAGGACCTCTGCATCAGTTAGTGGCAGAGCTGGCAGGCACCAAGTCAAAGAGGAGATCAAATCAACTCTTGGATGCGGCATGGACACCTCAGTGTGAGGAAAGTTTTGAGTCCCTGAAATCCAAGTTGGTCTCAGCTCCATTGCTGGCTTATGCGGACTTTTCACGCCCCTTCATCTTGGAGATTGATGCCAGTCATAGTGGCCTTGGGGCTGTCCTTTCCCAGGAGAAGGACAGGGTTGTGAGACCGGTGGCTTATGCCAGCAGGGGTCTTCGGCCCACTGAGCGCAACATGTCAAACTATAGTTCCATGAAGCTGGAATTCCTTGGGCTCAAGTGGGCTATGACCGAGAAGTTTCGAGAGTACCTACTGGGGCATAAGTGTACTGTCTACACCGACAACAACCCGTTGAGTTACATCCAGTCTGCCAAACTGGGCGCCACGGAGCAACGGTGGGCGGCCCAGCTTGCGTCTTTTGACTTTGTTGTCAAATACCGCTCTGGTCGCAGCAATGGGAATGCTGACGCACTTTCACGGCAGTATGTGCCTGGTACTTTGCTCCCTGCCAACCTTCACCAAAACCCATCCTCAGGTCTTGTGGTGCCTGCAACTCAGTCTTCGGCCTCGGTTCTTCCAACCCACTCGGCAACCGATCTTCGTGCCTGGCAGGAAGATGACCCACTCCTCGAAGAGGTGTTGGTGTTTTGGCGACGTAAGGCTCAGCCTACCTCGGCGGAGAGGCAGCAGCTTCGCCGTCCAGTCATGGCGCTTTTGCGTCAATGGGACCGCCTTGTGGAGAACGACGGAGTCCTTTTCCGACGAGTGTTCCGCCCTGATGGAGGTGAAGAATATCTTCAGCTCATTTTGCCTGCTGTTCTCAAGCAGGAAACATTGAGGCAGTTACACCAAGAGCATGGCCACCAAGGAATCGAAAGGACTACGGAGTTAGTCAGACAACGATGCTATTGGCCGGGAATGTCCTCAGATATCAAGAGCTGGGTCCAGGAGTGTGAACGTTGCCAAGTGGCAAAAGACTCGGGGCATGTACCCCATAGCTTTATGGGCCACTTGCTTGCCTCACGACCCAATGAAATCTTGGCAATAGATTTCACCTTGTTGGAACCCTCCCGGAACGGGCTGGAGAACGTCCTTGTCATGACTGACGTGTTCAGAAAATTCACAGTGGCTGTCCCCACTCGGGACCAACGGGCCTCCACTGTGGCCCAAGTCCTGACCTATGAATGGTTTTATAAGTTTGGGGTCCCAAGCCGTCTTCATTCGGACCAGGGAAGGAGCTTCGAGGGTTCTTTGATCCAGCAACTTTGTTCTCTGTACAGTGTTGCTAAATCCCGTACTACCCCCTACCATCCTGCGGGTAACGGGCAATGCGAACGGTTCAATAGAACCCTCCATAACCTCCTTCGCACCTTACCAGCATCTCGCAAACATGATTGGGCTTCCTGTTTGCCTCAGGTGCAGTTCTGTTGCAACACTACGCCCCATCAGGGCACTGGTGAAACACCGTTCTATCTGATGTTTGGACAGGAACCTCAGCTTCCTATAGACTTTCTCCTGGGTCGAGTCCAGGAGCCGGTACTTGGCGGGGTACAGGACTGGGTGGTCGAACATCAAGCCAGGCTCAGAATTGCTTTCGAGGGTGCTCGTGAACGGTTGTTGGCTGCTGCTGGCCGCCGGAAAGAGCGGCATGACCAGCGAGTCCGAGAGGCACATCTCCCAGTTGGCCAAATAGTTTATCTGAGGAACCATGGGGTTAGAGGGCGGCATAAAATCCAAGATCTCTGGAGCTCTGTGGTACACCAGGTCGTGAAGGCGCTATCTGGTGAAGGAACAGTCTATACGGTGGCCCCAGTGAATGACCTACAACGAGTCCGAAATGTCCACCGGGACATGTTGAAGGCTGTGGTTCGTCCTGAGGCCACCGCTTTTCCGCCCAGGCCTCCACCCCCACCCGTGTCGACTGTCTTAACAGATCACTCCTCTGCCGATAGCGACCTTTGGCTGTTGGTTCCGGAGACTCACTCTTCACCACCTGCAGTAGCTCCAGGTGCTTCTTGTCCCTCTGTTGCAACCCCTTTGCAGGCCAGGCCTGTTCAGGAAGTGCCTCACCGTGCAGGTTGCCTCCTCCCAGGTCTTTCAGTGTCCTCAACCGATCAGCCCAGTACTAACCATCAGGCTGTGCGTCGAACTGTTCGCCCTACAGCTGGCCACCACTCAAATGTCCACCATCTTCCTCGGTCTACAGGCCCTCAGGACAACGTAGCGAGTCCACTTCGGGCCCCCGTGTCTAATTCCCAATCTGCCGTTTTCAGGCCTTGGTGCTAGCCTTCTCATATTCACCGTCGGGTCGACGATGCAAAAGTGGGGGGTAGATGTGACCGGACGTCACGTCTCCTCCCTCTGTGACGCTGCTTGGCACCATGCCAGCACACCTGCTATTTTGCGCACCTGCTATTTAAGTGGAGACAAATCTGCTCCTTCCCCCTCCGCTTCTCCTTGAATGTGGCCGCGTGGATTGTTTGGCGTGGCAGCTTGCGCATCACACTCTCTACCAGACAGGTAAAACCTCTTGCATTTCTGTCATCTATTCATGGGCACGAGCGACACCCGGCTTGACACTACTCTGTCTTAGCGCAGCTGACGCCCGGTGCGTTTGAGGAGGATTGGCTCCGGAGGTTCCCGGGTTTTGCAGTGTTGCAACTATTGGTGAGTTGCCGTTGTCTGCCGTGTTCTCACCTTCAGCTTGGTTCCTCTGGTGTACTGACTGTTATTAATGTCACAGTGGGATTTGGCCGTGGGATTGTTGGGTCTCGCTCTCCCTTCCCTGTGGGCTCTGTGGCTGCAACTGGCCGCACAGGCTGGTATGTATTAGGGATGCCAGCGATTATTCGATTATTCGAATATTCGTTACAGTCTCCATAATCGAATATTATTTTTAAAAATCGATTATTTTTTTTATTTTTTTTTATTATTTATGTTTTTTTTTTTTTTCTTGCTTAGTTTCAACCAAAATATATATATATATATATATATATGCTAATAATAGTAATAGTATTAATAATTGTAAATGGCCATTGGTCACACCACCAGTTTGTTTTACTGTAAACTTGGAGGAAGCCTGCGTGCAGAGCAGATTGCTGCTGCTGCAGCACGCTACACACCGACCCCACCCCCACCCCCCCTCTCCCTCACACGTGCGACTAAAGATGAACAAAGCGGCAGCCGGCAGGTAAAAAGAGTTCCTCCTTGTGGAACTACTTCGAACATACAAGTCCAAAGGAAGTTAAATGCAAGCTCTTGAAAAGACGTTGGTCTATCACAACTCAACCTCAACAATGCGTTCGCATTTGAGTGCGAAGCACGCCAAAGAGGTTACAGAGAAAGACGCAGCACGGCCATTACCAACTTCACTTCAAGAACACGTCGTTGTGATGACATGCTTGTTTGTTGTTTGTACTGTTAAACATGTTCCAGTAAAGAAAACAACGGAATTCCTTTTGTCTGAGTTTTTTTTTTTTTTCTCCCATGGGGGGGGGGTCGAATAATCGATTATTATTCGCGAGCGCTGCCGAATAATCGATTTTGATCATGGTCAGTTTCTGGCAACCCTAGTATGTATGAACTTCCCCATGGATAACTTTTAATGCAATAAACTTAAGTAGGCTATTCACCAGTCATTTTAAACCACTTTCCAGGGGTGCCATAAACATTCTCCCTTCCTGGTGGGCTCTGTGGCAGCGCCTAGCTGTAAAAGTTGGGACGCCGTAACCACTCTCCCCACCTCTGGTCATCATTTCCCCCCCCTACCTGCTGTTTTGGCTCGGCGAGCTCTCACACCGAGCTGTGGCGTCATATAATTGACAGGCCCTGACTACTCCGTGTTGGACTGTCACCAGGGCCGTTTTGAGGTCGCGGAATTTCAAGGACACTTATTGTTTAGTTGATTTCTTTTGATTAGCTGTTTTCTGCATCATGTTTTGAGTACATTCAGAGTATTTTGTTAGTGTGATTTTGTTTATTTTCTTTTGTTAAATTAGTTTACTCAAGTTTTTGTTGTTTACGGTTATTTAGATTTGGTTTATTTTAGTTGTTTTCCTTTTTGTTTATTCATCTCCAACCACGTTTTATCATCTTACTGATTTTTAACTGTTTCTCTTGTGCCGGACAGGTGCTGTGGGCTCGAGGCGGCAAGCCCAATCCCTGGTGGTGGTGTTCTTCACGTGTCCGTTTTGTTTGATGTGCAGTGTCACGGGTGATTTTGATTTGACCCCTTCCTCCCCGTTTTGTTAATTGCCGCCGTGGTAAGCCCCAGCACTGTCCTTCTGCCTCCTCCCTGGAGAACTTTTAGAATATTATATTGTGTATTATTAGGAATACAATTATGTGTTAATAAAATAACAATTGTTGTAATATCTTTTATACTGTCTCTGCCTGTGGTGTTCAAACGAACCTGATTGCCTTTTTATGAAATTGTATAACTTTAGTTTTTAGTAATTTCCTGGGGGCGAAACTCCCCCAGGTGGCGTTGTCAGCAAACCGAGAGTACCTACTGAAACCCACACCGCCACATAGACATGACTGGGCGATATATTTTCCTTCCACTCTGTCACTTTTGGATCACTCTGTGATTGATTCCGCTGCGCGCATTTGATTGACGTGGCGGAGTTCCCTCGGAGGGGGGAGGGGCGAGAGAACTGCGCGCAGTTCCCTGCCAGCAGCGGGATCAATCCAAAAATTAAAAACAAATTTTAAAGCGTAAACGTAAACGCGCGGGCCAGATTAACACTATTACATGATATCAACAACGGGGCCATGAGAAACTGTCTCGCGGGCCGCGTCTGGCCCGCGGGCCTAGAGTCTGAGACACCTGCTGTAGACAGAACATCCAATTATCCTGAGCTAATTTACTGAATAAACCAACTCACATCTCCTGTCTTTTTTTTCACCCAACTCATTAGACTATTCTTCTGCTGGCGTTTCATTGTTGTTTTCTGTCAAATTCAATACTGTAGTTCAAAACTGCGGTACCTGCTCACCATCTGTGAGCTATTTTTAGAATGCTCACGCTTATGGCGTTATATTTGTGCCTCTATCCTGAGCACGCAATGAAACATGAAAAAAAAAAGATGAACAGAGACACCGACCGTGTGGTCACTTTTCATGTCAACACGAACATGAAGGATTTATTTTTCCTGCACTGACAGCAGGGCAGAGGCCGCTAAAAACACGCGACCATTGTGCCTAAACAGGCAAATATGAACAATGCCATCGTTTTAAATGAGACAATTACAATCAAAATATGAACAAAAATGTTACAAGAACAACTCAATTGACCTGCTGTAGCCAAACCTGAACGCTGATTTCTGCATCGTCGTGCACCCTCGGACAAATCCGTTACTCATCTTAGCTTTTCTACAGATGTCGCAGAACATTTTTGCCATCTTCCCTCCTCAGCCACTTAAACTCTTGCTCCCACTGAACCCAGTACTCCCGCTTGAACTCCTTGCCACTTGCTTGCCCCTCTGCCGCTGGCTGAACGTTGTCAGTCTTAGTCTCACTGGCTTGTCCTTCATCCTCCACCGCATCAATCCCTCTTTTTTCACCTCATTTATCCACACCATCACAATTACTGGGCTTATTAAAAAAGCTTCGGACAATCAGCTGCCGTGACATTTTGCGATTGCTAAAGCCGGTTAAACAACGAGGTAATCAACGAGGTCAAAAACAAGACTAGACAATAGCTACTTAATATGCACACACTCACCACCAACTGGACAGGGGTGTGAATGACTAAATATTAGTTACAGACTACAGTAGAGTACAGTAGATCGCCGTCAGTCTACCTGGATGTAATATAATGTGGGCCGCTGGTGGACATTTTGGCGCTGTTCCGAGTTGTGTTCTAATCTGTCAAAATGACGGGCTTCTTTCAGATTTTTCCGTCATTGTTAGAAAAAATCCGTCATTGACGGAAAATATTCGGTTAACGCGACCTCTGCTCATAAAACTCTCCCTCGCTCGCTCGACCTCTTCAGCCTGTGCGCGCTCGCTCGCTCAAATTGTCACAGCGTTACAAATGTGCCACAAAACCAACCAATCGGAGAACTCGAGAAGGTCAATTCTGATTGGCTGGCTGTCTCCAATCATATCTTCTATCTGAGATAGGAGAAGAGAGGGATTTTCAGTTGCCATCAGGCTGTTGACGTTCTTATTATCGTTGACATTTACAGGACATGACAGAGTCGAACGAAGAGATTACTACGCCACAGTGTCAGGTGAGTTATACATTTCTAGTTTTCTGATATCACGTTATTGTTTGCAATACCTTTGACGAAACCTTTTATCCGATCGTTTCAGATAAGGGTGAGTTTGCTAGCCGGCAACATAGCTATATGGGTAGTTTAAGCAAACAGCTAACAAACTGTAGCCTAATATTAGCGCTAGTTTCATGTCGAATTGTTGGAATTTTAACTGAAAATATGATCATGTTAATGTTACATCCTGAATTGATTGTGATCGCTACAATTAGATCGCTAGATACAGAATTGTGGAAGCTTTATGAAAAAAAAAATATATGACTGATTATAGTAATTATTGACTCATATTTCAGAAATGCCTTTTATTTTTCTGTATTATAGGGCTGTAGGTTTAAGATTATATGTCTTCTTATCTTGAGACATCGGCTGTTGTGTGAGTAACGACAAAAGTTGGTTCCGTGTTCTGTGTAGTGAGAACGCGCTAGAGTGAGGGAGGCCCCCAAGTCAAAGCTCGCTTAGGGCCCCCAAAAGTCTAGGACCGGCCCTGAATACGGTTTATATAATACATTATACATAACATATTATTATTATAGTAAAAGGGCTCGCTTTGGCAAAATCCTGATCCATACAGACAGCCCTAAATAATAAGTAACCATCATGTGTGGTGCCATCTGTAGATGTCTGTCTTATATTTTGTCGATTGTTTTCACAGTACTGTGAAAATGAATTTCCCCCTGGGGACAATACATCTAATCTAAACAAATTTAATATTCAATCCTGTACTTGGCGATTGTGAACATACATTCGTAATTTACCTCGTTTAAAGCTCTTTTCTTGACACTGTACCCGATCTGCCCGATCTGCACTGCGCATGTGCGAGATGGTCCGCCATATTGGACAACTCCGTACGGCAACCCAACTAGGACACTTGACACAGTGGCGTTTGGCAAAGCACACAAAGAAAACAAAAAAAAACGAGAAAGATGAGTTATTGTTATTACAACATGACTTCACTATTATTTAACAACTATTTGTATTGGGTTCTTTTATTTGGGGTTAAGTACATTGTCAGAATAAGTGAGAAATGGATTCTAACTTCTGTTAGAATTTGAATAATAGTGTATTGGGTTCTTTTATTTGGGGTTAAGTACATTGTCAGAATAAGTGAGAAATGGATTCTAACTTCTGTTAGAATTTGAATAATAGTGAAGTCACGTTGTAATAACAATAACTCACCTCTCTCGGTTTTTTGAGTGTTCTTTTTCTGCTTTGCCAAACGCCACTGTGTCAAGTGTCCTATTGGAGTTGCCGTATGTAGTTGTCCAATATGGCGGACCATTATGAGGGGCCGTTAGGGACATTATTCCGAAATACCGTTCACATACACTTGTAAAACACTCTCACACACACATGAAATCCAAATGTATTCACATTTACATGTGAAACACTCTCACACACACACATGGAATGCTCTCATATACACATATGAAACACTCTCACACACTCGCACTGGGTGGAGAGGTCGAGTGAGTGAGCGAGGGAGGGAGAGAGAGCACGTGCAGCGGTCTGCTTGCGCACGGAGCAGGAGTTTTATGAGAGAAAATATATTTCTCTGTGCTCAAAAATGTTCAAGTGTGCGCTCAATCGCATTTTCTATGCTTAACATGTTTCATTGCGTGCTCAGGATAGAGGCACAAATATAACGCCATACAGGAGCCTCACAACAATAATAAGAGCGCTGCTGAGAGAGATGACGAGTGGCATTTACAGTGGCCAATCAGAGGGGTCTCAAACCGGATACATCACACGGGATGAGGGTTCCCAACCAATCAGAATGGTTTAAAGTTAAACTAAGGAAGTAGACGTAACACATACCGATAGTAGCACCGTTTGTCCAGCAGCTTAATGGTATACCGATACCGTCCAATCAGGTACCGGTATTGACTTAGTACCGGTTCCCTACCCTGAAGTGAAATAAGTCTTTGATGATTGACATTTTTGTATTTATTCCTATCTAAAAACAGATCGAAATCTCTCAATATGAGATTTAAAAAGTATTTTATTTTTAAACTCCTTAAGTTTTACATTCATTCAGTTATAATGTGGTAGTTTGAAGATTATGTCACCTGATATATAAGAAGTGTGTTAAATTTGAATGGAAAAAGTACATTTTTTTTACAGGTTTTTTTACAGGTTTTTTATATATTCCTGAAACAATGTCCCCTTTTTAAGCAAAAGTAGATTAGCGTAATAGTCTTTTCTTCCACTTTTATGTATAAGCAAAAGGGTGTTTTTTTGGCTATTTGTGAGTCGGTCATGTAAAGATTACCCGTTAAGTATTTTTCAGAAAGTCTTGTTGCAGTTTCCAGATATCAAGAGAGGCCCCTGAGTCTCTTTGTTAATCATCAATGGTTTTTGCAATTAACAGGGGAACTCCAAGATAGATCTATCTCAGATATAATGCAGTTAATTTCCTGCAAGGCTCATAAAGAGGCCTGGAGACAATAGTCGGCCTGGATTATCAAAAAATGTATTCATTTGTGAGGGGCTGCATGATGAAATGAGTGTGCGTGACACATGCTAAGGGAAATGAGTGTGTGCTACTATTTCACTGCTTGAGAGCAGAGGTAATGTTTTCCTCGTTATTATTGCTATTAAAGTAACTTACATGTATTACTTGTATTAGTCAACTATAAACAACTATATCTTAGACATATCTTTAAAATGCCAAAGGTGTGTGGAGCTGTGGGTATTGAACTGATGGGGGAGGGGGAGCAGAGAGGGAACTCTATGCAAGAAGGGGGTTGTGTATCCAAACTGCAAGAATGTGAGACAGCGAACACCAGATGTGTTTGTTTTGCCCTCAAACTGAAGAGACTCTTTCTCCTGGCTGGCTCGCGCTGATTCGCTGCGACAGGCTGTCATTTTTATGTCACCCAATAGATGACCCCGCTGGGAGGAGCATCCACACAACTCCTCCTGTTGTTCTTACATATCTCCTGTTGTGTCTGTGTGTTCAGCCTCTTTTCCTCCTGCCGTCAAGATGATGGGATCTCCCGGCAATAGGACCAGAGCAGGGGTGGGCCTACCCCTTTTAAAGTGTATTGTTGTTGTTTACCATTAAAGCAGATTATTGTTTAACCCTTTATCTGGTGCTTTGAATTCCTTCTTTTATAAATCTGAGATGCTCATCAAAGAACACACGGAGCCGAGGTGGGTTTCAGACCATTCCTTGCTCCAACAAGTTATACGTAGTTTGTTTTAAATTATTATTGATCACATTATATAGTACATATTTCTTAATTTAATCTCCAGTATATATGAATATGTTTGGTATATTTGTTATTGACAGAGTAAGCACTTTTATTTTGAAGGCAGTTTTTCCAGGCCTCTACCGTAATGCATAGGATATTCGCGCACCGCAATATAACTTGCGGATGGCTGGCTGGCTTGACCGCAGTAGAATACAAGTGTATATAGATTAAGAAAAGTTTCATTTTCAATATGGAAGACAAAGTTTAAAAGAAACTCAACGCACTTAACACAATAAGATGTCATACATCGGAAATGACTAACATGTATCATCTTTCCTCTTTGTCTCTTATCTATAATTCTCCATTATAATGCTTTTGTGCTTTTTTTAATCTTTATTTATTTTCCGCCCTCAACACCACTAAATCAATTGCAGAGCAAAGCAGTGTTGTGCTTGATATTGGGGTGCACAGTCTCTCCCTACAAGGGGAGCTGCAGTGGGCCGTTGCCCACCGCGGGACGGGAAGAGGGACGATAGCTGACCGTCCAGGGTGTTCCCACTTGCAGCTCCAACAGTCGTTTGCGGCCCGGTTGTGGCCACGTTCGATAGCGTTCGAATAGTCTCAGCTGAGGCCAGGATATTACTTAAAGAGCAACTTCCAGGTTAAAGACACCTGTGAATAAATGCGTAGGAAAATGATGTATACACTAGATTTTCCAAAAAATATACATAAATATACACTACAGTGATATCTGGCGTCGTTTTTGTAAGACATTTTTACTTCCGCATCAAAAAAGCCTCCCCACGTGACCTCCTGCGTGTGACGTAACAAAGGGGAAACAAGGGGGAGAGCGGCCGGTGTAACGTATTAATAAACATGGATCCCAATGCTAGTTTCGACACAGAAGACACAGAAGAAGTTGAACATGTATATTCGAATGCATATGACGGACCACAACCTTATAATTATGAGAGACCAGGAGCAGCCAAGGATTAGAAGAAATAACGGCCATCGGAGAGAAATTGAGCTGTGGTGTGAGGAGAACCAGTGGAGAACTGGGCAGCTATCTTGGTGAGTGATCGGCGTTAGCTACAGAATGTGAGCTAACGTCACATCACAACATTGTAAAGTTAGTTATTCCTGATAAACGTTTGTCCTGACAGGCTGGTATTTGTGCAACCTGCACAAACACAATAATGCACCATGATTACAAATGGTGAAATACAATGTAAAACTACCGAAAAATACCAGCTCACTAAAACACAACCGCTCAACACAACCGCTCAACACAACTGCTCAACGCAACTACTAACTATTCCCGCGGTCAGAGAGCGAGATATGTCCCCTTTGTGATGTAATATGACGCGTTTGACGTATGACCTTAAAAAAAAGCTGTTTTTAAGAGCAGAGCTCAAAATTGCTCCTTTCCCTCTGAATTCCTGCCCTTATGTCTCGTAAAACATATCAAATCCTGCATTCACTTTTTTAATTGTAATTTTCAAGCAAGTTTAAGCATAAATGTAAAAAAAACAAAACAAGTTGCTCTTTAACAACACTGCTGCTGCTGCTGCTGCTGCTTTGTGCAGGCTGCTGAGCAGACATGATGGAATGGAAACAATCGCAAACGGAAAGACGAAAAATATTGTTTTCCCTTTTTTGAAATTTGCGGTTCTTCGCTGTTTTTTTTAAAACGACTTCCTTTTCAACTGAGATGCCTTCCGTTTCAACTGAAATCCCTCTCACACAACATACTAAAATCACTGTGTGTGTGTGTGTGTGTGTGTGTGTGTGTGTGTGTGTGTGTGTGTGTGTGTGTGTGTGTGTGTGTGTGTGTGTGTGTGTGTGTTTCACATATGTATTAGAGCATTTCATATGTGTGTATGTGTGTGTGTTTCACATGTGTATAATATATGAGTGAGTTTCATGTGTGTGTGAGTGCATTTCATATGTGTGTGTGAATGGTATTTCTGAATAATGTCTCGTATGGCCCCTCATAGACCATCTCGCACATGCACAGTGCAGATCGGGTAGTGACAGACACTACTAGCTGACTTTCTTTTGTCCAATATTTTGTGGGAAGGTACATTGAATTAGAAGTAGAACAAGAAGAAGAAGTAGAGGTGGATGGTGAGTAGTAATACAAATGCCACTTCAATCTCATTAGTATGCAGAAAAAGTGACAGGTCGCCCCGCCCCTTTTCGACCGGAAGTCCCGCCTTTTTGACCGGAAGTCCCGCCTTTTTATTTTGAAACCGGAAGTCCCGCCTCGTTCGACCGGATGTCCCGCCCCCGCTTCCGGCGGATGTCCCCCGGTTTCCGGTTTTCAAAATAAAATAAAAAATAAATTAAAATTAAAAAAATGAGAAAAATAAAATGCCGTTGTTTTCAATCAATTAATATGCCTAGGATATATGTCCCGCCTCCTTACCACTTCCTGTGTGGTTAATCCTGTATACAGTATCGAATGTAACTTACAAATACTTGCAAATAACATGAAATTAATCAAAAGTAAGGCATCTTAAAAACATATATTTAAACCTCTCTGTTTTTGCAAACAGGACATGACAGGACATGAGGGGAGAGAACATATGGTGGAGGAGGGGGAACACACAGACACACACACACACTTTCCCCACCCCTCACCCTCTCCCTCTGTCTAAATAAAAAGCCATCGTCTTTAGTCACTCTTAAATATTTTTCAAGTCGAGAGAAAATGGCCAAGAGACGTCTTGATATGAATTTAATCAGCGAGACACCGGTGACAACTTACAGCCATCCGTTGGGTGCTCCAAATCAAAGTAAAGCATATAAAAAACAGATATTTTAAAAAGTCAGCCTTTTTGCTAGAGGATAAGGGAGGGGGAAAACCCCAAACCCCCTATGGAGAAGTCATAAACCCCCTATGGAGACAAACATGTTGTAAACAGAGGGAGGTAGGTAGGCAATATACTTAAATATATATAGAAAGTCAGAGAATATTTATCAGAGGATAAACCATATACATTTGTACAAGTCGACACTGGTGCATTTTGTAAGAAAACAGAGTTTTCGTACTCAGACCGCTGCAACAATTTCAAGCAGATCTCTGTGATATGCAGTCGCTGTCCGAATATAATGATGGTTTTAATTATTTATTAACAGTCATAAATGTATTTAGAAAAACCTGTGCTCAAACATTAAAGAAAAAGAAGGGTAAGGTTACCAAAAAGCTTTTGATATAGTTTTAACACACAGCGAGATCCCTAAAAAGTCACTAACAGCTGCGGGGAAAGAATTCTTTTAAATAAAGTTTTTCAAAACTTGTTGAAGAAAAACGGTATACAACATTATATATAACCGCCATTGACATATAGCCATGTATGGTAGAAAGATTTAACCGTACGCTGAAAACTAAAATGTGGAGGTATTTTACAGCTAAAAACACTCCTAGACCTATGATAGTGTTTTTTATGTATGACAACTCTACAACTGGTAGAAAGTTAAGTACTTTTTCTGAGCAGATTTTCTTTAAGACTGTGACTCTTAACAAACCAACCCCCCGAGAGACAGACATACTCATCCCCTTTTCAACGTATTTTGTTTTTGTCTTTCTCGCTTTTTTTCCATTATATTTTTGGAAAAAACTACATAGTGATTGCTAGCAAAAATACAACATGCATACATTATACAATATTACGACTTTTGGCGATATTTTCAACACAATATACTTGTACCTTTTTTTTTTTTGTAGGACTTCAAGATATGTTGCATGTCATGCATAAACACGGTGTCATCTTTCTTGAAACTGACGTGCTGTCCGTTTTACAAACAAGTTATGTTTATGCTTCTTCATCCTCTGAATGCTCCTCCCCCGTCCCTCTTCACAATAACAATCAAGGTGGATCTGTGAAATGAAACACCTCTTCCCAAAGCGTGACTACCCTATTGAGGGCATGCAGTAGGGGCAGTAGGGCAGTAGGGTCTAAATCGATGGGCCAGATATACTAACATGCAGAACGTACGGTATGTTTGAAAAAGACTAACCATTTATCCAGTTCAAGCTGTCTTTAAGATGTGACATAGCGCTCTGACTATTTCCCGTAAAATCGTGACAAACTACTATTACAATAAGTCCCACCCCACTCAGCAAATCATCTAAAACGAAGGACCCCATCAAGACGACCGTTGAAAACTAGCCATGGATCTGAGAAAAACCAAGTCTGATGTAGCCTACCCTTATTATCACCAGGATAATGGATATGGGCTTAATGACTGGATGGTACAAAGTAGGGGAGAGGATGTTCCCGAAGAAGAGCTCTCCTCTATATGTAATAGTATTGTAAACGAAACATTTAAAGTGGTCCCGGAATCTTCATTTTTCAGAAACATTCTGTAACATTACCGAAGAAATTACACTTACTCTTTTTCTTGTGTTACCAAGATACTTTTAGATACAGTTTGGTGTCTGAAAACTGAAACTGGTTGAATATAAAGTACTTTATAAGGAATTCGGATTCTTTTAAAGGCAGATTTGGGCTTTTTTCTCTTTCTCTTGCCAAGATACTTTTAGACGCACTTTGAGGGATGCAAAACCTTAAAACTAGAAAATGAAGTACAGTCTGATTAGATTTTTTCTTAAAGACTGTTTCTCTAAAAGGTAAGTTTGTGATTTTAACAATTTTCCCTGACACTTGGCAGATTTGTGTGTAATTCTCTCACAAAGGAACTGTAAGATACACTTTTTATGTATGCAAAACCTTAAACTTTTTTTTTTTTTTTGAAAATAAAATACTTTGTCTGAATACATTTTCTTTAAAGGCACTTTTTTTATTTTAACGCTATTTCAGTGGAAAAATACAGTTTTGTTGACATCAAGGCTTTTTTCTCTTTTCTTGTGTTACTAAGATACTTTTAGACACACTTTGATGTATGCAACACTTGTTCAGTTAAACAAGGGTTTTTTTTTTTCTGATAAACTTACATATTTTAGTTATTTTATGTTACCAAGATACTTTGAGATACACCCTGATGTACGCAACACTTAACAAAAGGGTATAATATGAAGTACTTGGTAAGGAAGGGGTTTTTCTTTAAGGGTGCAAAACTTTAGAACAGGGTAAAATATTCATTAAATTGTATTGAATTGAGTTTTCTTTTTTGATTTTCAACATACTATTTGTACACAATGACTTTTCCATATTTCTGATAAACTATACTTTTTTCCGTAAAATCATGACAAACTATTACTTATTCTTAAATTTCACCTATTGCTGGAGATGAGATGAAAAAGCTACAACGCTTAAAGAACTTTTTTTCTAAAAACTCTCAATTCTATAATTGACTCCCCCATTCAACGCAATGAGCCCCACCCTCCACTCAGCAAATCTACTAAAACGAAGGACCTCACTAAGACGATCGTTGTAAACTAGCCATGGAGCAGAGAAAAGCCAAGACTCCCCCCGCGAGTTGCAGTCAGGAACAGAGTCCACCAGCGACACCACCATGTGGGAAACCCGAATCTTGCAGTACTACTGCTGCTGATGCTACTCCTCGGGTCAAGAAGTCTCGGTTTAGGGACACAGTGAAATCGGAATTGTTTTATATTCTGGAGATGGTGATGTATCGGTACAGAAAAGAAATCTGCAAAGAATGCCGACGCAGTAACCCCGACCAGAGGCAACACGATTGTCGGAATGACATGCCCGATTTCTTCTTCAGAAACAATTACAAAGCGTTAATGAAAAGACTTTGGCTCGCCGACTTCGTTGCAGTGATTGACCAGAGTCTTATTGAAAAAGGCATTTGCGAGGATAAACTGAGGATAGGACGCGCTTCGGAAGCCTTTCTGCACAAGCTTGTAAAATGTAGATGCCTCAAGGAGAGACTTGAAATATCCATACAGAGTTGGATGGAGAAGAAGAAGACTAACAAACAGCAGTCGGATGGAGAAGAAGCCAGGGACTTGTTCGATGCAGTGACTTTTTTCTTTAAGTAAAATAAAAATGGGAAACTACTTTGCAAAACACTCTGTATATATTGATCATAATGTAGTCCTTACCCGTTTAATAAATGTGGTGATGGGGACGATTGAAAACAGAACGAGTAGTGACCCCTGTGTAAAAAGAATGGCCGAAGTTTGTAAACTGGAAGACATTTTGGATATCGTTCGTTCTAGCAGTATTATTCAGGGTCATTGGGAAACGGTTGTAAACGAAACATTTAAAGTGGTCCTGGAATCTTCATTTTCCGAAACATTCTGTAACATTATCTCAGAAATGAAACAAACATCAAAAGTGTATCATGTGCTCTCATTGTATGCTCTGTTTGTAGATGTAATGCATCTGTGTGTTGAAAACAGCATAGACGTGAATATTTTGACTGAAGTGAAAAAACTCCATCACGATATCTCCAGTAATATGGGGAATTCTATGCTAGAGACTGTCCTGGGGATGCTACAATCAGTATAACTATTGATTTTGTGTGTGAAAAAATAAAAAAAGTGTTTTTTACATCTAAAAACTGTTGTCATCATTATAACAAGGGGGGCGTGTCTGATACATGTGTATTACAGTCCTTCTTGTTGTGTTTTTCAGTATTTTCTGTGTGTCTGTACACACAAAGCACACTTCATTATCTACTTTTCAGCTTTTTTTAAAAGAAAAGTGTGTCTTTCGGTAACTTTCTCAGAGAATTTAAATCTGTCAAATGTTCAAAACAGCCTTGTTTTACTGAAATACCCTCAAAATGACAAACTGCCATTAAGAGTCAGATTCTTAACCAAATCTACTGACACAAAGTACTTCGTTATCTACTTTTCAGCTTTTAAATACAAAAGTGTATCTTTCGGTAACCTTTTTGAGAGAATTAAGCATAAATCTGTCAAAGATTCTTAACGAAATCTACTGACACAAAGTACTTCATTATCTACTTTTCAGCTTTTATACACAGAGTGTATCTTTCAGTAACTTTCCCAGAGAATTTAAGCATAAATCTGTCAAATGTTCAAAACAGCCTTGTTTCACTGAAATACCCTCAAAATGACAAACTACCATTATTACGAAATCTCCTCAAACAGAGTACTTTCTACAGATGAAGCCTCCCACTCAACGCAATAAGTCCCACCCCACTCAGCAAATCATCTAAAACGAAGGACGACCGTTAAAAACTAGCCATGGATCTGAGAAAAACCAAGTCTGATGTAGCCTACCCTTATTATAACCAGGATAATGGATATGGGCTTAATGACTGGATGTTACAAAGTAGGGGAGAGGATGTTCCCGAAGAAGAGCTCTCCTCTATAACATATCCATGTAAGGTCTTTAGGACAAAAGAGGACCATGATAACATGACATATGAAGAATATCTTTCTTTAAAAGATGGTATTATAGATAACCTTTATAGAAACAGTATATCTCATGCCACTCGCCAAGATCGCAAACGACAATTAGCAGAAAAGAATAGAAAAAGTAAAGAAAAACGAAGAAAAAGAAAAAGCACCCGTTATTATTCGGTACGGGTACGTGTACCGTTACACCCCTAGTGGATATTATCCGACTTAACAAAACATGCATTTATCTAACAGGTTCATTTTCCACTGACCTTATTTCGAGCTATTTTACAAAATCCTATGGAGAAATCCCATTGCCTTTTTGTCAAGGGAAACCGAACGCAGCTTACTTCCGGGTTTTAGGACGCGTCACTGCCACACTAAATTGATGCGATTTAATTGGATTGTGAGGCAAGGGAAGCCAGCCGCCTCTGGCTTCCCTTGGCATGGCCCTGACTAATCACAGGTTGGCAGAGGCATGACGTGAGCCTTGTCTGATTGGTCAATCCCTCCATTTTTTTTCACCAAGGGAAGCCAATTTCTGCTGGCCTCCTCGCGCAACAGAGAGTGCAATCTACTGTTTCACCATAACATCTAGAGGGGCGCTATTTTACTCTTTGTAAAATACTCAATGAGAATGGGGGAGAGACAGGCCGGCAGCAACACACAGCACAGAAAATTACCGAAACCAAACGAAGTGTTTTTATTTATTTATTAAAATTATAACTACAATCCGAAAAAACAGGGGAAGCCTGGCTTCCCTTGGCCTCCAGGAGAAAACGCCATTGCATGAAACATACAACAATAAAGGACATCATACATTATATTTACAGGACATTTACATAGTTATAGACATTTACAAGTGCCCATTGTATCAACAAGCATTCCATTTAGCCTAGCTTTAAAAACATGCAGAGGAATGAGATTGCTCAGTTTCAATTCTTGCTGAAGATTGTTCCAAGCAAGTGGAGCTGCGCACATAAAAGCTGTCTTACCTAAGACAGTCCTTGCTCTTGGCACATCTAACAATACTATAGCTACTCTGGTCTTGAAAGAACTCTACGTATCAAACTGATGTCCACAATCACGTTTATTCTCTTCTTTGCACAATCATGAAACACGTGTTTGCCTAGTAGACCAGCAGTAGAATTACGTTATCACATCGTTGACACTTTTACCGCCCTTTTACTCTCTCCCAAACACAATATAAACATCCGGGGCAAGAGGTCACATGACTTCCGGAAAGACAACTCTTATCATTTTTACAAAATAAAACAAAGTTCAAGCATACATTAAACACTCTTCAACACTCTGTAGCGTCAGCTACAAATACTACATCATGCGATCTCAGACAATAGCTGCTTCCAACTCTCTGTGTTATCAGAGAGCAGATATAATACAGGAGTTTACCCAACAAAGCTTTATAAATAAACGTGTACCAATGACTAAGCCTCCGTACAGTAAGTGAAGGCAAACCTGCCTTGGCATACAGGGTACAGTGATGAGTAAGTGCTTTACAATTTGTGACAAATCTCAGTGCGCTGTGATAGGCGGCATCTAACTTGTTCAGGCAATAGGCAGGTGCATTCATATACAACAAATCACCATAGTCCAGCACAGGTAAAAAGGTCACAGAGCCTTTTCCTGGCCTCAAGCGAGAAACAGGACTTGTTTCTGAAAAAGAAACCTAGTCTTACCCTCAGCTTTTTAAGCAGGTTATTGACATGAAGTTTAAAAGTAAGACAATCATCAAGCCAGATACTAAGGTATTTGTAACAGGTAACCACTTCAAGTACTTGTCCTTGCATAGTAACAATATCTAAAACAGGCTCTGGTGTCTTTTTAGCTTTTGAAAATAGCATTACCTTGGTTTTATCAACATTTAAAAGAAGCTTAAGCTCAGCGAGCTGAGTCTGAATAATGTTAAAAACAGCCTGTAATTTAACACCAGCCTCCTTAATGGAGGGACCTGCACAATACATCACAGTATCGTCCGCATAAAAATGTTCCATCTTCCGGCGCAGACTGAAAACTCATCTCTTTCGACTCCACTTCGAGCGATAGAATTACTAACAAAGAACTGCTAACAGAGCACTTATATACTAATAAAGGACTGGCTTGAGGGTCAGAGAGAGAGACCGGAGTGTCTGCTCGCTGCGAGGGTCAGAGAGAGAGAGACCGGAGCGTCTGCTCGCTGCGAGGGTCAGAGAGAGAGACCGGAGCGTCTGCTCGCTGCGAGGGTCAGAGAGAGAGAGACCGGAGCGTCTGCTCGCTGCGAGGGTCAGAGAGAGGGAGACCGGAGCATCTGCTCGCTGCGAGGGTCAGAGAGAGAGAGACCGGAGCATCTGCTCGCTGCGAGGGTCAGAGAGAGAGAGACCGGAGCGTCTGCTCTCTGCGAGGGTCAGAGAGAGAGAGACCGGAGCGTCTGCTCGCTGCGAGGGTCAGAGAGAGGGAGACCGGAGCATCTGCTCGCTGCGAGGGTCAGAGAGAGAGAGAGACCGGAGCGTCTGCTCGCTGCGAGGGTCAGAGAGAGAGAGACCGGAGCGTCTGCTCGCTGCGAGGGTCAGAGAGAGAGAGACCGGAGCGTCTGCTCGCTGCAAGGGTCAGAGAGAGGGAGACCGGAGCATCTGCTCGCTGCGAGGGTCAGAGAGAGAGAGACCGGAGCGTCTGCTCGCTGCGAGGGTCAGAGAGAGAGAGACCGGAGCGTCTGCTCGCTGCGAGGGTCAGAGAGAGAGAGACCGGAGCGTCTGCTCGCTGCGAGGGTCAGAGAGAGAGAGACCGGAGCGTCTGCTCGCTGCGAGGGTCAGAGAGAGGGAGACCGGAGCGTCTGCTCACTGCGAGGGTCGGAGATAGAGCCCGGAGTGTCTGCTCACTGCGAGGGTCGGAGAGAGGGAGACCGGAGCGTCTGCTCACTGCGAGGATCAGAGAGAGAGACCGGAGCGTCTGCTCGCTGCGAGGGTCAGAGAGAGAGAGACCGGAGCGTCTGCTCGCTGCGAGGGTCAGAGAGAGAGAGACCCGAGCGTCTGCTCACTGCGAGGGTCAGAGAGAGAGACCGGAGCGTCTGCTCGCTGCGAGGGTCAGAGAGAGAGAGAGACCGGAGCGTCTGCTCGCTGCGAGGGTCAGAGAGAGGGAGACCGGAGCGTCTGCTCGCTGCGAGGGTCAGAGAGAGAGAGAGAGACTGGAGCGTCTGCTCGCTGCGAGGGTCAGAGAGGGAGAGACCTGTGTGTGTCGTTGTTCTTGCCGTTGTGCTGCTGTATGCTTTGTAGAGGTTGAACAGTCTAGCCTTCTAGTCTAGTCATTTTGGTGAAAGTGGATGCCGTTTTCTTTCAGGAAATGTTGGAGTTGAATGACTGTCCACCTCCTGAGTTCGGGCTCCGTTTCGGAGCGCGGCTCCGTCCGAGAGGCATGTCGAGTGCGCCGCTGCGAGTGGCCGGGGGCTGCTAATGGGGTGGCTGCCGTTGGTGGGGAGATTGGAGCTGGCTGTGCCTGTTGTGGCCCCGGTTGTTTGCCCTCGCTGGCGGAGTAGACGAAGCCTGGGACCTGTCTGGAGTTGGAGGTGTCTCGTTGGGGAGCTTGAGTGGGAGCGGTGGCGGCTGGTGTGTGGGACACTGATTGCCGAGCGCACGCAGCTCCGTTCGGATGCTTGGCTTAGATCCAACTGCTGAAACGTGGATGGCGGGTAGCCGATGTCGAAGAGATCTTCGTCTGACTCAGGTGAGTTGATCAGCAGTTCGGGATCCATGGTAAGTTGAATGTTCTCGTGGTAGCGTTTCGCTTGTTTGAACCGTGACGACGCGCGGCGTGAATCACGGTCTGGCTGTCAGTCCTTAAAAGGATGGAGACGAGCAGTGGCCGGAAGTTTTTCCGGATATAAATAGGGGTGGCCGTGGTTCGAGGTGGAGTTTTAGGCGTGGCCATGCTCCTGAACCTATGTTAACATTTTAACGTCATTTAAACCAGGTAGGCCTACGTTTTTATTATTTATGTTCTATAGGCCTATCGCTAAGTGTGTGATTACACATGTTGCGTATTATATATATATATATAATATTTATTATAGGCTACTGTATTGATGCGTTAAGACCACCTGCAGTGTCGGATTTTGGAAAATGGATTTTGAGTTTTCTCATGGCAGGGACTTTACTTCCTCTTGACACCGTTGGTTATTTACAAAACAATACCTACATATACTTGTTATTGTGCTTCTGTCTTTCTGTGTCTTCTCATCTGCTCCGTAAACTCCTTTTAAACATCCATGGTAAACTCTAGTGATGGGAATTATGGCTCTTTGAAGGGAGCCAGATCTTATGGCTCCGCTCCTTTGCGAGAGCCGTTCAAAAGAGCCGTTTTTTTTAAGGGGGCGGGGTTAATTCGTTTAGCTGCGAAAAATATACCTTTTTATAATTCAAACAAATGTAGCCCTGTTTTGACTAATGATTTACATGTGTACACATATATCACTGAAATTATTCAATACATCCTTTGTACTGAAGTATTCAAAAGTAAAAATTACATTTTTAATATACATGATTTGCTGTGGCCAATTGTTTTCATTGCATGTACAGACTCTTGTAACTCTCTGATTTTAGAACCACGCAAAAAAAAAAGCAGATAGCAACACCAATAAATACATTTTATTTCACCTTGTTGTTTAACGCACATTAAAAAACGGGAACATTTTCGGGAGTTTCAACCGGGTAGCCTACCGGCCACCGAAAAAGGGGATGTTTTGGTCACCCATCCGACTGTGTTTACAGCTAAGCACACACGCTAACATTAATTAAGACTACAAGCTCACTTGGGGTTGAGGCTTTTTTACACATTGCTTGACTGCCTGGCCACATATCTGATCTAGACATGTAACGTGTGTTGGGGAAAATAATTGTTGTATATTATATATAATTGTGACATTTATTTAGCTTTTCGATGAATGAATGATGCTCAAAGTGAGGGGGCAACTGAGGGGGCAATTCCCCCTTTTGCCCCCTCGTGGCGCCGGGCCCGGCACGCGCCCACCTGCTGGCTCCCTATGCTGGGGTTTACAGCAGGGGGCGGGGAGTGTAGGACAGTGTTTCTTCCTTTGGGGATGGGCAAGAAGCAGCCAGGTTGCGATTACTCCTTATCCCGTGAGCAAGGAGATCGATCCAAAGAGCCCTTCCGTAAACACGGGGGCTCCGAGGAGATCAACACGGTCCTCTTTGGAAAGTGCCATGCGGCGTGATATCCCAGGGACATCACACGGCAGGCAGCGGCGGCGGCGGCCTGTGATGAAGTAGGGTCGACCCTATATCATGTGAAGCCACTGAGCACCGGTCCCCGGGGGAACCTGGCCTGGGGCAAGGCCCGTGGACCAAGCCACTTATTCGGCCTTGCGGCCCAATAATCACTCTGACCTGGTGAGGCGGGGGCATCTCTAGCAATGAGCGAGTAGCCCACACCCGCCGCCATGATCACCATGACTTCCATGGACGCCGGACCCGGAAGGAATGGCGAACGTGAATGGCACCGCCTCGGCCATATCCTGGTCCCCCAAACACTCGAAGCAGAGGTGGCGGGGATCGGCGCCCGCTATTTAAGCCACAGCACGAAGGACAGGCCCGAGTCTCTAGCAGTGGCGACGCCCTGGAGGTATGATAACTCTTTCTTCTTCTTTCAAACGTCTTATCTCTGCTTCAGTTGTTGCCCGCTCGCTGAAGAGAAAGGGATGATAGTCAGGAGGCGAGGCCTCCTTTTATACGGTGAGATGCGCGTGCATTCAGGTAGGCCCGCCCCAAGGCCGGCTACGTCTATAGAAATCTCTGTAGGTGAATGCTTGCATAGAGGGTAGTACCCATAGAGTCCAGACAGTAGAGGGCGGAGCCTGTGAGAGATATAATACCATATACCAGATACGACAATACCAAGCTGCCCCTCCTTAAAAAAAATTACAGCAGTTATCTACCTCATTGTTTTGTTTTTAGAAAAACAAAACAATGAGGTCTTGTTCTATCAGATGTTTAATGATTCAACATGTTTTTGCACTTTTCAGTTTAGATTCTGCCTCGTGTTTGTTCTCATTGGGCCTTATGAAACAACATGTTCTATTCCAATGCTCAATTGCTCTAGGTCGGATTTCCTACAAACGTAATAGACACTTTGGACATTTATTAATCCTAGGCGAGGCAAGTTTATTTATATAGCACCTTTCAACACAAGCCAATTCAAAGTGCTGTACAAACATATAAGACAATAAGAAAAACACTAACATGTGTAGTCAAATTTGTATGAAAATGATTTAGAAATGTTGCTTCATTTGGATGGAAAATTTGCGAGGTGAAAATGTACCTCACTCTTTCAGTAGTTTATGAAATCATCAACTCACTAAAGAAAAAAATTAAAATTGGCATCAACAGCACAAAAACAAAACCAGTTGCAACCATGTAGTCAAAGTAGCAGCAAAAAGAGCCAATGTGATGTACTTCCCGCTTGTTTGTTTGAGAGCTTGAACAACAACTGACAAGTGAAGAAATGCATGGATGAAATGTTGATGTGTGGTTCAGTTGCCTCTATATGCATTGAATACAAACTGATAATTATTTGCGATGCATTTATGTGAAGCAGTATTTTATTGGTGTTGCTGGTTAAGATTTAATTTTTTTCATTTCAATCTTTATTTCGAACAGATTAAAAAAATAACAAATACAAAATAACAAATGTGAAAAACAGAATACCTTATTGTTAAAATACAGTATTTATCCACATTCATGATACAAAAAGTCTTAATATTAATAATAATAATAAAAGAATCATATGTGTCTGAAAGGAAGTAGGAGGAAGCAAATGCTTATTAATTCCCACACCTTACTTGATCAATGATTGTCCTTAAATCATTGTGCAATGACAATCATTAATCAAGTAAGGGGTGTGAATGAATAAGCATTTGCTTCCTCCTACTCCCTTTCGGACAGATATGATTTTTTTAAGATAAGTATGATGTGAAGCAGTATTTTATTGGTGTTGCTGGTTAAGATAAGTATGATATAGCTTTATCAATAATGCCGTGCCACATTTTATAAGCTATTTGTTTTTAATGTAAAGTAGTGAAGTGGGAGGTTAAACTAACAGAGATGTCATAAGTTGAGCAACTTCCTTAGGCTTCCAACTTCCTTAGGATCTCCATAGAATCACCGCAGACACCGCAGACACACATTTCAGGAAGTCACTTTGAAACTTCCATGTAAAGTTTCACGCTAGTTTTTGCTAAATTAAAGTTCTCTCTCACACTCTCTCACACTCTCTCACCCTGTAATGAGTTGATTCAACTTCTTAATGTCAGTCTAAATCTAAATCAGTTGCCAGTCTGCCAAGATCTACCAGTCCAAATAGAGAGGCGTAGCCATTACTGGCAGCCTATTACGACAGCCTACTACCTACTACCAGGTAAATACACACTTCTACTTGTATAAAACTGACCTTTGTACGATTAATACTTCATAAAATACTGCAGATCCTTTATCTTACCTCTTTCTAATCTACACACATACAAGTATTTAACTGAAGTTACACAACGGTGTTGTTCAGAATCAGAATACCTTTATTAGTCCCACAGAGGGGAAATTTGCATCGTTACAGCAGGAAAGAGCCACAGACAGCTTAATGTTACCTATGTTAAGAAAAAAGTACTAAGTTATGATATAACCAAAAATAAAAGTAAAAGAAAAATACTTTCCAAAATACAAATCCTGTAACAGTTCTTAGGATTTAGCAGCCAGGTATATATTACACAGTTATTAATGGCATATGTATATAATGTATATATTGCACACATATTGCACATAGTATGATGGGATTTAACTGCAGCAAGTTACACAATTTACAAGATACAAAATGCAAAAAACGCACCTTGTAACAGTTCTAAGGATTAGCAGTCAGTTATAAATTACACAGTTATTAACGGCATATATATGTTGCACATATAGCACATATTGCACATAGCTGCCACATATGACACAGGGAAAAAAGAAAAGACACTGAACCCTTTCTTTGCCATTATATAAAAATAGTGTTGCTACAAAAGTATAAATTATGGCTTACTAATAAGACAACTCAGATCTGAAGCTACACAGGAATCTGCTGCCAAAGTGCAATAAAAAAGACAAAATTAATTAAAAAAAAAATTCTTTGCATTTTATTAGAGTATAAAAATAAATGCCTTTAAAATAGGATGCACGCAACACTAGTTTCTTAACCCAAATTGATAATAGACTATAATCAATTTAAACAGAACAGATCTTAATGTTTGCATTCTTATACCATTTTGTACAATAATTATAATTAATAAGTTCAAACAAACTAAAACTTACAGCTGATTAATAACGGTATCTAACTTGAGTTTTTATTATATCAAAAACCTGTTGAAATGCTACGGTTATTTTTACTGTCCCCATAAAGCACTTGGGCAGCTTCCAGGAATGCTTCTTTCACAACTTCGCCATCTTTGAAAGACTTCATGTGTTTCGCAAGAACGTGACTGACACGATAAGATGCTCTGGTAGCAGCCTTGCTCTTGTTGTTGGGCCTGGTGAAAATGGACTGCTGTGCATTTAGCTGTCCTTTCAGGTCCCTCACCTTTTGGGAGCATAGGGCAGAATTAGGAGGGAATTCCGTCTCGTAGCGTTTGTGCACTGTTTTGAAATGCCGCTCCTAAATTACCCTTCTTCGGTAAAGCCACGCTCACATTGCAGATGAGACAGATGGACTTTGAATTGGAATAGATACAAAAATAATCATCCGGCCCCACCACTCAAACGGTTTTATCACAATTTATGTAAACAAATATTTCCAAGGCACACCTTTATATGTTTTCATTTGAAACATGTTCCCACGGCTATGCAACGAAGCTTACATTATACAGATGTAGTGCAATATACAGACTGATTAGCTTGGCATTAGCTTATGGCAAGGCAAGGCAAGTTTATTTATATAGCACCTTTCAACACAAGGCAATTCAAAGTGCTCAAGTAAGGGGTGGGAATGAATAAGCATTTGCTTCCTCCTACTCCCTTTCGATCACATATGATTTTTTTAAGATAAGTATGATATAACTATTTTATAGTCATATTTTCGGCTGCCCGGGCCTAAGGAAGTTGCTCTACTTATGACATCTCTGTGAGTTTAAACTCCCACTTCACTACTTTACATTCAAAACAAATAGCTTATAAAATGTGGCACGGCATTATTGATAAAGCTATATTAGTCTATAAAATAGTTACATCATACTTATCTTAAAAAAATCATATCTGTCCGAAAGGGAGTAGGAGGAAGCAAATGCTTATTCATTCCCACCCCTTACTTGATTAATGATTGTCATTGCACAATGATTTAAGGACAATCATTGATCAAGTAAGGTGTGGGAATTAATAAGCATTTGCTTCCTCCTACTTCCTTTCAGACACATATGATTCTTTTATTATTATTATTAATATTAAGACTTTTTGTATCATGAATGTGGATAAATACTGTATTTTAACAATAAGGTATTCTGTTTTTCACATTTGTCATTTTTTATTTGTTATTTTTTAATCTGTTCGAAATAAAGATTGAAATGGAAAAAAATTAAATCTTAACCAGCAACACCAATAAAAAACTGCTTCACATAAATGCATCGCAAATAATTATCAGTTTGTATTCAATGCATATAGAGGCAACTGAACCACACATCAACATTTCATCCATGCATTTCTTCACTTGTCAGTTGTTGTTCAAGCTCTCAAACAAACAAGCGGGAAGTACATCACATTGGCTCTTTTTGCTGCTACTTTGACTACATGGTTGCAACTGGTTTTGTTTTTGTGCTGTTGATGCACATTTTCATTTTTTTCTTTAGTGAGTTGATGATTTCATAAACCAAGAGTGAGGTACATTTTCACCTTGCAAATTTTCGCCTAGCATTGTGAGGCTGAACTACAGGACCGTTTGACTATGTAAATGTGGTCTTTAAAAAAACAAAAAATGTACTGACTTTTTTGGATAGCTTAAAGTAATGTTGTACAATTACAACCGGCCTTACAGGGTTAAGGGCTATTGTTTATTGTTATTTACTTTAAGACGTTTATTCTTAACCAATACTTGTTCTCTTATTTAAATGATGTGTGTGTGTCTCTGTTTTCCTGATGATACACTGAGAGAATGAGCTCATAGGACTGCTGATCACCATAAGCTAAACAGTCTGTATATTGCACTACATTTGTATAATGTAAGCTTTGTTGCATAGCCGTGGGAACATGTTTCAAATGGGGGGTGCTGTGGGGATGACATAAAAGTGTGCCTTGGAAATATTTGTTTACATAAATTGTGATAAAACCGTTTGAGATACACTGAGATAACTTAGACTAAAGTGAACTATCCAAACACTCAGAGTCCTTTACCTCACTGAGCCTCTCAGGGCAAATGGAAAATGTAACCGGGGTGAAAAGGGTGTTATCTTTACTTAATTATGCATGTGAACAGTTGTATCAACAGCTTTTACAATGTGCTGCTGACTGCTGGAAACTTTAAGTGGTTTTACTTTAATGTATTTGTTTCGTCCATTGTGTTTACCTGCTAATGCAGGTGGGGCCGGATGATTTTTTTTTTATCTATTCCAATTCAAAGTCCATCTGTCTCATCTGCAATGCGAGCGTTTATCGAAGAAGGGTAATTTAGGAGCGGCATTTTAAAACAGTGCACAACCGCTACGAGACGGAATAGGGATTTTTATACTCTACTAAAATGCAAAAAAAAAAAGGGTTTGATTCTATTAATTTTGTCTTTTTTATTGCACTTTGGCAGCAGATTCCTGTGTAGCTTCAGATCTGAGTTGTCTTATTAGTAAGCCTAATTTATACTTTTGTAGCAACACTATTTTTATATAATGGCAAAGAAAGGGTTCAGTGTATTTTCTTTTTTTCCTGTGTCATATGTGGCAGCACTGTTCAATGTTTCTTGAAAACATTACCCACTGTAGTGTGACGTGTGAATAAACTCCAACTCTGTATCAGCAACACTGTTATGTAACTTCAGTTAAATACCTGTATGTGTGTACTAGATTAGAAAGAAGTAAGATAAAGGATTTTCAGTATTTTATGAAGTATTAATCATACAAAGGTCATATGTTTTGTGTGCACACTTTTGGGCCTTTGGGGACTCCGTAGAATCACCGCAGACAATTGCATTTCAGGAAGTTACTTTGAAATCTCTCTCTCTCTCTCTCTCTCTCTCTCTCTCTCGCGCCCTGTAACGAGTCGATTCAACTCCTTCATGTCAGTCTAAATCTAAATCAGTAGCCAGTCTGCCGAGATCTACCAGTCCAAATAGAGAGGCGTAGCCATTACTGACAGCCTATTACGACAGTCTACTGCCTACTACCTACTACCAGGTAAATACATTACATTACATTACATTGCATTTAGCTGATGCTTTTATCCAAAGCGACTTACAATAAGTGCGTTCGACCAACAAAATACAAACTTGAAGAAAACAGAATCATGTACAAGTACATCAGGCTTCATAGAGCAAAAACATTTCAAGTACTACTCAACTGGCTTTAGATAAGCCAGTCCTTTATTAGTATATAAGTGCTTTGTTAATAGTTCTATCGCTCGAAGTGGAGTCGAAAGAGATGAGTTTTCAGTCTGCGCCAGAAGGTGTGTACGCTTTCTGCTGTCCTGATGAAATACACACTTCTACTTGTATAAAACTGACCTTCGTACGATTAATACTTCATAAAATACTGCAGATCCTTTATCTTACCTCTTTCTAATCTACACACATACAGGTATTTAACTGAAGTTACACAACAGTGTTGTTGATACAGAGTTGGAGTTTATTCACACTGTTAGGGAAATAATTGACCTAGACTCCTAGATATGACGTACAGGACCAACCCTGACGTCTGTTTATCTCCTTTAAGGACATAGGCTGCTTCAGCCAGAATGTTATTGTTCCCATTCTGTGACCGGTCAACACTAGGTCACAGATGGTCTGTTGTTGTGGGTGCACTGGGACACTTCCTTCTTTGTTGTTTTGTGGACTCCAAGGTATGACATCTCAGTGTGCCCAACTGTTTAAACTATCTTATCAAAATATGTTGATTACTCTCAGTGAAACCAGTTAAATGGGTTAACAAGAAAGAGGCGCTGCAGAATTGACGTGGCAACCACCCGTGCAGTCAGACCGTGACTGCTGTGACTTGTGATGTGAATCTCTCTGTGTCTCCTTCCTGAGTCGGTGACTTCCACTGCATTGCTGCTACACAGAAGTTTCCCTTACACACACGTCACATACTACAGTGGGTAATGTTTTCAAGAAACATTGAACAGTGCTGCCACATATGACACAGGAAAAAAGAAAAGACACTGAACCCTTTCTTTGCCATTATATAAAAATAGTGTTGCTACAAAAGTATACATTAGGCTTACTAATAAGACAACTCAGATCTGAAGCTACACAGGAATCTGCTGCCAAATTGCAATAAAAAAGACAAAATTAATAGAATCAAGCCCTTTTTTGTTGCATTTTAGTAGAGTAAAAAAATCCCTATTCCGTCTCGTAGCGGTTGAACCCTTCTTCAGTAAACGCTCGCATTGCAGATGAGACAGATGGACTTTGAATTGGAATAGATAAAAAAACAACCATCCGGCAGCACATTGTAAAAGCTGTTGATACAACTGTTCACATTCATAATTAAG
Source organism: Pseudochaenichthys georgianus (assembly GCF_902827115.2). Classification (NCBI taxonomy): domain Eukaryota; kingdom Metazoa; phylum Chordata; class Actinopteri; order Perciformes; family Channichthyidae; genus Pseudochaenichthys; species Pseudochaenichthys georgianus. The sequence goes on along the minus strand of NC_047524.1, from coordinate 9,906,132 downwards.
TAAAGATAACACCCTTTTCACCCAGGTTACATTTTCCATTTGCCCTGAGAGGCTCAGTGAGGTAAAGGACTCTGAGTGTTTGGATAGTCTTTTCTTTTGAAAAGATGGGAGATGGGAAAGCCATCAGCTGAGCCAACAGCTCTAGGCCAGTAGTTTTTTTTTTAGACTGATGTACCTTGAAGATGGCTCCGGCTGAAGGGTGTCCAGTCCCACGAAGAGTCTCTGAAAGACTTCAAAGGTTTTGGCAAGTTTTGCAGGATATTGCAGATTTAGAGCATAGGTCAGTCCAAGAAGGAGGCAGCAGGCTCTGGCAACATTGCCCACATCAGCCAACACTGGCATGCCCTCGAAGATGATCCCAACTGCATCTGGCTCGTGTACAACGTATAGTTTCATGCTGTGCATCACGAGCCTCTGTTGCACTTCAACCTCTGCTTCTCCCTGTATATACAAACGAAACACTAAATTGAGTACAAATCAGGAAACACCATGTGTTTTCCTCAACAACTAAAAAATCCGTCTTGAAGTCACAACGAGTACAGCCAGTTTACATTAGCTGGTAACAGAGGTGCAATTCACGTGCATTACAAGGGGTTTAAGACATTATAAAAAAGACTGTTTTGCAAGAATTTACCACATAGTCATGATATTGATATAGTTCATAAAATGTCAAACTACCTATTTTTAACCTCACCTCATGCTCAGAGATTAACTCCTCTCCACGTTCTCCCATATATTCAATGTGGCATCTCAAGGTCACCTCTCTCTTTTTACAGACAGTAGCACATGGGTCCTAGAATAAATAAGAACAGACGATTATTTCAACCAATCTTTAACGATTTATTTTCAATTATCTTGTGTTTATGTGACAGCTTAATTCAGATATATGTTAATTAAGAAGATCCCTGATGTTAAGTTGACCAGAATGTTTATTTAATGTGTACAACATGTAAGAAGCAACCCCACAATACATTTTTTATTTGCATCTAATGTTGTTCTTTATTATTTCTAATGTCACACATCTACATGTTATGATATTGTGTTCTTGCTAAGCAGTATTTTATTTGGAAATGCTGTTGTTAGTCTTCGCCACAAGGTTGCGTCAAGAGAGAGAAGAAGCATAAGAAGAACAAGTCTTCTTCTGTGGTTGTAAATAAGTACGGAGTTAGGCTAGTAAGTTGAATTAAGTGTACCTGCAGCAGAGCAGTGTAGGCAAGAGAATACGTGTATGTTCAAAGTTTTACTCGTAGAACAAAAAAGTTGTGACGAGGGAAGAAAGACAACTGGTGACCGCCTAATCTGTGGCTGCAACACTTACAAATAAGTTAAAACCATGTAATAGAGACATATTTGTATATACATACAACTGGTGTATTATCTCAATATAATGTATTAATATTATTCTGGTATCATGTAAGCATGTAAATGTAGAATAGAATGGGAGGGATGAAACCTCTTTAATGGTCACACATGCAGAGCACACAGCACACAGTGAAATTTGGCCTCTGCTTTTAACCCATCCTGGTACCAGGAGTCTAGTACCAGGAGCAGTGGGCAGCTATTGTACAGCGCCCAGGGAGCAATGGGAGTGGGGGGGATGTCCGGTGCTTTGCTCAAGGGCACCACGGCAGGGGCCAGGAGGTGAACTGGGACCTCTCCAAGTAGCAGTCACACTCCATATTTAGGTCTGTCTGAACCGGCGACCCTACGGCTCACAGTCCAAGCCCCTACTGACTGTAGCTAATCAGAATAAGTGTAAAGTGTGTCGGGGAGCACATCTGAACAACTAATGTTTTGTTATGTGGTTAAAAGTTTTGCAAGAAATTAAATGCTGATTTACATTCAGAAGAGCATGACTCGTTTTAATAAAAAAGTGTATCATCAATATATATTCATAAAAGGAAATTATACCAAATGTGATGAACATTTTAAATCTAGTTGTCGGTTTAGTTGTTTAGTGGGTTATTGAGTGCAGCCTCGGTTCTGGCTACCAGTAAATCTGACACACTGGTCCTTTTTACAAAAAAATATATTTGAAAAGATCAACTGATTTCAGGCAAGATGACTGAAGAAGAAACGAAACACTTAGTATGTACCGCTGTTAACTCACCTAAATCAGTGCCTTCAACAATGCTTTAATGCGCAGACCAACTGCTCCTCCCTTTGCATTGAACAGCTCCAGAAGCTTTGGCGTGTACCTGTCCAGCTGGAACATAATGTTGACTCAAGTGGAACCGCGGTGCATCTTTGGAACTCCTCATTTATCTGCAACACATTTTAAATCGGGAGACTATTAGAGATATAATGAATATGTTATAAAATACACAAGCCAGTTTAGTAGAAATGAATGGGGTCAACTTGTCGGTTACAATATGTTGCCAAAATCTAAAGCTGAAAATGTAGGCAAATTAAATGCAAAAAACACTCAACTGTATTCCAAATAAATTCCTAGGGAGGTCATCGTTTAACAATTGAGGGAAACTTGACAATGTTAACATGATTATCATTATGTGTTGTAACAAATACTGTAAGGACCACTTCTTGAGTCTCACCTGGAAAGGTTGGAAGAGTGCAGGCCATCTTTCTTTGGATTCTTCCACCTGCGGGACTTGGCTACCAGTTCCTGTCTCCTCCAGCTGTAGGTTTTGGACATCATATCGTTAATGCTCTTCGATCTTTTCTCTTTCTTGCTTCAATGAGGGCAAGTCTTGCAGTTTCAAGAGAGTCTTCCGTCTCTCCAACTGGGTGTGGGGGGAGATCATTTACTTCAGCTTTCCTTGGTTTTTTGATTGTCAGTCACACTGGTTATTTTGGTTTAGGGAATTTACCAGGAGTTCAGGACTTCCCAAGGCTTTCCGTTTTGTCCGGTAGTTTCCTACTTTGTACTTTAGACTTTGCTGCCATCCGTAACAACCGTTATAGGAACCAGGCTCCTTTATGCATGGATGTTTTGCAATCAAGGCTTGGGCTATAGCAGACCTCTGTGCGTCATTGGGATACGCAGTGTAGGTGAAGATTGCCTCTGCCAAGTGCTCCAAAATGTCGTGTTTCAACTTTGGGGACGTCAATGGTGTACCTTCTCGGGAATACACCTAGGGAGCGCTTCTCTCCGCCATCCCTGCCGTGTGTTGCATGCATGTATTAGCCGCGTGTGTATAAACTGCCCCGCCCCCTCGCACACAGACGGGGTAGTACCCCTCACCAGAGCCCTAGAGACACTCCACCATGTCAATACATTTCTGTTTTGTAGTGTATTGGTCTTTTGTAGAGGTTTTTCATTGCCAGCTAAAATATTGCCTATGGGGCAGCAAATTGGTGAGAACCAGCCCTGGTGTCATCCCCACAGTACCCCCCATTTGAAACATGTTCCCACGGCTATGGATGCCTAAGTCCATGAGTGGGAAATATAATCTACGTATTGGTCCAGTATTGGATCTTCTAAAATGTCACCATCCCGGAATAAAACAATAAATCTATGTAGGTTATTGGGTTATTTTTGAATATTTGGCAGATGGGACAAAAAAGGAAGGTGTAGCTCAACAGGAACCTTTGATCTTGTGTTAGGTAACATTGACTCTGTAAACACGACTCTTAAAGTATGTGGGTCACACTGCAGCTTTTTTTTTATTGGCTTTTTGACAGACATCACAATGGCAATATACATGTATAGAAGATGGTCTGTATGAAAATGAAATTGTTACCTCACCCCTCCCTCCCACCCTCGAAAAAAAAAAAGAACATTTTTTTTTTAAAAAAGGGGTAGAAATTACATGAAATACAAAGACGAATAACTGAAAATTACATACAAATACGGATGCTTCTTCATGTTAATAGTCAGTAAAAATAAATACCAGGGAAATAACGGTACTGCAAGTTACATGAGGAAACAGAGAAGACAAAAAAAGTAATGGTCAATGTATTAGGGATATAAGGAAAGGGGGAAGTGAAGGTCTCTCCTCCCCCCACCAATGGGTTCACTCACACCTCATCAGCATCAGGGTTGATTGTAAGGTCATTGATTAGCAGTAGTAAGGGAGTCCAGGTCTTATGAAAGAGTGTCAGGGATCCTTGTAGTGAAAATCGTATCTTTTCGAGATTAATACACTGTAATAGTTCCATAGTATCCACCTGTCATGTGTGGGTGGGGAGACGTGCTTCCACTTAAGAAGAATGGAACGCCTGGCCAGCAGGGTTGTGAAGGCGATGACCCGCTGGGTCGTGGTGGGCATGTTCTGTGTTGGTGGGACGCCGAACAAGGCAGTTAGAGGGTTACGGGGTATGGGTGTGTTAAGGGCCTGCTCAAGGATTTTGAAAATACTAGACCAGAAGGCATTCAGACTGGGGCATGACCAAAACATGTGTGTGATTGGCAGGAGATTGCTTGCATCTGTTACAGGCATCGCTTCTAAGAGGAAATATTTGGGCTAGTTTAGCATTGGTAAAGTGAGCCCTGTGGAGCACCTTACACTGCATTAGACCATGCCTAGCACAGATAGATGAGGTTTGCACCAAACGAAGAATGTCCCTCCACTTACTGTCAGGTATGTCTACACCCAACTCACCCTCCCAGGACTCTTTTATAGATGTAGTAGAGGCTAGTTCAAAGGAGGCACGTTTCCATAAATAGTAGATACCAGTCTTTGTTGGTTACAATCAAGGGTGAGAAACTGGTCAATTCCTGACTCAGGGGGGCGGTTGGGAAAATGGGGAAATTGCTTTTGAGCAAAATGCCTAATTTGGAAGAAGTGGAAAAGATGACTGTTTGGCAGGTGATATTTGGCTGACAAGGAAGCAAAGTCAGAGAAAACCAAATCCTTGTAAAGATTACTGATTGTGACAAGCCCGTTGGCAGCCCACATTCGGAAGGCGGGGTCCGAGCAGGATGGAGAGAATGAGTGATTATTTAGAATCGGAGCTTGGATTGAGGCTCTGTGTAAGCCATGTTGCCTTCTGAATTGAAGCCAAATCTTAATAGTACTGGTAACAATTGGGTTGACTGAGATTTTGTGCGTCATTACGGGAAGTTGGGAGTAAATCACAGAGTGTAAGGAGCTATGGAGGAGGAGATCTCAATGTGAACCCATGGTGGGCTGGAGTTAGGAGTCTTGGGGCCAGTCCAGTAAAGGAGTCGGTTAATATTATGGCGCGTTTCTACTGCAGGCCTCGCTCGGCCTCGCTCGGTTTGGTTAGGCCTTATTTGGCCCGGCTCACTTTAATGCTGCGCTTCCATTACAGTTTAGGAACTGGGGTAGTTACTATAGTAACGCAGTGTAGGCGGAGCCGTGACATCATCTTCAATGAGAGCCCCAGAAAAACAACACAGCCGTTAGCTCTTAGCCCTCAGAGCTCACAGCTCTTCATATCTGTTCAGAAACTAGACAAAAGTTAAACAAGTACAAACCACAGACTGCCTGTGTCATGGCGAATACAGTCGCTGGTTTATTTATGTCTGTATAGGCCGTTGTTGTGAGTGTGGGCGGTCGGAGCATATATAACGTTAGCTTAGCCAAGCTCCATTTAGAAAACACGCATTTTAAAAGGGTTTTTCGCCTGCCGTCTGTCTGCAGACTTGTCAAAGCATTAATTTGTGGTTTTTACTAACCGGTATCAGTATGTTGTTACTTCGGCATCATTTTGAAACGTGTATTACAATTAAATAACGGTAAAATATGTTCATCTTGTTGTAGTTGTAGCCCCCTTGCCAGCGATTCTCTCTCTAGTTTAGCATACTCAGCCCGACTCAGCCTGGTTGTTCCTGGCCCTAGAACCACGATTTTATGGGGCCAGAAAAACTGTGAATTAGGACCCGCTAGCCGGTACTAGGCCAAGTGGAAACGCAACCAAAAACGGGCCCTGCACGGCTCGGCACGCTTAAACTAGCTACCCGCTGCAGTGGAAACGAGCCATAAGAGGCCCAGTAGTAGTGACGGAAGTTCGGGAGTGCCAAGCCGCCCTCCGACTTGGGGAGCTGAAGAATTTATTTTCTAAGACGGGCGGGTTTGTCATCCCAAATTAACGCATTTAGTTGACTGTCAAGACTGGTGAAAAAAGATTTATTGATGCAAATTGGGATATGCTGGAAGAGATATAAGAATTTTGGCAAAATTACCATTTTAATAAGATTGACACGGCCAACAAGGGATAAGGGAAGGGAAGACCACCTAGATAGATCCGATTTGCATTTAGCTAAGAGTGGTTGAAATGTTTTGGGAAACAGATCTTTAAAGGAGCTGGTGATGGACACCCCCAAGTATCTGAAGCCATCTGATGCAATATTAAAGGGAAAAGCGGTTGGGGGGAGTGTCTTCGCCAGTTGTTTTACAAAAAATAGTTTGCTCTTTTGGAGATTTAATTTGTAGCCTGATAAACGACCAAACTGCTCAAGGATTGACAATATAGGAGGGAGAGAGGACACAGGATTGGAGATGTATTGGAGAAGGTCATCCGCGTAAAGGGAAAGTTTGTGAACTATACCATGGCGAGTGATGCCCTCAAACCCATATAGCTAGAGGCTCGATGGCTAAATTAAACAATAGAGGAGAAAGCGGGCAGCCCTGGCGTGTCCCACGTTGGAGAGGGAAGGCAGACGATTGAATACCATTTGTGTTTACCGATGCAGAAGGGGAGGCGTATAAAAGCTTAATCCAAGAAATACATTTGGAGTCAAAGCCACATTTTTCTAAAATGAAGAACAAGTAGCTCCACTCCACCCTATCAAAAGCTTTTTCCGCATCGAGTGAAACTATGACTTCGGGGACATTGGACGGGGGCGAGAAAATAACATTAAGTAGCCTCCTGGTATTGAAGAAAGAGTGTCTCCCTATCATAAAGCCTGTTTGGTCAAGCGGAACTATAGAAGGTATCACGAGTTGGAGGCGGAGGGACAAAATATTAGCCAGTATTTTACAATCAACATTTAGGAGGGAAATTGGTCTGTAGCTGCCACAAAGAGTAGGATCTTTATCCTTCTTCAATATTAGAGAGGACATGGACAGGGTTTGAGGTAATCTGCCTTCTTTAAAGGAAGGCTCCAGTCATTAGATAATTAATCAAAACTTCAGTATTTAGTGAAACATTATGTTTAAACCATACCCTGAAGAAATCAGCGATATTCCCCGGTAAATAATAATTTAATAGCTCTTTTTTATCAAAACCTACCAACAGGCAGCTGCCATGTTGGCCATTTTCAGTAGTCACATGATCCGAAAAACTAGGTCGTGACGTCATCTATGCGTTCACTTTGTAAACACACGAACAGCTCATTCGACGAAAACATGGCGGAGTAAGATAAGATAAGATAAGATGAACCTTTATTAATCCCCGAGGGGAAATTCAGTTGAACAAAGCAGCAACAGGGTAAGCGTGAAAAAAACAGTACAGCAAAGATTCACACAGATCAATAAAATCTAAAATATTTGAGTTCGGACTTGTCAGCCGAGGAAGAAGTTTAGAAAAATAAAGTCCAGGCGGACTCACCTCGGGGTAATTTGGGAACCATCAGTTCCATTTGACCTTTTTCACTGTAAAAATCATTTTATTACTTTGAATTATCACTATAGGTATTCCATCCAAATACAACTGTAAAAAAAATAAAAAACATACTCTGTTATCCTCTTAGGCCCCACGGACCCGGTTCCGGGGCCGAAATCGCTTCATTTGCAGGAAACAACGTCTAAGGAACCTTAATATTTAATAAACTATGAATATTTTATATCCATATAACGGGAAAAAAACTCAATTTAAATGATCTTTTTCATTTTTTTCTTAAAAAAAACCACACAATGCTAACAGTGAGCCTCTGAATTAGCCCAGAGCGAAAAATGCTAACCTATTACTGCACCGAAAATCACTCCTAGCTCCCTTATTACTTATCCTAGCTGCAAATCCAATACATCGTTTATGATCGTAAAGACACAGAATCTAACAGTGCTCACCTTAACACTGAAATTTACAAACTCGCGACGTAATCAACAAAAACGTACATCAAAACAAGTGGCGCTAGGTACTAACATGCGCTAGGCTAACATGGCTTACCTTCGTCTTTGCCTGGTCTAAACTGGTCTTCAATGGCATTACAACGATAAAAACGATGATGTAGTCCAATGTGACTGTGTCCCCTTTGAAATGTTCTGATAATCTATAAGCAATAAAACTGCAATTCCGTTATCTGCTGTCTGCTCTGTGCTCTGTGCGCTCTGGGTCCTGCAATTCCTGCTTCCTTACGTAGTAAACAATAAGTAAAGTCTGCTGCGTAATGTGCTGGATGGCATTGGCAGTGCACTGCATCCCCATTAAGTAATGGTTGATTAATAAATCCCATTTTATGTTTCATCATACTCTCAGAGTAGTCATCCGGAAACTTGAAATGTTCGCTGCATACATGCGCCTGTGGATCTTTCGGTTCGGGCCGAGCACATTTCGCTAGCCACTGCCTCCGAACGTACTTCCTACGCTTACCCGTTGGCAATAGATGGAACCGAGCATTCCGTGGATTGTTCCTATCCGAATTGTGGCAATGTTTCGCGATACAATGAGGCATATTTCAATAGAATTGTGAGAGTAACTAGAGTAAACAACATGAACAAAGCACAAACGTCAATTTGTCCTCGACACCAAACGCATAGTTCACGTCACTTCCGGTAAAATAAGTCATGTGACTCGTCAAAATGGCGCCGCCCACAGGGTTGATGTTATTTCGGTAATTAATCAGATTAAAATCACTAATAACGTCATCAGATTAAAAAAAAAAAAAAGAAGACTGGCAGAGACTGGTCTGTTTTATCGGATGATAATTATTTAAAAATGCGTGTCATGAGGATTGCCTCCCTTTAAGGGAATCATTATACATCCTGGCTAGAATTGGGGCCAAAAGAAACTAATATGCCTTGTAGAATTAGACTGTGAAGCCGTCCGGACCAGGGGATTTCCCATTTTGCATAGATTTGATGGCTTCCTGTATCTCTGAAGTGGAAATGGGTCCCCCATTCCGCCTGCGTTAACTACGTCAATTTGGGGGAAAGTTAAGGAGTCAAGAGGATTTGGGTTTATTGTGCCAATTGTGGGGCATTCAGAAGTGTACAAATTATTATAAAATTCAAAGAAAGACTTGTTTATTTCAATCGGGTCAGAGACTAAATTGCCTTCGGGCAACTTTACTTTGGGGATTAATCTGGAGGCGTTAACTGCCCGAGCCTGTTGAGCCAGAAGCCTCCCAGCCTTGTCCCCCTGTTCAAAAAAAGCGCTGCTTAGTTTGCCTCAGTTGTCTCTCCACTACGCTCGTCATTAAAAGGTCATGTTCCAAATGTAATAATATGCGTTTTTTATATAAGGTCGGTGAGGGGGAGGAGGAATACGTTTCATCAATTCGGAGAAGTTCTTCCAAAATTGCCGACAGCCGAACCCTTTCATCCTTTCTTAGTTTGGAAACATACGATATAACCTGCCCACGAACATAGGCTTTGAGAGCCTCCCACACTGTTCCACAACTTACGTCAGCAGTGTCATTAATTTCGATATATAAACGAATCTGTGAATTAACAAAGTCCTTAAACTTGTCATCTGACAGCAGGTGGGAACTGAACCTCCACAACTTAGTAACACTAAGAGGGAAGTGGATGTCAATTGATACAGGGGCGTGATCTGAGGTGGCTATAGGATGGTATTGACACGCGCTGGCAAGGTGTAGCAAGCTGTCATCAAGCAGAAAAAAATCTATTCGCGCGAATGTGTGATGGATCGGATGTGTGAGAAAAAGAGAAAGCTTTACTTTGAGGGTTTTTAAATCTCCAAGGGTCTGAGATTCCTAATTGTGCTGCATAATTTGAGTCTACATTAGCGGATTTTGAGAGAGTAGCAAGCTTATGGGATGACCTGTCGAGATGCACATCTTGAATCGAGTTCAAATCTCCACCCACGATTATGCGGTGATTGTCTGCGTTCGGGATTTTAGCAGAAAGGTTCATAAATAATTGGTCATCATCCCAGTTGGGTGCGTAAACGGAAACCAAAATTACAGGCATGCCCTGCAAGACACCTGAAACTATGACGTAGCGGCCATTATTGTCGAGAATAGTATTTGTTGGTACGAACATCACACTCTTGTGAATAATAATGGAAGCACCTCTGGCTTTACTAGAAAATCTTGAGTGGAAGTAATGGCCCATCCATGCCCGCTTGATGCAAAGGGTGTCAGACGTTTTCAGGTGTGTTTCTTGTACAAATATAATGTCCCCTTTAAGATGTTGCAGTCGAGTCAAGACCTTACCAATTTTAATAGCTTTGTTCATTCCTCTGGTGTTCCAGGAGATCAGGCGCACACTTCTGCCAGCAGTCGTCATACTGTTAGTCATATGGGGAGTCTAATGAAGGTGGTCTGAAACCGTTGTGCTTCCCGAGGACTGAGGGGAGAGGAGTGGTGGGGGGGAAGAAGAAGACCGGGGAAGGGGAAAAAACAGTACAAAAAAACAAGCGAAGGCAAAAATAGACAAACCATAAACAAAACACAACCCATAAACCCAAATGTGACCATACCTGGAGCATCCCAAATACAAACTTTGACTGAGCGCTATAGCTCAAAGCTCAACAGCTGAACTTATCTTCCGGGGTCCCGTTCCCTATACTAAAAGCGGGAAGCCCATTGTAACACGGAAGAGTATTACACTGCAGCTTAGTAAAATACTTTGATAAATGGTAGTTTTAAACACTTTTGCCTTTTTACTTCTGATGCTAACTGATGTGAGTCCCATGGTCCCCTGAAGTGGCTGAATTACTTTAAATATAGTGCATCAGGTTTACAATACACGTCCTATTCTTCATAAAGCAGGAGGCTAGGACACCCACAGCCAATTACTAAGAACATCTATGTAAGGAGGTCTTTTTAGGTTTTAAACAATAATATGATATATGAGGATTGTACTTCTAATGAATTATTGTTACTTTACTTCATATACTGGTTAATACTGCTTGTTTTTAGCTTATGTTGCGCTAACGGATAAAACAAGCTGTTTCTACAATAATGTGGAGGGATCCACTCTCATGTCAGACTGAGAGGCTGATAACTACTGCTCAGTGAGGTAAAAGACTCTCAGGGTTTAGATAGTTCACTTTAGTCTAAGTTATCTCAGTGGGTCTCAAACGTTTTGATCACAATTTATGTAAACACATATTTCCAAGGCACTCCTTTATAATTATTAGGATAAATAAAAACAGGTTTTAAATCATTTTAATGTATACTATAGGACAGTAAACCAAAAATATCATTTAAAACTGGAGAGATTAAAAAAGATGTATAAATAAATAAATGTTAACTGGTCAAATAAGATATGAATCAACAACAAAAATAAAATAAGTTACATTTATTTGTTATTGGCTATAGGTTATTGGTTATGTTCACATACTTATTTGATTATTAAAATATAAACCGATCTTTTCCATATGGGTGTTTTAGAGGTGTACCTCCTACTGTAGATCAGGTGTCTAGTAATTCTGCTAGAGTGCACCAGATTGAAGCATTTTACTTTAAAATGTTAAAACAAATCTTCCTGGGGGGGCATACCCCGGACCCCCCTAGAGGATGTGACGTCCACCCCCCAAATCAAACATGTTCATTGAGTACTAAATGCATTTGAAGCCTTTTTATATAAGCTGTCCACCATGTCAATACGTTTCTCTGCTTGTAGTGTATTGGTCTTTTGTAGAGGTTTTTCATTGCCTGCTAAAATCTTGCCTAGGGCAGCAAATTGTTCAGAACCAGTCCTGGTGTCATCCCCACAGCACCCCCCATTTGAAACATGTTCCCACGGCTATGTTGGACAGAGTATTTTAAGAGGATATGTGGACATATTTAGCTGTTCTTCTGTTTCACAAAATACATCACAGACCTCTGTTTTTCTCATGGTTTTTCTGCTTCCTCGTTTCACTTCCAGAAACATACACACGTTCCCTCACTGTCGCTCTACCATCCACAAATACACATCCACAAGCCACACCCCTCTCTCTCTCTCTTGAAAGGGACAGCGATCTCATCTCACTCTGCATGACCCTAATATCATAACATGTGTGCTCTGGAGAATCACAGAACGGACGATCGTCCTTATTATTATGCCGTTTAAACCAATTATTTAAATGTGTTTGTTAAATTCCGCATCATGTAGGCTAAATTGCGCTGACAGGTCCACACACTGCTTCCCCGCAGCGAGGCTCCCCCCGTATGGGGGTTATTCCCTATCTTTATTCAAGAGCGTGGTATTTAAATTTGAAAGCATACTTTATGTATTTATTTCCCTCAAACTCTGTCCTTGCACTCAAATAGTGCCCTCGCACTCAAATAGTGCCTGCTTGCACTTAGATTTGCTCTGCTTGTGCTCAAACTGTACGCTTGCACTCAGATATATTGCTGCTCAGAATTATTCTGTGCGCGCTCGAAACTTTTTCTGCTCTCAGAATTATTCTGTGCGCACTCGAAACTTTGTGCAACAATCCAAAATCCCTCAACCAATAGGAGGCCAGGTGTCCTTGCGGGTGCGTTCGCTTTACTGTTATTACAGCGTCCCGTAAGGGCGGTTACTCTTTGGTTTATAAACTCCCGCCCAGAGCCATAGAGAGATAAGAGTTACGACACACTTTGATGTCGCCGCCAGCCGGTCACGTGGTTTATGTATGCCGGGATACTTCAAAACGCACTTCCGTGGCAATGCTTCTCTATGGCAAAAACAGCACAAACATGGTCAAAATAGTCATAGATTAAACCAACGCTGTTATTTTTTAAAGATTGCTTTCATATTTACATGATGTGGTTACACTTTGTATGGATTGGCAATATTTACAAGTTTCGTTATTTAACGATATTTTGAGGGGAAAGTGTGGCAGCACAAGCAGGCTATGTTGCTGTCACTGTCAGGGCAGTCACGTCCGTAGTATAGTTGCGCTGCGCTGTCATGTTCTTATATGGGACAGACAGACAGCAGCGATTGCGTTATTGAATGGTAAATATATATATTAAAAAAACACACACACCCAAGTACTTTTTCAGCTGTAATTGCATTATTGCATTATTGCATACTTTTTATTGACAGTTTTGCATTTGGAGAGGCAGGGTGAAAACGGAAAGTTTGGTAGCCTATTACTTATTAAGAACAGTGTATGGAAAAAGTGATGTGTGTTGGAACAAAACAAAGTCAAATGAATGAGAATGAGAACAAAGAGGGTTAGGGTTCAACAGAAAATGATTAATTCAGCCAAAAAACACAATTTGGATTAATTTAAAGTGTAAAACAATCTTCAACACAGACCAAATTAGTGCCCTTGGACAACAAAATATATGGTGGGGCAAAGAAACGATAAATTAAATTGAGAGAGTGGGAGACTGAAAATGATTACTATGATAAATATTCAAACTATTTACAAAACTATTTACAGAAGCTCCTGTTGAACCATGGTTCAACAGAGCAACACAAACAGGTTTGTCAACAATACAAATTAAAATGACGAGGCCACTTTGCCAGGTGGAGGTGATCCAGCGACGAGACAATAAAGCAATTCATATTAAGTTCTGTTGAGACACCACAGGATATAAAACCTTCCAAGCGATGACCTCTCCTCACCTTTCACCTGTCTTTCCTCAGGAGACTGAGGTCCTTCAATGTCTGCAGCACAATAAGCACCCACCCACAATTGTTGTTCGCACAAGCATAATTGTGCGAACAACAATTGTGGGTGGGGGCAAGTAGTAATACAAATGCCACTTCAATCTCATTAGTATGCAGAAAAAGTGACAGGTCGCCCCGCCCCTTTTCGACCGGAAGTCCCGCCTTATTTGATCGGAAGTCCCGCCTTTTTATTTTTATTTTGAAAACCGGAAGTCCCGCCTCGTTCGACCGGAAGTCCCGCCTCGTTCGACCGGATGTCCCGCCCCCGCTTCCGGCGGATGTCCCGCCCCCGCTTCCGGTTTTCAAAATAAAATAAAAAATAAATTAAAATTAAAAAAATGAGAAAAATAAAATGCCGTTGTTTTCAATCAATTAATATGCCTAGGATATATGTCCCGCCTCCTTACCACTTCCTGTGTGGTTAATCCTGTATACAGTATCGAATGTAACTTACAAATACTTGCAAATAACATGAAATTAATCAAAAGTAAGGCATCTTAAAAACATATATTTAAACCTCTCTGTTTTTGCAAACAGGACATGACAGGACATGAGGGGAGAGAACATATGGTGGAGGAGGGGGAACACACACACACACACACACACACACACACACACTTTCCCCGCCCCTCACCCTCTCCCTCTGTCTAAATAAAAAGCCATCGTCTTTAGTCACTCTTAAATATTTTTCAAGTCGAGAGAAAATGGCCAAGAGACGTCTTGATATGAATTTAATCAGCGAGACACCGGTGACAACTTACAGCCATCCGTTGGGTGCTCCAAATCAAAGTAAAGCATATAAAAAACAGATATTTTAAAAAGTCAGCCTTTTTGCTAGAGGATAAGGGAGGGGGAAAACCCCAAACCCCCTATGGAGAAGTCATAAACCCCCTATGGAGACAAACATGTTGTAAACAGAGGGAGGTAGGTAGGTAATATACTTAAATATATATAGAAAGTCAGAGAATATTTATCAGAGGATAACGCATATACATTTGTACAAGTCGACACGGGTGCATTTTGTTAAGAAAACAGAGTTTTCGTACTCAGACCGCTGCAACAATTTCAAGCAGATCTCTGCGATATGCAGTCGCTGTCCGAATATAATGATGGCTTTAATTATTTGTTAACAGTCATAAATGTATTTAGAAAAACCTGTGCTCAAACATTAAAAAGAAAAAGAAGGGTAAGGTTACCAAAGCTTTTTGATACAGTTTTTAACACACAGCGAGATCCCTAAAAAGTTACAAACAGCTGAGGGGAAAGAATTCTTTAATAAAGTTTAATAAAGTTTTTCAAAACTTGTTGAAGAAAAACGGTATACAACATTATATATAACCGCCATTGACATAAAGGCATGTATGGTAGAAAGATTTAACCGTACGCTGAAAACTAAAATGTGGAGGTATTTTACAGCTAAAAACACTCCTAGACCTATGATAGTGTTTTTTATGTATGACAACTCTACAACTGGTAGAAAGTTAAGTACTTTTTCTGAGCAGATTTTCTTTAAGACTGTGACTCTTAACTAACCAACCCCCGAGAGACAGACATACTCATCCACTTTTCAACGTATTTTGTTTTTGTCTTTCTCGCTTTTTTTTTCCATTATATTTTTGGAAAAAACTACATAGTGATTGCTAGCAAAAATACAACATGCAACTAATACATTATACAATATTACGACTTTTGGCGATATTTTCAACACAATATACTTGTACCTTTTTTTTTTTTTGTAGGACTTCAAGATATGTTGCATGTCATGCATAAACACGGTGTCATCTTTCTTGAAACTGATGTGCTGTCCGTTTTACAAACAAGTTATGTTTATGCTTCTTCATCCTATGAATGTTCCTCCCCCGTCCCTCTTCACAATAACAATCAAGGTGGATCTGTGAAATGAAACACCTCTTCCCAAAGCGTGACTACCCTATTGAGGGCATGCGTCTAAGGCAGTAGGGTCTAAATCGATGGGCCAGATATACTAACATGCAGAACGTACGGTATGTTTGAAAAAGACTAACCATTTATCCAGTTCAAGCTGTCTTTAAGATGTGACATCGCGCTCTGACTATTTCCCATAAAATCGTGACAAACTATTACTTGTTCTTACATTTGACCTCTTGCTGCTTGGTTGAAAATGATAGATGAAAAAGAACTTTTTTAAAAAGAGTCAAACCACAAATGTTTTAAGATTGTTACAAAATGTAAAAAATAAAAAAGGTCTGGAGACAAAATTAATTCAGGTGACTCTGGCTTTATTAGGACAACAGACATATAATACAAATGGGTTAGGGGTTAAATATAACCATCGTGGACTTAATAGTCTAACAAAATACTTTTATCTGAATACATTTTGTTCTTTTTAAGAGCACTTTTTGAAATTATTTATTTATTATTTCAGTGGAACAATCCAGTGTTTGTTAACATTAACGCTTTCTTCTCTTTTTCTTGTGTTACTAAGATACTTTTAAACACACTTTGCAACACTTGTTCAGATAAAACAAGGTTTTTTCTTTTCTGATAAACTTACATATTTTAGTTATTTTATGTTACCAAGATACTTTGAGATACACCCTGATGTACGCAACACTTAACAAAAGGGTATAATATGAAGTAGTTGGTAAGGAAGGGGTTTTTCTTTAAGGGTGTAAAACTTTAGAACAGGGTAAAATATTCATTAATTTGTATTGAATTGAGTTTTCTTTTTTGATTTTCAACATACTATTTGTACACAATGACTTTTCCATATTTCTGATAAACTATACTTTTTCCGTAAAATCATGACAAACTATTACTTATTCTTAAATGTCACCTATTGCTGGAGATGAGATGAAAAAGCTACAACGCTTAAAGAACTTTTTTTCTAAAAACTCTCAATTCTATAATTGACTCCCCCATTCAACGCAATGAGCCCCACCCTCCACTCAGCAAATCTTCTAAAACGAAGGACCTCACTAAGACGATCGTTGTAAACTAGCTATGGAGCAGAGAAAAGCTAAGACTCCCCCCGCGAGTTGCAGTCAGGAACAGAGTCCACCAGCGACACCACCATGTGGGAAACCCGAATCTTGCAGTACTACTGCTGCTGATGCTACTCCTCGGGTCAAGAAGTCTCGGTTTAGGGACACAGTGAAATCGGAATTGTTTTATATTCTGGAGATGGTGATGTATCGGTACAGAAAAGAAATCTGCAAAGAATGCCGACAATGACAACCGACACTAGAATAGAGATCCTCCAACAGTCTTTTAATACATATTCTGGCACTGTCGCCAATTTGGGCAATTCCACAGTATCGCGCTTTTTCTCTCATTATACTGAAGCAAAGTTCTGCCATTGCTTTTGGTATTTGTTCAACACATTCGCAGCAGTCGGTTAGCGGGAGATGTTCTATAAGATTATTATGATCCGGTAATGGCTCTACAACACCATCCTCTAGTTTAAATTTCTTCACTTTGTTTCTTTTTCTTTTCACCTTCCTTCTTTTTGTCTTTTTAGTTTTCCGTCCTATGGTCCCTTTTCTTTTCATTCGCATTCTGCGTTTGCTTTTAATTTTTCTTCTCCTTTTCATGTTGCTTTTTCTTTTTCTTCGTTTTTCTTTACTTTTTCTATTCTTTTCTGCTAATTGTCGTTTGCGATCTTGGCGAGTGGTATGAGATATACTGTTTCTATAAAGGTTATCTATAATACCATCTTTTAAAGAAAGATATTCTTCATATGTCATGTTATCATGGTCCTCTTTTGTCCTAAAAACCTTACATGGATATGATATAGATGAGAGCTCTTCTTCGGGGACATCCTCTCCCCTACTTTGTAACATCCAGTCATTAAGCCCATATCCATTATCCTGGTGATAATAAGGGCAGGCTACATCAGACTTGGTTTTTCTCAGATCCATGGCTAGTTTTTAACGGTCGTCCTTAGTTTTATATGATTTGCTGAGTGGGTGGGACATATTGCGTTGAGTGGGAAGGCTTCATCTGTAGAAAGTACTCTGTTTGAGGAGATTTCGTAATAATGGCAGTTTGTCATTTTGAGGGTATTTCAGTGAAACAAGGCTGTTTTGAACATTTGACAGATTTATGCTTAAATTCTCTGGTAAAGTTACTGAAGATACACTTTGTATATAAAAGCTGAAAAGTAGATAATGACGCGTGCTTTGTGTGTACAGACACACAGAAAACACTGAAAAACACAACAAGAAGGACTGTAATACACATGTATCAGACACGCTCCCCTTGCTAAAATGATGACAACAGTTTTTAGATGTAAAAAACCATTTTTTTCACACGCAAAATCAATAGTTATACTGATTGTAGCATCCCCAGGACAGTCTCCCATATTACTGGAGATATCGTGATGGAGTTTTTTCACTTCAGTCAAAATATTCACGTCTATGCTGTTTTCGACGCAAAGATGCATTACATCTACAAACAGAGCATACAATGAGAGCACATGATACACTGTTGATGTTTGTTTCATTTCTGAGATAATGTTACAGAATGTTTCGGAAAATGAAGATTCCAGGACCACTTTAAATGTTTCGTTTACAATCATTTCCCAATGACCCGGAATAGTACTGCCAGAACGAACGATATCCAAAATGTCTTCTAGTTTATAAACTTCAGCCATTCTGCTTACACGGGGGTCACTACTCATTCTGTTTTCAATCGTCCCCATCATCACACTTATTAAACGGGTAAGGACTACATTATGATCAATATATACAGAGCGTTTTGCATAGTAGTTTCCCATTTTTATTTTACTTAAAGAAAAAAGTCACTGCATTGAACAAGTCCCTGGCTTCTTCTCCATCCGACTGCTGTTTGTTAGTCTTCTTCTTCTTCTTCTCCATCCAACTCTGTATGGATATTTCAAGTCTCTCCTTGAGGCATCTGCATTTTACAAGCTTGTGCAGAAAGGCTTCCGAAGCGCGTCCTATCCTCAGTTTATCCTCGCAAATGCCTTTTTCAATAAGACTCTGGTCAATCACTGCAACGAAGTCGGCGAGCCAAAGTCTTTTCATTAACGCTTTGTAATTGTTTCTGAAGAAGAAATCGGGCATGTCATTCCGACAATCGTGTTGCCTCTGGTCGGGGTTACTGCGTCGGCATTCTTTGCAGATTTCTTTTCTGTACCGATACATCACCATCTCCAGAATATAAAACAATTCCGATTTCACTGTGTCCCTAAACCGAGACTTCTTGACCCGAGGAGTAGCATCAGCAGCAGTAGTACTGCAAGATTCGGGTTTCCCACATGGTGGTGTCGCTGGTGGACTCTGTTCCTGACTGCAACTCGCGGGGGGAGTCTTGGCTTTTCTCTGCTCCATAGCTAGTTTACAACGATCGTCTTAGTGAGGTCCTTCGTTTTAGAAGATTTGCTGAGTGGAGGGTGGGGCTCATTGCGTTGAATGGGGGAGTCAATTATAGAATTGAGAGTTTTTAGAAAAAAAGTTCTTTAAGCGTTGTAGCTTTTTCATCTCATCTCCAGCAATAGGTGACATTTAAGAATAAGTAATAGTTTGTCATGATTTTACGGAAAAAGTATAGTTTATCAGAAATATGGAAAAGTCATTGTGTACAAATAGTATGTTGAAAATCAAAAAAGAAAACTCAATTCAATACAATTTAATGAATATTTTACCCTGTTCTAAAGTTTTACACCCTTAAAGAAAAACCCCTTCCTTACCAAGTACTTCATATTATACCCTTTTGTTAAGTGTTGCGTACATCAGGGTGTATCTCAAAGTATCTTGGTAACATAAAATAACTAAAATATGTAAGTTTATCAGAAAAAAAAACCCATTGTTTAACTGAACAAGTGTTGCATACATCAAAGTGTGTCTAAAAGTATCTTAGTAACACAGGAAAAGAGAAAAAAGCCTTGATGTCAACAAAACTGTATTTTTCCACTGAAATAGCGTTAAAATAAAAAAAAGTGCCTTTAAAGAAAATGTATTCAGACAAAGTATTTTATTTTAAAAAAAAAAAAAAAAGTTTAAGGTTTTGCATACATAAAAAGTGTATCTTACAGTTCCTTTGTGAGAGAATTACACACAAATCTGCCAAGTGTCAGGGAAAATTGTTAAAATCACAAACTTACCTTTTAGAGAAACAGTCTTTAAGAAAAAATCTAATCAGACTGTACTTCATTTTCTAGTTTTAAGGTTTTGCATCCCTCAAAGTGTGTCTAAAAGTATCTTGGCAAGAGAAAAAAGCCAAAATCTGCCTTTAAAAGAATCCGAATTCCTTATAAAGTACTTTATATTCACCCAGTTTCAGTTTTCAGACACCAAACTGTATCTAAAAGTATCTTGGTAACACAAGAAAAAGAGTAAGTGTAATTTCTTCGGTAATGTTACAGAATGTTTCTGAAAAATGAAGATTCCGGGACCACTTTAAATGTTTCGTTTACAATACTATTACATATAGAGGAGAGCTCTTCTTCGGGAACATCCTCTCCCCTACTTTGTACCATCCAGTCATTAAGCCCATATCCATTATCCTGGTGATAATAAGGGTAGGCTACATCAGACTTGGTTTTTCTCAGATCCATGGCTAGTTTTCAACGGTCGTCTTGATGGGGTCCTTCGTTTTAGATGATTTGCTGAGTGGGGTGGGACTTATTGCGTTGAGTGGGGGGAGTCAGTGTAGAATTGAGAGTTTTTTAGAAAAAAGTTCTTTAAGCGTTGTAGCTTTTTCATCTCATCTCCAGCAATAGGTCATCATTTAAGAACAAGTAATAGTTTTGTCAAGATTCTACAGAAAAAAGTCAAAAAAAAAAAGTATAGTACGTCAGAAATATGTAAAAGTCATATAGTATGTTGAAAATCAAAAAAAGAAAACTCAATTCAATACAAATTAATGAATATTTTACCCTGTTCTAAAAGTTTTGCACCCTTAAAGAAAAACCCCTTCCTTACCAACTACTTCATATTATACCCTTTGTTAAGTGTTGTGTACATCAGGGTGTATCTCAAAGTATCTTGGTAACATAAAATAACTAAAATATGTAAGTTTATCAGAAAAGAAAAAACCTTGTTTTATCTGAACAAGTGTTGCAAAGTGTGTTTAAAAGTATCTTAGTAACACAAGAAAAAGAGAAGAAAGCGTTAATGTTAACAAACACTGGATTGTTCCACTGAAATAATAAATAAATAATTTCAAAAAGTGCTCTTAAAAAGAACAAAATGTATTCAGATAAAAGTATTTTGTTAGACTATTAAGTCCACGATGGTTATATTTAACCCCTAACCCATTTGTATTATATGTCTGTTGTCCTAATAAAGCCAGAGTCACCTGAATTAATTTTGTCTCCAGACCTTTTTTATTTTTTACATTTTGTAACAATCTTAAAACATTTGTGGTTTGACTCTTTTTAAAAAAGTTCTTTTTCATCTATCATTTTCAACCAAGCAGCAAGAGGTCAAATGTAAGAACAAGTAATAGTTTGTCACGATTTTATGGGAAATAGTCAGAGCGCGATGTCACATCTTAAAGACAGCTTGAACTGGATAAATGGTTAGTCTTTTTCAAACATACCGTACGTTCTGCATGTTAGTATATCTGGCCCATCGATTTAGACCCTACTGCCTTAGACGCATGCCCTCAATAGGGTAGTCACGCTTTGGGAAGAGGTGTTTCATTTCACAGATCCACCTTGATTGTTATTGTGAAGAGGGACGGGGGAGGAACATTCATAGGATGAAGAAGCATAAACATAACTTGTTTGTAAAACGGACAGCACATCAGTTTCAAGAAAGATGACACCGTGTTTATGCATGACATGCAACATATCTTGAAGTCCTACAAAAAAAAAAAAAGGTACAAGTATATTGTGTTGAAAATATCGCCAAAAGTCGTAATATTGTATAATGTATTAGTTGCATGTTGTATTTTTGCTAGCAATCACTATGTAGTTTTTTCCAAAAATATAATGGAAAAAAAAGCGAGAAAGACAAAAACAAAATACGTTGAAAAGTGGATGAGTATGTCTGTCTCTCGGGGGTTGGTTAGTTAAGAGTCACAGTCTTAAAGAAAATCTGCTCAGAAAAAGTACTTAACTTTCTACCAGTTGTAGAGTTGTCATACATAAAAAACACTATCATAGGTCTAGGAGTGTTTTTAGCTGTAAAATACCTCCACATTTTAGTTTTCAGCGTACGGTTAAATCTTTCTACCATACATGCCTTTATGTCAATGGCGGTTATATATAATGTTGTATACCGTTTTTCTTCAACAAGTTTTGAAAAACTTTATTAAACTTTATTAAAGAATTCTTTCCCCTCAGCTGTTTGTAACTTTTTAGGGATCTCGCTGTGTGTTAAAACTGTATCAAAAAGCTTTGGTAACCTTACCCTTCTTTTTCTTTTTAATGTTTGAGCACAGGTTTTTCTAAATACATTTATGACTGTTAACAAATAATTAAAGCCATCATTATATTCGGACAGCGACTGCATATCGCAGAGATCTGCTTGAAATTGTTGCAGCGGTCTGAGTACGAAAACTCTGTTTTCTTAACAAAATGCACCCGTGTCGACTTGTACAAATGTATATGCGTTATCCTCTGATAAATATTCTCTGACTTTCTATATATATATATTTAAGTATATTACCTACCTACCTCCCTCTGTTTACAACATGTTTGTCTCCATAGGGGGTTTATGACTTCTCCATAGGGGGTTTGGGGTTTTCCCCCTCCCTTATCCTCTAGCAAAAAGGCTGACTTTTTAAAATATCTGTTTTTTATATGCTTTACTTTGATTTGGAGCACCCAACGGATGGCTGTAAGTTGTCACCGGTGTCTCGCTGATTAAATTCATATCAAGACGTCTCTTGGCCATTTTCTCTCGACTTGAAACATATTTAAGAGTGACTAAAGACGAGGGACATCCGGTCGAACGAGGCGGGACTTCCGGTCGAACGAGGCGGGACTTCCGGTTTTCAAAATAAAAATAAAAAGGCGGGACTTCCGGTCAAATAAGGCGGGACTTCCGGTCGAAAAGGGGCGGGGCGACCTGTCACTTTTTCTGCATACTAATGAGATTGAAGTGGCATTTGTATTACTACTGGGGCATTTTACAAATATTTACAAACAACTATTTACAAAAAAGCAACTATTTACAAAAAAGCAACTATTTACAAAAAAGCAATACAGAACTCTAGTCTAGGGCATCCAGGGGCCTAATCATTTTGAAAAAAACAAGAAGGTTCCTTTGTGAAAGGGACATCCTCATCATCGGTTTCCTGGGCCCTAAAAAGCAGAGCAAGAATAGGAACAGTGGTGAATAATGGGAGAGAATACAGTTGGGAGCAGACTGAACAGAGGACATAGCAATATTCATGTTAAAATGTTTGCACAATAAATATTATGGCACTTTCGTTTATATTGCATTTTAATAGATCAGTTGTCATACATAGCATTTGGGTGCTCTAATCGATCCGAGAAGGGGTTCCGGATGTATGGCTTCCCTAAGGACGTAGAGCGAAGGAAGAGATGGATGGCAATGGTCAACAGACAAAACCTGTGTCTGACAGAGGACAACAACAGCAGAAAACTCTGTCATGTAAGTAATGTTCACAGAGGTGACATGACTTATTAACATTTTAAAGGGCATCATATTTCCAAGTGTAGAGAATTATGACTCTTCAATGACATTTGAAGTGTGCAGGGGAAACTGATCAAACCTACCTACCCACAGGTACACTTTGAAGACGACCAATATATTGGCAACAAATCAGGAGGAAATTTGAGGTTGAGGCCAGATGCTGTTCCAACAGTATTTATACATCGGCCTAAACCGAAAAGGAGAAAATTCACGTCAAGGAGTATGCCTCCAGCTGTCAGGAATAATGACCACACCTATTACTGCACATCAAACATTGGTATGATATATGAAGCTAACAATGTTTCCCATGTTATATAATTCAAGGATAGACTACACTCCTAATGCAACTTTCAGATTATACAGCTTCAAAAATACCAGGGTTCAGGGATTCTCTGAAGACTCATATACCACATGGAGATCATCTACAGATTTCTTCATACTGTAACATTGCCAATAGGCGAACTTAGATGAATGTCACTATACTGTAGGAGTATAGTGTACCCTTAAATGACAATAGGTGCACATGTAAAGGCAGCATACACATATAACAGCAATTGCCTTGTTATTGTTACAGAGATTCAGGGAGATATTGAGGTGGAGTTCCAAGGGAATGAAAGGGACATCACAGACAGAGAGAGTGAGACAGATGTCAGCAGACTGCCAGGGGCCAGTATGTCAGGGGCCGAAAATCAAGAGGCCACCTTACCAGAGATCAGTGTGCCAGGAGCCAGTCAGTCAGGGGTCAGCTATGAAGAGGCCAGTTTGCCAGGGTCAGGTGCTCCAGGGACCAGACTGCCAAGGGCCAGTTGTGACCGGGCTCACGTGGAGGATCTAATGAGGCAACTGAGAAGGGAGAGATTACTAAGAAAGAGAGCCGAGAGGGCTCTGGTAAACCAGAAGAGGATTCATTCGGCATTAAAAAAAAAACACTATTTGATTCATCTAAAGTTTCAAAAAATCTTCAACACAGACCAAATTAGAGCACTTGGGCAATCAAAAAAAGGTGGGATACGGTGGGGGAAAGACACCGTGAAAAAAGCAATACAACTAAGGTTCTGTTGTGGCACTACAGGATATAAATGAGAGAGCTGGTCTGCTGGTATTAAAATAATTTAAAAGGGGTGCACTTTACCGTCCATCAGATGAGGTTTTCCCCCGTGTTCAGAACGTGGAGCAGCTGTTCCGTGTGAGGATGAGCGATTCCCTCATGGAGTCCTCAAATGCAGTGTCACAGTTGGAACAAGAAGCCATGTTGCTGGACAGCAACCTGCCCTCATGCCATGACCTGAAGAAAAAAAATCCTCTCAACATACATCAGGCTGAGGTTAAGGATTGCATCAAAGTGCATCAGGGCTGAGAGGAAGGATACACATAAAGGGTATCTTGGCAGCAAGAGTCAGAGTAAGAAGGCAAAGAAGACCCAACAGACCTCTGCACCGAAGGTCATAACATCTAGGCCACTGCCAAACACCTTACTCGTTGCCATCGATGTACTTGGCATCTCCATTCCCGGTCCTCCATCAGCAGCCTCCAGCCTCCTCTTCCTTCAGCAGCAGCACCCTCCTTCAGCAGCAGCCCCCTCCTCCAGCAGCAGCCCCCTCCTTCAGCAGCAGCAACAGCCATATGAGGCTGAATAAAAAAAAGTGCTAATTATTATTTTAAAGTGTTTATTTTGTTTAAAAATAAACATTTTGGATGCATGACCATGTTTTAGGCTCATCCTTCATTCACTGCTGTAGAGTAGCCTATTCAGTAGGCTATTATATTTTTAAGACTGAATAATACCTTTGAAGAACAATCATTAAATTAGTGTGTATATTACAATACAAAGGATTCTATCCTAGCATGCCATCAAGCATTAAAAAGTAGCGCTAGGCTAGTTGTACAGTACAGATGAGTTAACACGGAACAGTACCAAAAAAAACTAAGTACAGTCAACATGTCACATAATGAAATGTTAGTATATCCCAAAATGCAATGAAATATTTATCACAAACGCCACCTCATTTCTACTAGTGCTAGCAGTTAAGTCATATCATACAGAAAAAGCCGACTAAGGATGGCTGACACGGTCAGGTTCAGCAGATAAAAACCAAAATAACAATAAAAACACATAATCAATCTAAATCCTGCTTGTTAGTTACCCAGCATCATTGATATATAAGCTGCTAGCGATTCATTACTGAAATCTTACCTTCAAATCAAAGCTGACGAAGTCGCGCTAGCTAACTAGCAGGCAATGCTAGCAAAATGGGTTGTAATAACCAAGATAAAATATAGATAATTACGCTGTGCATATACAAATGAAGACCAGTATAAGCATCATAAAGGGCCTCTGATACAATATAGACAGTTGACAATTGAAAAGAGTTCGATATTTCAGCAACTTACCTCTGGAACTATTCGACGCGCTGTAATGTAAGTGAATGGGGTCCAACGCCCAAATGACAATATGTTGAACTATTTCGATGTCCATACCCCGGAAGTAGGCGCCGCCATTTTTTACAACGGAGGTCTATGGGAGTGTCGTAACTCTTAGTATCTCTAGGGCTCTGCTCCCGCCCTCCACGGCTTTATAACATAACATGTACATCACTTCGCTGTACAACTTTTTTTTGGGGGGGGGGGGGGGGGGGGTAAGCACAGTTAGTACATGTTTATAAAACGGACAATTCAAATCAAGCAATCTGATGTTTCTTAGTCGTGATATAATGAGCGTATATCCCGGGTATAATTGTAGTTACTTTTCACAAGTCAGTATCCCTCCGCGTCTGAGAACCGTTACAACCATATGGTTACAACTGTTACATTACGTCCGTCACGAAACTAACTAACTAACAAAGCTTAAAATGGAAACATTTAAGGTTAACTTCGACCTCCGGGGTGGCCTTACTATGGAGGAGTGGATTGAGAAGTGCCTATCTCCAGAAAAAAAAGCACCTAAACGACGACAATGCTGTCTGTCTAATATGTTCTCTAGCTGTTATTGTTGTTGCATAGCAACCACCTCGCACTATGTGTTGTGCAGAAGGCAACGGAGGGACTATTTTATTTTGAACATCATTATTTAATAATAAAAACTATTTAAATTGGAGTGTGTATTTTTCTTTCACATTGCCAGCCACACGTGGTAACCGTTTTATAAATGCAATAGCTCACTTCAGGCCGTGATATACGAATATCTATACAATATGGTTGTCGACACTCCGCTTCGCGTCGGGCCGAACCAAGCCGTAGCACAACAGTGCTGGAGCAGAACAACAGTCTGGAGGAAGAAGTGGGCCGGTCGGAAAATTCACTAGCAATCCCCCCTCCCAGAGCTCTCTATATATCTATATATCTCTGTATGGCGCTGCCCCCTCCCCCCGTTGACAATTTACTAGCGATAACGAGGGCCGGTCGAGATTCCCGGGCTGATTTTTAGTCCCAGTACGCCGCTGAACGTAGCTATTATGTAAGGTGCTGGTATATATATATATACACTAACTGTGCTTCCTCCCCACCCCAAAAAAGTTGTAAATCAAACAAGTGAAGTACATGTTATAAAGCCGTGGAGGGCTGGAGTTTATAAACCAAAGAGTAACCGCCCTGACGGGACGCTGTAATAACAGTAAAGGGAACGCACCCGCAAGGACACCTGGCCTCCTATTGGTTGAGGGATTTTGACAGGATTGTTGCACAAAAGTTTCGACAGACTGCTGCACAGAATAATTCTGAGCAGCAATATATCTGAGTGCAAGTGTACAGTTTGAGCACAAGCAGAGCAAATCTAAGTGCAAGCAGACACTATTTGAGTGCGAGGGCACTATTTGAGTGTGAGGACAGAGTTTGAGGGAAATAAATACATAAAGTATGCTCTCAAAGTTAAATACCACGCTCTTGAATAAAGATAGGGAATAACCCCCATACCCCCGCCCTCCTGCTGATAGTTCACGAGCGTCAAGCTCCTCAACCCCCCCCCCCCCCCTTGATAATTTAATTCTCGATCGTTGGCACGCTGATAACAATTATTTATTTATTTATTTTTTAATGGCACTTCATATTAAAAAGGTTGGACACCCCTGATCTAAACCCTCAGAGTCTTTTACCTCACTGAGCTGTAGTTATCAGCCTGTCTGACATGAGAGCTCTCCCTCCACATTATTGTAGAAACAGCTTCTTTTATCCATTAGCGCAACATAAGCTAAAAACAAGCAGTATTAACCAGTGCATGAAGTAAAGTAAAAATAATCCATTATAAGTACAATCCTCATATATCATATTATTGTTTAAAACCAAAAAATACCTCCTTACATAGATGTTCTTAGTAATTGGCTGTGGGTGTCCTATAGCCTCCCCTTATGAAACAAAAATATATTGTAATATATTGGAAAATATAATACAATATATTGGATCATACATTTCCATATATGGGAAAGTAGTCCTTATATTTTGAAATATATTGCAATATATGCATGGACCATGTATGGCTATATATTGATAAATATAAAAAAAATATATTGCAATGAAAACAAAAACTGCACTATTTATTTTTATTTATCCTTTATTTATCCAGGAATGTCCCATTGAGATACAAGATCTCTTCTTCCAGGGAGTCCTGACCAACACGGCACTATACATTTTTATATATAATAGTTTTATTGAAACACTCATTTATCTTTCATGAGTTACACAAGTTTACATAAAGTTGAACAGATATTCATAAACAGTTATCTCACTTCGTTTTGTATAGTGACCCACTTTATATATGAACATATGTTTGATGGTATATATGAAAAAAGTACAATTCCATTGTCCATTGAATTATGGAACACAATATACAGTTTATAAATATATACAGACACACACATGCACAAATATATATATATATATATATATATATATCCACCCATATGCATATATGTGTGGATATATGCATATATGTATATATATATGGGTGGATATATGCATATATATATTTTTGCATATATGTGTGTGTCTGTATATATTTATAAACTGTATATTATGTTCCCTAAGTACTTTTTATCTTGTATTTGTTTAATATATATATGTTTAATTTGAAATTGGAAATAACCCAGTACTGAGATATTCTTGGAAATTAAATGAGAATCCATAAAACGGCTGGCGTTTGGATTCTGGTTACGGCCGACCAGCTATTTGGAGTTGAATGCAGCCCATCCACGCCAGACAGCTCAAAACAGTAATCGAACGGGCCACTTCCGGCTGACAGTGGCAGAGGATCATGGATAATGAGCTTTCCGCTATCCAAAACGACCCTCCCTATCGCTAAACAAATATTTTGTATAACTCTCTAAAACGTGTTAACGTTCTCATTGGACACATTACGTGCCAGTGATCATCACCAATCAATCTCACAGATTTCGAGGAGGCCTCCCCTCTCCAGCAATAGATTGATCTGATTGGCAGATTCAAATGCAAATGCTTGCATGTTGATGATGGGATTATGGCGCCGTCAAAGAGAAAACAATCAGGTGCTTCGAAATGGAAAATGTAAAAGAAAAATATATTGTAATATATAATACGATATACTGGATCATACATTTCCATATGGGAAAGTAGTCCTTATATATATATTTTTTAATATATTGCAATATATTGATACATATAAAAAAAATATTACAATGAAAACAAAAACTGCACTATACATTTGTATATGTAATAGTTTTATTGAAACACTCATTTATCTTTCATGAGTTTACATAAAGTTGAACAGATATTCATCAAAATAATATCAAATTCATAAATATATACAGACACACACATATATATATATATGTATACAGTACACACCCACGTAACTTGGCAACTTGTTTAAAATGTGTCAGATTCATAACTGTTTTTAAATGGAAGCTAAAGAAACCTAATCAATAAATTGATCCCAAATATAACAATGGTAATTTCTAAACCTGGTTAGCGTATTCATCAAGTTGTGACTTGATAATTGCTATAATACCAAAATATAAACAAGCATGCTATTTAAAAATGCTTCATTAGATGTTGCCACCTTGAGTGGTAATTAAGGATCCCACACCTTCTTAAATATCAACTTCAAAGAACTTTCAAGGCATTCCAGGCCCAATTCCCTAACATTTCGGCATTGTTTGAGACACAGTCAAGGTTAATAATTACTGTTAAAACACTGACCATTTTTACAAAGAGAACTAGCAGGCTTTACAGAAACTCACACACAACAATTAAAAAGAGAGGCTTTTATGTATGAACACTTGTCAACTGTGCTGTGTTAGTGATGAGTATGTGGTCCCTTGCCTTCTCTAACACGGCAGCAAAAGGGGTAAAGAGATTATCAAAATGACTTACATCTGTCATGTCTATTTCAAAAAATATTCAAGGATTTCAAGGATAATGTAATGTAATGAAATAACATGTTGCAGTATAGACACCATTTTGCTTGGTAATACACCAACGTTGCACTTTTCAGTCCTCCCCACTGCATCTTGGAGGTAAGCATGCATAGAGGCTTGCATATTGTGGTAGATCAATGAGCATACATTTTCCTTTGAACATTGTCACATCAAAGATCTGTTTCCTGCCCCGCAATAGTCTTTTTAGACCAACTACATGTTCTACATTAATCAATGTACTGTGTGATCTATCATACTCTCTACCAAGAGCAATGCATTTTCTGGTACCTTGTTGCTCTATGATAATGTAATAGTAAATCGTGATTATGTGTCCATTCTGTAACATAACAGTGAAGCTGTTCCTTTTCACTACTCTAGTGAACTCTTGTGAGTAATACAGTTGTCCATTGACTAGAAGTCTACTGAATACTTTCACAATTGTATCTGCAGTGACTGAAAGTTTCTCTCTCATGGCTAGTATCTCTTCACTAGTAAGTTTTCGTGAATAATACAAATCAAGGGTAACAATCTGATCTGCTACTCTTTCAAATTGCTTCAGTCTTTTTTGACCAGTTAAGTGGTTATACAGCTGAATGCATGCAGGCACAGCATTTCTCAGTGCATCATTTCTCAAAAGAGGCAATACTTGTCTATATGTGAATTCTTTCATTATTTGTAAAGGAACACACTGAGTGCCATGAAACAGTTTAAGTATTTCCCCATTAAATGACTCAAAAATATATCCTGAATGTGCCCACAAAGGTCCCCAATTATTTACAGATTCAGGCAAATGAAGACATAAATGTACGTTAAATGACACATTTTGCTTTCCATAGAGTGTTTCAAATTGTTTGACAAAATCTACAACCAGTTTTTCACATCTTTTTAACTCCTCTGTTGTAATAATGTCCTTGCATAGTAAGAACATGAATGTGACAAGGATTAACCAGTGCTGGTAAAATACCTGGGGCAGAATGCCTTTTAGCACAAAGATACTGTAAAACAGTAACCAGTTCTGCCATTCACTAGCCTTCCAAAACCTTCTTTGCTGAAGAGATCTGGGAACTCTTGTCACATTGCAAGGAGGCCTAATAAGTAAGAGTCGTTGATCAAGTTCGGTCACTTTAGTCCCAAGATAATATGGTTTCTCGTGGTTTTCACTGTCCAGCCACATACTTGCCATTTGTCGAACCACACCAAGATGTACAGTATGCATATGGTCAGGCGGCATGCCAGATATGATGTCAAAGTGTGGAATGTTTATAAGACATGTGGGCCCTTTAACCCCCCTCACAGATGTGTTGGTACGCAGAGCCTCCCTTGCATCACTTATGGTTGACGCATGATCCCTTTTTGGAACATCTTTGAATGGGTAGGCCTTAACAGTACCTTTTCCCTTTTGAACTTGTTCACCAGGATGCAGACAGAGGCTGCACCCGTATTGACCATTAAACTGTGTCATGTTTTGTAGAATGGGCCTGGCAACTGAATCACACATCATAAGAGCTGCCACAAGTCTACATTGTTCCAAAACGCCGTTTCTTTTTAACTTGAAGCCCACAGTTGACAACTTCTGACACTCTAGAGTGAACGGCTTTAAAAATGTATTAACATTTGGTTTTTTGCTGCCGAACCACAAGCCAAAAAGTAGAACATTTTCTTTGCGTACAGGGTAAGGAAGCTCGTTTACAATCCCTTGTAACGGCCAAATACTATACAATGATGACTTAAAAACAGGCACACCATCGCAGTTGAGTATTAAGGAGTGTCCATGAGGACAATCAAGTGGGCCTCCTTTTTCGTTCAGATTATGGTACATTTTACCACTACATATATCTTCATAATTTTCTGAATTACATGTGTTTTTTCCTGAATTGAGACAATTTTCAATATCACTTCTTTGAAGAAGATGTTCCAACTGTGTTTGGATTGGTAAGTATATGAAGAAATTTCCATTCTTCAGTGAGCTGTTTTTATCCCACGTTGTGTTGCACACAGTACACTGCCCTTCACTAACTTGGTCCCCAATGTAATACTCACAGTTTGGACAGTATATGTGACATTGTAGGTGACCTTCTATTGGCTTAAGCTCTTTTAAGAACAGATGCTTTGAGGCTGACACTGTGTTTTCTGGACAGTGAATATTAATCAAATCTAGAAGATCAGAGAGGGCCACACCAGTGAGTGAGTGTCTCAAAACAAATGAGAGTATAAGTAAAAAACTCTGAGCTTTGGTGAGTCGTGAACCAGTGTAAAGTGGCTCTTCATTTACCTGAGGAAACTTAACATTACCGGCTTCTCCCAAATGGGATTCATCAATACTGTCTTCATATTCAAGGGAAATGTGTTCTCCACTGCCAAGATTTGATTCAGAGTCAGAGTCTGTAAAAGACTGCCTCGGTTCAAACACACCGATACCGTCACTGTCATCAAAGTTATCAGGAATTAAGTTATTTGATGACTCTGACGCTGGGCTCAAATTTTGTAGATCACTGATGTGAAAATCACACTCTGTGGAACTTTCATCCTCAAACAAGAGTGGCGATGTAGGATAGCTGGGTGTAAACTCATCACAGTCTGCCTGCAGGCTCTGTAATAGGGAGAAAAAAGTGAATCAGATTTTTTTGGGGAAATTACACGAGACAAAAACAATAAATACAAAAATAGAGATGCATTAAACACAAACATTGTGATCCATATACCTCCACAGACATTTTACAGATGAATGTATTTTTTTGTAGGACTAATTACATTTTAGAGGAACTGCCTGGACTTTAGGACAAACTATAACCAATACCAATTTAGAGGAAGCAGCTTGTGAATTTGAACCTTCGACCAGCTAAATATGACCATGATAAGAATTCTAAATATCTTATTCTGACAAATGTGGATTATGACATTTGGGCATGGTGCCTCTTTACAAGTTAAGTCACAGCCTGCCAAACAGAACAATTCAGAAGAACCTGTTCCTGCAAAATACAAGCACATTTTTTGTTGCCACTTAACCCTAATGCAATCTATCCAGATAGCTTCTGTGTGATTTCACCAGGTTCTGCCACAATTTCCTTGGCTATACCTGTGGTGTACTAAAAAGCAAATGATTTCAGCTGCCACCCCAACAGTGTAAAACAGATTTGGGAACAAATACAAAATGATATAAAAACAAATGTCAAAGCGGTAAATAGGCTTACTTTCATATGTTATAATCACCTACAGTGTACAATATATATATACAAGTGTATGTGACCGTAAGCGCACGTGGCACTGCAACATATGGCTCAAGAAGCTGACACAGATAAGTGTGTATGATATGACATGATAAGTGTGAAACACACCACAAAGCTGAAACTTACAGAGACTTCTGCTCCTGACAGACTTTGTTGCCCACTGAGAGAAGGCCAGGCATCAGAATCTTGATCAGTTATCTAAAAAAACAGATACAAAATTATCCATTACATAATCTACAAAACAACCTGCATGTGACC